>NC_045447.1:35938718-36020282 GCF_002776525.5 Piliocolobus tephrosceles | reverse complement strand
TCAAAGAAAGGCAAAGACTCAGCAACAGAATCTGAAGATGAAAAAGGAGGTACAAAGAAAGATAGCAAAAAAGGCAAAAAGGATTCAAAGAAGGGCAAGGATTCAGGCACAGAATTAGAAGCTGTAAAAGCAGATGAAAAGAAGGATAAGGATGGAAAAAAAGATGCAAACAAAGGTGATGAATCGAAGGAGGCCAAGAAGGATGCAAAGAAAGATGCAAAGGAGAGTAAAAAAAGTAAGAAAGATAAGAAGCCCGGTAGTACAGACAGTGACTCAAAGGATGATGTCAAGAAAGAGTCTAAGAAGGATGCCAAGAAAGATGCCAAGAAAGTTACTGACAAAGAATCTGCTGATTCAAAGAAGGATGAAAAGAAAGATGCAAAGAAGGATGCAAAGAAAGATGAAAAGAAGGACGCAAAGAAGGATGCAAAGAAGAAGGGCAAGTAGGCCTTGGATTTGAATTCGCACTGCAAGAATAATTCAAAAGCATATCTGATGAAACAATAGTGGTAGTCTGCAACTTAATTTGTGAGAAAACAAGAGGGTTCAAAGAATTAAATAATTTTTAAAAGGTAGTAAAGAAGGATACAAAGGAGAACTCAGAAGAGATTTATAAAAATGTATAAGAAATATGTTAAGAAAAATTAAGGGGGGATCCATTGAAAGGCTTGAAGAATACATATACTTAAATTTGGGGATATGAAGGATTCAATGAATGATCTCTAGAAAGATTTAAAGAATATTCAGATAAGGATGTTGAAGATAATGACATTAAATCTATGGAGACACACACACAGTTTAATGAAGGCTTAAAAAATCCAAGGAGACAGATGTTGTATCTATAGATTTAAAATAATCTCAAGCTGCATCCACAGATTTAAAGAAATATAGGAGCCATGAAATGAAATTAAACAGCTTGTAGAAAATCTGCTCTCAAGTAAATGTAGCATTCCTTTGAAAAAAAAAAAAAAAAAAAAGTAAAAGAAAAGAAAAAAATATATTACCGCCTGATGAGCCTACATCTTTCTTCCTGAAGTTTAAACAATCACAAGCATGTTTACGGTTGTTGGATGTCCCACTTCCAATCCAAAAGAAACACACTTGGTAAGTCAATTTTCTTTTATTTTAAGCCAGATTGAATTAATTCTTGTCTTTTTCATTTTTGTGGGTACATAGGAGATGTAATAATAATTGAACCAAATTATAACTAGATAGGAGGAATAAGTTCAAAAGATCTATTGTACAGCATGGTGACTATAGTTAATGACAATATATCATATTCTTGAAA
The DNA here is from genome assembly GCF_002776525.5 of Piliocolobus tephrosceles. Lineage (NCBI taxonomy): Eukaryota > Metazoa > Chordata > Mammalia > Primates > Cercopithecidae > Piliocolobus > Piliocolobus tephrosceles. The sequence goes on along the minus strand of NC_045447.1, from coordinate 36,018,994 downwards.
AATGCCAAGAGAATGAATGTTGTGCTTTCATTGCATTAATGATAACCATGTGAGATGATGCTTATGTCAATTAGCAAGATTTCAGGATTCCACAATGTATACATGCTTCACGACATCATTTTGTACACGATAAATATGCTTTTACTGATCAAATTAAAATAAATAAATTTGAAATAATAAAAATCAAACCAATGTAAAGGTTCAAATTGACACTATTCTTATATTATCTCTGTAGTTTTCTGATTACATTTCTTTTAGAATTTTATGAAGTTTGGACTTTCTCATTTTAAGAAATATTGGAAGAACACGGAGAGACAACCAAATAAATAAAGCTTTAAAAAGTGTCATGGAAAGGTTAAGGAAATCTCTTATTAGAGAGAGGTTACTAGCTTATGATAGATGATATTATTACCAATTAAGCATCCAAAGTTTTAAAACAGAAAATAGCAACCAATTTATTTTGACTGAAAGAAGGATGAAAATCAAAATTGTCTATTACTGACAAGAACAAATTTAAATGAGGCGTATGAAAGAGCTACTTGATAAATGGCTAAATACTTCACAAAACTAAATTAACCAGAATTTAACAAAGTGTAACAGAGTAAGAATATATATATAATATTTACTTAGATGTAGAAACATTTAACTTGCTGTCTTTAAAACTATATTATTAAACTCTGTTGTGACCCGTAAGTCCTATTGATTTGAGGAAAAATAAAAAGCAATGTTAAGCAAAATACAATATCCTTGAACTTCTCAAATAATGACAATTCATTTATTCTGATTTAACATTTTCTTAAATAAACTCAATGTTGTTGCAGAACTTGCTAAATGATTTTCTCTTCTCTTTATTCGTCCTGACATAAACTATGGATGCAACATAAAGCTTCACTTGGACATTAAAGAAAGGGTCTCCTATTCTGTATGTTCTCAAGAGCTAGCTTCCAAGGAACAATAAGGAATAATTGCTTTTCTTTAACATTCAGCATTGGGCCCTGTCCCTCTTGCATCAACTACTAAGAGTCAGTGATTATTGTAACTCATGGTCTGCCAGGTGATCACACCTTGTAAGCCTGGGTCAGCTATAATGCCAGAGAGCTTCAAATCCTGGCCCTTTGTTCCCCTCCCCCTCCCTCAAGGAACCTGCTCATCATCTTCCTCTGCTTATAGTAACATTATACACTTGTTCCTTCTCTGTAAAATGCAATTCTCCTAGAACATCGCATTGTTGACTCCTTGAAAATAGTAATTCTCAGCTTACATTTTATATTTCCAGATATTTTTAATAGACTAATTTACTTTTTGACACAGTGTCTCTCTCTGTTGCCCAGGTTGAGGTACATTGGTGTGATCATGGCTCATTGCAGCCTCAACTTCCCCAGGTTCAGGTGATTCTCTCACCTCAGCCTCCCCAGTAGCTGGGACTACAAGAGCTCTTCACCATATCCAGATAATTTTTGTATTTTGTAGAGATGGGTTTCTTTCCATGTTGCCCAGGCTGGTCTCCAATTCCTGGGCTCAAGCAATCTACCTGCCTCAGCCTCCCCAAGTGCTTGGATTAGAGGGGTGGTACTATCAAAGACTAGGTGTTAATAATTACATCATGGAGAATGGGGTAATCACCTCTTCAAACATTTATCCTTTGTGTTAAAAACAATACAAATATACTCTTATAGTTATTTTTAAATGTACAATTAAGTTATTATTGACTATAGTCACTCCAATATGCTATCAAATAGTAGGTCTTATTCATTATTTTCTAATTTTTGTGCATTAACTATTCTAATCTCTCCTTCAATTTCCCACTACCTTTTCCAGACTCTGATAACCATCCTTCTACCCTCTACCTCCATGAGTTTGTTTAATTTTTAGATACAACAAACGAGAGAGACATGAAATTATTCTCCACATCTTTGCTAACACTTTTATCTTTGTGATAATAGCCTATATATATATATATATATATATCACTTATATATACAAACATACATATATGTACACACATATATAGGTATATATATATACACACACACACATACATATAGGTATACACATTCAATTTATTACATTATACATGTATGTGTATATACATATACACACATCAATATAGCAAAATAGAAGATAACATTTAAAATAACCTATATCATTTTCAGTGGCATCAAAAATATGCAATAATTTTATGATCACTAAATGATGTCTACTTATTCAAACTTATTTTCATGAGAAATCAATACAATTAATCTTAAACAAATAAGAATTACTGAAAAAGGGCACAGAAGTTATAGGTTATATACCAAGTTGATTATGTACCAAGTGAAAAGTCTTATACAATATTACTTTATAATCAAGAAAATGCTTATAAAAGCAGTGGCAAAATTCAAAATTATTGCATAATTATAATCATATTCAAGTTATCTCACAAATGCTTAATCCACAAAATATTTTTTAAGTTAAAATCACAGCAGCAGCAAAAATGACTACTATTTATTTACTACTATTTGCTAAACACTTTCCTCATATTATCACTTAATTCTCACAACAATCCTAATATGTCTCCATTTAACTGAAACTCAGAAAGTTTAAGTAACAATAAATTTGCACAGATAGTGCAAAATTAGAATTTGAAGCTGAATGAATCTCATATGATACCAACATTTAGACTGTGGTTATGTAGTGTAATTGTGGATTTGGGAGAATTTTTCTTTAGCACCACAGGTTCAGTTTCTTCATATCCTATGTATCTTTATTTGCAAAAATGTATAGTTATGTTAAAATTACATAAAATTATATTATTTGTTTAAGGATCTACTACAGAATTTGAGAAGGCAGTTGTTCTATTTATACTTGCTCACCATCAGCCTCTCCTGCTACTACTGTTTCTATTCTCTCTACACTTTGTGTCTGCTCAGTAAGTATTGCACATTGCTTAGTAATTTACATTAGTTGTATTTGCAGGAATGTGCTGTATAGAACAAATAAGGAAATTAAAAATGTGCATTAGAATCCTAGATCAACCATTATGTAATAATAAAAAGGGACTAAGAAGCAGGATGTAAAACATTAAAATCAAAGAAAAATGGAAGAATACTAGTGTACACCTAAGAGTATTGATTCTAGAAACCATTAGAAAAAATAATAACTAGATATAAGATTATCTGCTAATGATTAGTAATGTTCTCTAACTCCTCCAACATAAGGACGCCCTTGGTATATATGCATTGAGAGAGTGACAGTTAACACTGAAACATATGTATGCATGAATACATACATGCATGTACACACATACAAATAAAAGACTGCATTTTTGTTATTTTATTATTTTTGCACCAAGAGGACAATATGCATTGTTCTCCATTATTTTCTTTTGTGAATTAAGCTGTTTGAGGATTTTTTTTCCCCCTTCTGTTTGCTTAACTTTTAGAATAACTTTAAAACATAGGTTTTTCAAGTACTGGGAGACATGAAATAGTTATATTTCATAAAAAATGTTTTATATCTAACATTGTCACATAGCTTTGATGGCTAAGTAACTTATTGAATTTTGGTACTTTAGATTGAGGAACTTAAGCTATTTCTATAGAAAAGGTAACAGTCATTCTGTAATGGTACTTGAAACCTGATGAAACCACATGAGTGACAAAAATGGGGTCCAAGTGAAGCTAAACGATTTTGAAAAATGGGGTAGAGAGGGATGGCTAAGAGGATAAGGCACTATTAATACAATTCCAAAACGGCTCAATTTTACAAGAGATGGCAAACTCCAAAACCATTGCTCTGTGGGTTTATACAGTAAAGTTTTCTAAAGTTTATTTATGAAGTAAACAGAAAAGTTTGCCTCCAGAGAAAAAGGTGTTAGTCTAAGGGTAATAAACATCCTAAACTTATATGCAAGTGTTATAGTGATTTGCATAATTTTTTATACAAAGTTTGGCCTATTTAAAAAGTGAGAGTCCAGGAAAAATATGAAAGGAATTTTGAAAATGACATTATTCCATTCTCTTTGCAACATATATCTTTGTCAAATCACAAAGTAATAACTTACTAAAACTTAGATCACAGATCATTCCCACCCCCCGGGTCCTTTTTTTTTTTTTTTTTTTTTTCCCTCTAGTCTCGCTCTGTTGCCCTGGCTGGAATGCAGTGGCATGATCTCAGGCTTACTGCAACCTCCACCTTCAGGTTCAAGTGATTCTCCTGCCTCAGCCTCTCTGGTAGCTGGGATTACAGGTGTGCATCACCACATCCAGCTAATTTGTTATTTGTTTCATTTTTGTTCTGTTTTTTAGAGATGTGGTTTCACCATGTTGGCCAGGCTGTTCTGAAACCTCTGCCCTCAAGTGATCTGCCCACCTCGGCCTCCCAAAGTGCTGGGATTACAAGCATGAGCCACCGTGCCCTGCCGCTAATGCAGGCAAATATATGAGGCAAATATATACAGCCCCTGGTCTCCTTTCAGTCATTTAGTATTTTTATATGGTGTTCCTTCAGGTCTATTTTTTTAACCATTGGATCAATACCTCATTAGTAGATATACCAGATTAAATAATTCTGGTGTTTTGAACGTACTGAATACGGTCTCTAAAGATACCCACTAATTTCTAAGGGAGCATAGTTCCATTTTAAGCCTCATATATAGTTTATGACAGTTTTTATAGTTTTTATTTTTTAAATGATTCCAATGTAAGTTCTTCCCTTAGCATAATCTGAGCCCTAATACATAATAAAATAAAATTGCCTGTGTAAATGAAGTAAAATATGAATAAAAGTATTGTGGAAAGTATCCAGTGATAATATCTAAATAATGATTGAGTTTTCTTATCAGGCTGAACTATTTGGCAAACATAGAAACCTACTCCAGGCATTAAATATGTTCAATAATCAATTTTATAGTTATTAACATTATTATACATGATAATTTTTTATAGTTTCTCAATTATTGGATACAAAACAAAATAGCTGCCATAGTCATTACATTTGCAGTTTTATGGTAGGCAAAATCAAATATTTTCAGGGTATGTATAGAGAGGATATGTGAGTAACAAATCACTGTATGGTTTAGTTTGACATTGGGATAAAAAAAGTTAAATTTATATAAAAACCATAAACTTTGAAAGTACATTTCTGTTGATTGGAAAAAAAAAGATAAGGGTATGATTCTATTGATAGCAAGATTGAGAACCACAAATACACTTAAAAACTAATTACATATATAAATATGTAAAATATATATAATATATAATATATAAATATATAAAATATATACATACATAAATATAAATATATAGTTAACATAATATATATTAAATTTAATATATAGTTAATATAATTTAATATATTTAACATACAAATATGTTTCATATATTATATACTTAATATACATATATTAAAATATATATTATGTATATTATATAGTATATAAAATATATAATGTATATAAAATATATATTATATTTAAAATAAGACTCCTTCAGTCAATTTTAACATAAATCACCTTTAAAGAATTTCTCTTGAGTATTCCTTGGAATCTCTACTTGACCAGCACTCCACCTTTCAGAGTAGCTCGTTTTTGTCTATGACTAATATTGCCTTTTAGAAAATGTCTTTTAGGAAAGTTTACCTTTTAGAAAATGTCTTTCTTACATCTAGTTATAAACTCTGCCAATGTATCATCTAACCTACTAGTTTCATATCTTGTTTTGTCACCAGAATACAAATATCTATTCCACTATTCCACTGCAACCAGATAAGATAGAAAGACAGAAACTAATCTCATCTGCTAATTCCCATTAAGGCTCAGATCTGGAAATTATATAAATACCTAATTACATATATAAAATATATAATTATATATACATACATATATATGTGAATATATGGATCAATTATCTATCTATATGGATTTTGATAGATAATCGGTAATTCACAGTATCAATTATATATAATATAAAAATAGATAATAATCTATCTATACAGATTTAGACAGATAGTTGATATTACCTATCTCTACATATACACATATATGTGTCAGATATAGGTATAGACAGAATTTTTCTATCTGGTATATTTAAAAATGAGCTATTTTCTAATTGTTAAAAAACAGTCCTGATGGAGCATAATGTACATCAGATATGGATACCTAATTGGGAACAACTTACATAAAAGGTGATAAATTATTGGGTAAACAGAGTGGCCTAAATAAGATTCAGGGAAAGCAGCAGTCACTGGCCACAGAAGTTCAGCGCAATGGTCAAGGAATAAGCTATGGGGCAGTTTTTCTCTCTATCACATTGCCATGGAAGATCTATGCCTGCTACTCTTTCTAGACAGAAGAATAAGATAGGATTTTAATAAATTATAATTTCAGTAGTTGTCATATGTATATGTGTGTGCACAAGTCATTTATCCCATCATTGTTCTGTTTTCTGCTATTTACTATCACTAAGGCATGTTATATTCTAGTATAGGATTTTTTTGTGAGGGGAGCCACTATTTTTTAATCTCTGTAAGTTACCTGTTAATTTCAGATTGTTGTTGTACCTGCTGATTAATCACTGTTTATAAAGAGAGACAAGAAAGGAAAATTAAAATTTCATATGCATTCAGGTGATTTAGAAGGAAAGACAACTTCCTCTTAGGAAGAGATATTTTGTCTTAGGTAAAGCAACTTAGTGGCATAAGGGATGGCTGAACATGAAAGATAAGGTCCCAATGCATAGCACATATGGAAGTTTACATTAGAAAAACATAATTCATCTACGTAAGACATAAGCTTTTTGTTTTTGAAAGGGAAGGAAAATAGCTGGCATTTCTTGCTGGAGAAACTTATCACAAGTGTAAAGGTTACCCTAGAAATAAAAGATATAACAAAACAATAAATTTACCTTTATGTGTAATAGACATCCAATTTTAGAACAATGATGTTTAGCATGTAATTTAAAGGGTTTTTTTTTTTTTTCATGTTGTTTGCATCTGCTGTCCCACACCTGCAATCAATAAAAGTCATTTGAGTGAGTGGCTTTGCTTTGATGATACTTAAGGGGAAGAAATGGGGAGTTAATTGGGCTAAGCATGATAATAAAGAGGAGAATGGAATTTCAAAAGGGGGTTTAAGGTGGGTGGCATTTGTGAAAAAAGCTTAAAAATTAAAATTATTAGAATATATCCTAGTAAAATCCAATTTTCCCTAAATTCAAAAAAATTTACAAAGTTGGAAAATATTAAAGTTCATTTGATTATGGTTTAAATTTCCCTATTTAAACAAAGTAAAGGGCATTTATAGAATGTTGAAAGTTTGAAACTTTATGGGCTTAATTGTTTCATAAAGGGCTCTTTAACTTGCACACAAACTAGAGTTTTAATCCATTGATCCTAATTTGGTTTACTGAGTAAATTGATCTGAAATAAAGTACGGTTTTCAATTATGTTTAGTAAGCTTCACTCATCTCTTCAGAAACTTGCATTTCATTTCCTCCATTTATACAAACCTACATGTTAATATATTCACAATATATATAGTTTCCTAAACCCAGAACAAATGAATATCAGTTGGACCCTCCGTAACTTTTCCTAGATATAGTTGGTAACTTTTTCTTAGAATGTATGCATTAGGGGTAGATTGGTTTGCTGGCACGGCCATAATAACAAACTAAAGACAGCGTAGTTTAAATAATAAGCTATTTTCTCACTGTTCTGGAAGGCTAAAAGTCCAAAATCAAGATACTGGCAGGGCTGATTTCTTCTCAAGCCTCTCTCCTTGGCCTCTATATGGCTATGTTTTCCCTTTGTCTTCACATGGTCTTTCCTCTGTGTGGATCTGTGTCCTAATCTCTTATAAGATCAGTCATGTTACATTAGAGCCCATCTTAATGACCTCATTTAACCTTAATTACTTCTTTAAAGGCCTTGTCTACCCAGTCACATTCTGTGGTACTGGAAGTTAAGACTTCAACATGTAAATTTCAGGGGAGACAATTTATTCCATAGCAAAGGAGTATGAGATCAGTTTTTTCGTTTTAATCACTCAGAAACCTAAGGTTCTGAAGTAATATCTTCAGCTGAGGAAGTTGTACTCATGTTTTGGTAGAAAGTCTTAACTTTTTTAAACAATGAAGGAAACTTCATGACATAATTGAAGTCCATGTATTTGCAAAACTTCCGTATTTGGTAGATGCCCTTTACTTTATCACTGCCTCTGGGAGAAGCTTCAGCATCTCATTTGACTCTGTGTTGATTGTGTTCCAGGACTACCATGAAGACGGATTGGACATTACACCACACTGGAAAAGTGAAACATCTCCTTCAGTTGGTGATCTTCCTGTCATGAAAGTTGCTTGACAGATCTAATTATGAATTGAACACATTGAACACCTGGTGAAATTATCAATTAAAAACATCTACTCACCATAGTTATTTGTGTCTAAGTTTCTGTGAGTTATGACCTAAGTCACAGTCATCTACACATGGTTGTCAATGGCACTGGTTTTGCTAAATTATTAAAAGAGTCTTTGTTATAATTATTTAATTTTCCTATGGTTCTACCTGGACCTGGTCTTCAGTTCAATATGGAAGGTATGGAAGGAATCTGCTCTCCTTTACCACACAATTTCTTTATCAGAACTAGTAGGTTCTGTCATTATAAAGCTGGATTTTAAAGAGCATACCACACTCAGGCTTGCTCAAAGTTTGCAGTCATGTGTACGACATGATTCCCTGATTTCAACACTTTTCATTTTATGTTTTTCTATTTTTGTAGTTTGGGTTGGTTCTTATATAGATTTGAAATTTTTCACTTACTGTAAGCTACCATTCCCAGAATTCCCTCTTTACAAGACTGATTTCTGCTTGGATTATCTAAAGATTCTACAAACACTAGAATTCAGGCCCCTAGTTCCTAGTTCGTCCCACTATATCATATCTCTTCTTGATGGTTTGTGGTTTAGCAAGTCAGTTTTATGAACATGTAGCCTTTTTGAGCTAACACAAAACCATCATCAGGCAACACAATTCTTGTTAAGAAAGAAAACTAAAACCTATATTAATTTATTAATACCAAGCCATTAAAATTTATCCTTAAAGGATCACTTTTGAGTTTTAAATATTCTTCAAAGCAAATTTACACCATTACAATTTGACCCTAACTTATTGTTCAATCTTATTCCCATCTTCATCTTTCTACTTCACTTTCTTTCCATCTTACTACTCCATTTTTCTCCCTTAATCCAACAAAACATGCCAACATTCCTTTTTTTATTTTTTGTAAACAGATTTATTGACATAAAATTGACATTACAAAGCTGAACATATTTAATGTATATTAATTTATGAGTTTGGCATGTGAACACATCCTGAAGCCATCACTGTAATCCAGAAATAGACATATTCATCTTCAAAAACTTCTGAGTTTTTTTGTTGCTTTCTTTTGTTTTGTGGTAAACCCAACATGAGACCTGTCCTCTTAACAAAGTGTTAACTATGTAACACAATATTGTTGACTGTAGGTACTATACTGTTGAGCATATCCATAGAATTAATTCAGCTTAAATAACTGTAACTTTATACCACATCCCCACATTCTCCTTCCCCTGGTCCCTAATAACTGCCTTTGTATCTTTGTATTTTCTAATTCCATGAGTTTGATTATTTTGGGTACATCATATACGTATAATTATGCAGAATTTGTCCTTTTGTGACTGACTGACTTAGCATAATGTCATTAAGGTTTATCCATCTTGCCACATATGGCAAATTTTCCTCTTTTTAAAAACTGTGAATAATAGTCTGTTTTATGTCTGTATGACATTTTCTTTATTCATTCATCTGTCCATGGATATTTGAGCTGTTTCCATAGCTTGACTATTGTGAGTAGTGCCACAATGATCACGGAGTACAGATCTCATAGAGATTCTGATTTCAATTAATTTAGGTAGATACCCAGCAATGAGACTGCTGGATCATATAGCCTTCTATTCTTAATTTGTGGAAAACTTTTCATACAATTTCCCATAGCAGCTGCACCATTTTTGAATTGTCACCAAGAGTGAGATATGTTTCAAATTTTCCATATCTTCACTAACATTTGTTATCTTTTGTTGATAATAGCCACCCTAACTGATGCAAAGTGATATCTCATTATGATTTTGTTTTGTAATTCTCTAATATTGATGTTGAGCATTTTTTCATATACCCATTGACCATCTGTATGTCTTTTTATTTTGATAAATGTCTATTAAGATTTTTACCCATTTTAAAATGAAATTATTATTATGCTATGGAGTTGTGATTTCCTTATATTTTTGTATATTATTATATACATAGTTTGCAAATACTTCTTTCATTTCATGTTACATTTTCACTGTACTGATTTTTTCTTTGCTGTACAGAATCTTTCTTAGTTTGCAGTATTTTTTTGTCCATTTTTTTATTTTGATGGCATATCTAAGAAATTACTGCCTAGCCCAATGTCAATAAGATTTTCTCCTATACATCCTTACAGCAGTTTTACAGTTTTAGGTCTTATATTTAAATATTTAATCTATTTTAATTTGATATTTGAGTATGGTAAAAGGGTCCAATTTAACAATTCTTTTTTTTTTCCAAAATATATTTTAAACTTCCCTTCTTTGGTGTTTTTACCAAACGTTTACTTGACCTGGAATACCACTTTCTTTTATTGAATTTGTCAAACATTTGTGTATTTTCCAATGTCCGTATTTAGACAGTAGCTTCACAGGAAATTTCCAGATCATCTTCTATAATCTGTGTCTAATTCTCCAGATGAGTATCTGCTAGGGAAATATGGCAATCTCCTTATCTTTATAAGCAGGAATCAGCAAAAATATTTAAAATATTATAATTCTTTCTTAGGACCAGTATTTAAATTATCCATCAAGTTATCTAAACAGGGTTGACTTCATTGCAATATGATCAGTGAAGCAGTGTTGGAACCAGTGCTCAAAATGCCCTACACCTGGAGTTAATATTCTTCAGTCATCATTTTGAAAATCTTAATATTAATTTTTGAGCATCTGTATTGCAAATGAAATCCCACCAGACAATGTGGGCTGGGAAACGTTAGGGTCAGATCCAAGTGAGGGCCCTGAAGTATCTGGAGATGGGAATAGTAGCAGCCATCTCTGACTCAAGTAGCCATCCAGCGATATTTGCTAGCACCTCTCATTCACTCCCATTCCCATACTGAGCACATCGTCTCATGGCATCTGCAATCCTTTGGTAGTTTTCTAGCTGCCATGGTTTGGAGTGGTAAGCTTTGGGGAAAAAGGAGACTGACTTTGTCACTGGCCAGGTTTTTGCATTTTCATTTTGTATTGAGCCCTTCAAATTATGTAGTTGACCAAGCCTCTAATAAATCTCCCAGCAACAATCTAGTCAATGATTAATTCTATACTAATTATTCTAAGTTAATTGAAGTTCTCTTTTCCCCAGATATTCACACAGTTTTGTTGTGTTTTGTTTTGAGACAGTCTCTCTGTGTTGCCCAGGCTGGAGTGCAGTGGCAGGATCATGACTTCCTGGACTCAAGGAATCCTCCCACCTCAGCCTCATGAGTAGATGGAAACACAGGTGAGTGCCACCATGCTTGGCTAATTTTTTTTTTTTTTTTTTTTTTTTTTTAAGAGATGGGGACTCCTTATGTTTCCCAGGCTTGTTTTGAATGCTTGGGTTCAAGCTATCCTCCTGCCTTTGTCTCCCAAAGTGTTGGGGTTACAGGTGTGAGCCACCATGCTAGCCTCACATGGCTTAATACCAAATTAGACAATAGCAACACAGAAGGTTAAAGACATTCCGTAGCCATTGATTATGTTTCTTTTTCTCTTAAATGGTTTCAAGAAATACTGTTATTGTATTAAATTGAACTAACATTATTCTGAAGACAATATTTGTATGTGCCTGAATGATTAGAAAGCATACCATAAATGTAATCTGAGAAAAACATATTCTATATTTCAAAGTTGTAAAGAGACATTTCAATATAATGTGGTAGATAGAACATATGTCTAGATTCTAGACCTATTTTCTACCTGTGTATTATTGAAATATATTTGGTCCCAAATCTTAACTATTTTTATTTTTTATTTATTTAAACCTAAAAACATGCATGAAAATTTACTTGCTCAATAAATCTTAGTCACTTTCTCTCTCTAAAATAATTACCTTCTCTTTTAACTTGGAAAGCTTATTGAGCTGCTAATTAGCTCCTAAAATATGTCCCATAGGGCATGGCTATAAATCAGAACATTGAAACAAAAAGAATAAAATTAATCCTCACAATTAAGTGTAAAATTTAGACTTTACAAAGGACCTGAGGAAATAGTAGATGGGGCCTTAGAGAAGAGAAGAGGCAAAAACAGAAGATTGTATAATTGGAATGCTATACATATTGATGGTTAGGAAGAATTGCAGAAAGACTTTTTAGGAAAATGAGTGAACTTTTAGTTACATGATAATGGTATACAGTATCCCTCATTAAAATATCCACCACACTCTTAAAAGTAATAAGTAGGCAAAGCTTTAAGTAGTAAGTTTGTACAGAACAACTGATATGTGCCGTAGTGGAGTTCCATCATAACCAATGAGCATGGCATAGTTTATCAACTGGATTAATTCATCAGGAGTAGGAACTCAGTCCAAACTTGTAAGCTCCCTGTATTTCTTTGCTGGAGAAAATGGAGTAATAAAGAACTAGCACTAAAAATTAGGAAATGCCTAGATCATATTAAATATATAACAGATACTATTATATATGACACAAAAACCACACTGAAACAGATTCTATTAACATACAAATAGAGAACCTGAGGCACAGAGGTGATTTTCCCACTATCCCACAAATTATAAGGGGTAAAAGCAAGATTTGAATCATGACTCTTCATCTCCAGACCCCATGTTCTTAATCACTACATCGTAGAACCTCTCTGCACTGATTCTTAGTTTGTGATATGGTTTGGCTCTGTGCCCCCACCCAAATCTCATCTTGTGGCTCCCATAATTTCCAAATGTCGTGGTTTCAGATGGAGATGAGGAACTTGTTGAGAAGTGGAGCAAATGTGACACTTATGTTTTAGTAAAGAGACTGGTGCATTTTGTCCCTGTGCTAGAGATTTGTGGAACTTTGACCTTGAGAGAGACGATTTAGGGTATCCGGTGGAAGAAATTTCTAAGCAGCAAAACATTCAAGATGTGACTTGGGTGCTATTAAAGGCATTCAGTTTTATAAGGAAAGTAGAGCATAAAAGTTTGGAAAGTTTGCAGCCTGACATTGCCATAGAAAAGTAAATCCTATTTTCTGAGGAGAAATTCAAGCTGGCTGCAGGAATTTGCACAAGTAACAAGGATTCTAATGTTAATCCCCAAGACAATGGGGAAAATGCCTTCAGGGCATTTCAGCAGTCTTCACAGCAGCCCCTCTCATCACAGGCCTGGAGACCTACAAGAAAATAGTGGTTCCATGTCCCAGGCCCAGGATTCTCATGCTGTGTGCAGCCTGGGGACTTGGTGCCCTGTGTCCCAGCTATTCAAGCCATGGATGAAAGGGGCCAATGTAGAGCTTGAGTTGTGGCTCAGAGGGTGCAAGCCTCAATCCTTGACAGCTTCCATGTGGTGTTGGGCCTGCAAGTGCAGAGAAGTCAAGAATTGGGGTTTGAGAACCTCCGCCTAGATTTCAGAAGATGTATGGAAATGCCTGGATGCCCAGGCAGGTGGTTGTTGTAGGGGCAGGACCCACATGGAAAACCTCTGCTATGGCAGTGCAGGTGGGAAATATGGGGTCAGAGTCCCTACACAGAGTCCCTACTGGGGCACTGCCTACTGGAGCTCTGAGAGGAAGGTCATAGTTCTCCACACCCCAGAATGGTGGATCCACTAACAGCTTGCACCATGCATCTGGAAAAGCCACAGACACACAATGACAGCCCATAAAAGCAGCCAGGAGGGAGGCTGTACCCTGAAAAGCCACAGGGGAGGAGCTGCCCAAGACCATGGAGTCCTATCTCTTACATCAACATGACTGGGATGTGAGACATGGAGTCAAAGGAGATCATTTTGGAGCTTTAAGGCTTGACTGCCCTGCTAGACTATGGAGTTGCATGGGGCCTGTAGCCCCTTCATTTTGGCCAATTTCTCCCTTTGAAATGGCTGTATTTACCCAATGCCTGTATCCCCATTGCATCCAGGAAGTAACTAACTTGCTTTTGATTTTACAGGCTACTAGGCAGAAGGGAATTGCTTTGTCTTAGATGAGACTTTGGACTGTGGACTTTTGAGTTAATGGTGAAATGAAACTATGGGGGACTGTTGAGAAGGCGTAACTGGTTTTGAAACGTAAAGATATAAGATTTGGGAGGGGCAACAGAGGAACGATATGGTTTCACTTTGTATGCCCACCCAAATCTCATCTTGTAGCTCCCATAATTTCCACGTACTGTGGGAGGGACCTGGTGGGAGATGATTGAATCATGTGCGGGGGGGGATCTTTTCCATGCTGTTCTCATGAGAGTGAATGGGTCTCAGGAGATCTGATGATTTTAAAAACGGGAGCTTCTCTGCACAAGCTCTTGGTTTTATTTTTTGTTTTTGTTTTTGTTTTTCTGTGTTTGTTTTTTTGCCTGCTGCCATCCACGTAAGATGCGAATTGCTCCTCCTTGCCTTTGACCATAATTGTGAGGCCTCCTCAGCCATGTGGCACAGTGAGTCCAATTAAACCTCTGTTTTTTGTAAATTGCCTAGTCTGGGGTATGTCTTTATCAGCAGGGTGAAAACGGACTAATGAAGTTTGCTAAGATTGTAAAAGTAATTTCAATCTTATTTCAATTTTCCACAAATAACATGTGAATTACACTAACTGGGATCCCTTTCACTTTCTCAAACACCATGACAAAATAAACAGAAGTTTAAAACCACTGCAATGCAATGTTTTTGCAATAGATTGAGTCATACCTCACATATTTTTTTTTCTTTTCTCCCAACTGCTTGGTACAGTATATTTCTCATGGTCCAGCAGCAATAAGATGGTATTCTTTTAAATAATTTATACTTCCCTATTTTATAGTAATCTCGGCCCAATATATTTGCTTTTTGAGGTGGTGTGGAAGTGATTTTGTTCATTCAGGATCGTTGAATGTAATATATTTTCTAGTTAGGTAATTGTTTTATCTTCTGTAGATTCTTTACCATTTTAAAAAGTTTATTTTCAAAAAAAGAGTAATACTATCTATATTAGATTTTGAAATTATTATTGCAGTGCTGTGCCTTCTACAGTGGACTGTCAGGCTAACTCCACAACATACATTTTGACGGGTCATGTTTATTTGATAGATGCCTTAGACAAGACAAAAAATACAGAGGCAGATACAGACATGGAAAACATGTTTGGATGGTACTTCACTCTGAATTTAAGTTAATTTTCAGTGACTTTAGCAGTTTAAGTAACAGAAGGCTATTGTCACTGCTGGATGGTTTATTCAGAAATGTATTATATTTACCTTGGAGCTAAGGTGTCAGTGTGTTCTTAGCCAAAACAAGCAACAATGGAGTCACATAAAGTATAGGAAACTGTATATAATGTACATTAATTAACTATATATGTATCCTTGAATAAGAGGTACATATTTTTATGTGTACATTCTGGCACTGCACTGGTAGCTTTAGACAACAGTAGCATCTTTGCAGTGCACAATCTTGACATTTAGTTGTACACTTGTAACTTTACCAGACATGGTAGAAAATTCTGAAGCAGAATGAGATCTTTATACATTGTTGGATCAAATATTTCCTATATTTTAATAGCAGAACTGCTGATTTGCATGAATAACACAATAATTATGTCTGCACTTCTAGCTTAAACTTGTTAGTGCTCTTAGGTAGGCAACACTAGATAGACTGCCCCAAATTACATTTGGGATTAGGAGCAAAAAGGAAAGCAGAAAATATTCACCTGGTTGTCCTCAAATGCAGGAATCAGCATCATATATAATTTCAAGTTGATTCCAAGATTGAATGATGTCTGAGATGTAAACATAAGTTTGCCCATGAAAAGGTATTAAGTTGTATTAAAACACAAATCAAAAGAAATGGTGGCTCTTATTATGGGCAATGTTTGACAAATTCTTAAATCAAGATAGTTAAGGTATTTATGAAGTTATTGCAAAGCCAAAAGATAAGAAAGCAATTTAAAGGGTCTAGGATTGCAACAGTGCCTCTGGAAATATGGAATACTATTCGATTTGTATATATACTACATTTTGTTTATTCATTAATCTGTTGATGGACACTTAGCTTAATTCCATGTCTTCGTTATTGTGAACAGTGGTGCAATAAGCATGGGGGTACAGATATCTCCTTGACATATTTATTTCATTTTTTGTATATATACCCAATAGTGGAATTTCTGGATCATATAGTAGTTTTCTTTGAATTTTCTAAGGAAGCCCCACACTGTTTTGTATAATAGCTATATAAATTTACATTCCCCAAAACAATGTGAAAGTGTTCAAAAATGATACTCAAAAAAGACAGTGTTGAATTTTAGAATGTATATCTTACACAACTTACTAAAACTCCATAGAGAAATAATTAAGACTGAAGCTGCTGTTTGGACCATAGCTCTATCTAGACTCTTCTCTAAATTAATCCATATGAAGAAAAACAAGCTAGATTTTTCCCTGTTAGGCTAAAGCTATTAATTGAGTCTACCAGCCATGTACAGTTTTGGTGGAATTGAAGACACTTCATGTCAATTCCAGTGATGCTCAGTTAAGCTGGCACCAAGTACTTACACAGAAATTGTGAGGTGGTGAGTGACGATTGTTGTTTAAACCGATTAAGAGCTAGTATAATTTGATATTTAACAGTGGATAAGTGATGTATATACAAAATAATTTAAAGAAAAAGTTTGTCAGCCAGGCATGGTGGCTCACGCCTGTAATCCCAGCACTTTGGGAGGCCGAGGCGGGCGGATCACAAGGTCAGGAGATCGAGACCATGGTGAAACCCCGTCTCTACTAAAAATAAAAAAAATTAGCCAGGCACAGTGGCGGGTGCCTGTAGTCCCAGCTACTCAGGAGGCTGAGACAGGAGAATGGCGTGAACCCAGGAGGTGGAGCTTGCAGTGAGCCGAGATAGCACTACTGTACTCCAGCCTGGGCGACAGAGCAAGACTCTGTCTCAAAAAAAACAAAAAAAAGAAAAAGTTTGTCTTGTCCAAATATTCTGTTTTGGTAAGCCAGCCTAAATCATGCTGCAAATCCCTTTACCTACTCTTGAAATCAGTTCTGCAACAATGCAGCCAGGTGATATCAGAAGATGGCAGAATAAGAGATTCATCCATCCACTCATATCCCCCCATAACTACACTAATTTGGCAGCCATCCATGTACAAGGGTGACTTTATGAGACTTAAAGGATTCAGGTAGGATCTTGCAAAACAATAATGGAGCCCATATTAAGGCAGGTATTTTGAGAAGATAACCCATGCTTAAGTGTCAAGGTCATCAACGATCTTCCTGGGTACAGACCAAGAAACAGCCTAACATGGCCTTGGTCCTGACACCAGAACTATCTGCTAAGGGACCACAGAGGAGCCATGCCTTCCCATGGCTCGAGTAACAGATCTGTTGACCTTAATCTTGGGTGTAGACCCTGAAGCCGACTGTGACCTGGCTCTAGCTCCTCCTAGGAGCAGTATAGGAT
Source organism: Piliocolobus tephrosceles (assembly GCF_002776525.5). Classification (NCBI taxonomy): domain Eukaryota; kingdom Metazoa; phylum Chordata; class Mammalia; order Primates; family Cercopithecidae; genus Piliocolobus; species Piliocolobus tephrosceles. Next base: position 36,001,291 of record NC_045447.1, on the reverse strand, counting down.
CAGTCTTTTCCACCCAACAAGTGAGTGGAAGACATGCCTGTTGGTGGCACCAAAAGCAGGACTGTAGACCTTAGTCTGACAGAAAATCTAGAAGCACCCCTGTGATTTAGCTTCAGCCCTGCTCAGTCATTATCCATGAGAAATTCTGCCCACCCTGAAATGTAGCAGGAGGTATATTTGTACTTCTGGAGGTAGGCCTGTAGACACCAGTTTGATCATGGCCCCAGAAGTGACACTGTGATTCAGTTTTAGCTCCTCTCAGCTATAGTCCAAGGATGGTGTTGCACATCTGTTTGGATGGAACATTTTTCAGGATATATCATACGATAAGATACAAATAAATCTTAATAAATTTAAGGAGATTAATAATCTTATCACCCATATTGATATGAAACTAGAAAACAATAATAGGAGAAAAACTGGAAAATTCACAAATATGTGGAAAATAAACAGCACAGTCCTGAACAATAAATGGGTCGGTCAATAAGGAAATCAAAGTAATATCAAAAGGTACCTTGAGACAAAAGTAAACAAAAATCTCCACAACATGCCAAAATGTATGGTATGCAGCAAAAAGCAGTTGTAAGAGGGAAGTTTACAGCAATAATTGTCTACATTAAGCAAAAAGGAAGATCTCAAATAAATCCTAATATTATACCTCAAGTAACTAGGAAAAGAATGAACAAATTAAAGCCAAAGTTATCATAGGAAGGAAATAATACAGACCAGAGCAAAAATAAGTGAAACAGATACTAGTAAGACAATGGAAAAGCTCAATGATACCAAGAGTTGGTTTTCTGAATGGTAAACAAATTTGACAAATTTTTAGCTAAGTTAACCAATGGAGAAAATAATGAGGAAGACTCAATATTGTCAATGGATGAAAAGAGATTACAACTGATGACACTAAAATACAAAAGATTATAACACGATAAAAGACTACTATGAAAATTTATATGCCAATTAATTGGATAACTTTGAAGAAATGATTAAATTCCTAGAAACATATAATATACCAAGACTGAATCATGAAGAAATAGAAAACCTAAATAGATCAATAAAGAGTAAGGAGATAAAGTAATCAAATCCTCCTAACAAGGAAAACCCCAAGACCAGATGGTTTTACAGTGAATTCTACTAAACATCTAAATAATGAACATATATCCTCAAACTCTTTCAAACAATAAAGAGGAGGAACCCTTTCAAATTTATTTTGTAAGTTTAGCATTACCTTCATACTAAACCCAGATAATGACACCAAAAGAAAAGAAAATGATAGGACATCATCTCTTATGAATGTATATAAATGCAAACATTGTCAACAAAACACTGACAAATCAAATTGAACAGCATATTACAAAAATCATACACTATGCTCAAATAGTATTTTTTTCTGAGGTACAAAAATGATTCAACATATTTAAGTCAATAAATGTGATACATAATATTCACAGAATAAAGGATAAAATTGTATGATCATCTCAATAGATGAAGAAAAAGTATTTGACAGAATTGAACATGTTTTTATGATGAAAGCTTGCAAAAAATTAGGTATAGAAGGAATACATCTAAACATAATAAAGACCATATATTAGGGACCAAAAAACATTATACTCAATGGTGAAATGCTGAAAGTTTTTCTCTAAGATCAGGAACAGGACACAGTACTGACTCCCTCTACTTCTATTCAGTATAATACTGGAATTCCTAGCCAGAGCAATTACGCAAAAAGGAGAAATAAAACGCATCCAAATGAGAAAGGAAAAAGTAATACTGTCTCTGCAGATGACATGATCTTACGTATAAGAAGCACAAAACACTGTATTAAAAAATTGTAAGAAGCAATAGGTGAATTCATTAAACTTGCAAGATATGAAGTAACATAAAAAATCAATTGTGTTTCTATACTTACAACAACTTATATGAAGAAAATTAAGAAAAAAATTAATTTACAATAGTTAAAAAATACTGAGAAATGAATTTAACCTGGGAGGTAAAAGATCCTTATACTAAAAACTATAAAATATTGATGAAATTGAAGAAGACAGAAATAAATGGAAAGACATCACATGTTCATGGGTTTGAGGAATTAATACTGTTAAGTGCCCATGCTACCCAAGTAACCTAATGATTCATTGCAATTCTTATCACAATTTTAAAGGCATTTTCACGGAAAGAGAAAAAAGAAATCCAGGACTTGTATGAAACCACAAAAGTGAGGGCATCACACTTTCATATTTTAAACTGTATTGCAATGCTATAATAAAACATTATGGTACTAGCACAAAAACAGACACACAGACTGATGGAACAGAATTGACAGCCTATAAATAAACCCAACCATGGCTGGGTAAAGTGGTAAATGCCTGTAATCCCAGCACTTTGGGAGGCTGAGACAGGAGGATCATTTGAGGCCAGGAGTCTGAAACCAGGCTGGGCAATGTAGTGAGACCCTGTTTCCATGAAAGAAGAAAAAGAAAAAAGAATAAACCCCGTGTATATGGTCAATTAATTTTTTACCAAAGCACCAAGAACACACAATGAAAAAGTAAAAGTATTTTTAATGAATACTGTTGGGAAAAGTGTATCCACATCCACAAAGAGTGAAAACGGAACTTTGTCTTACACCATATATTAACATTAACTCAAAGGTGATAAAAAGACTTACATGTAAAATTTGAAACCTTAAAACTTCTATAACAAAAAATAGAAAAAACTTCCTTGCCATTGGTCTTGACAGTATTTTTTTTTTTTTTTTTTTTTTTTTGGATATGACACTAAATGAACAAGCAAAGAAAGCAAAAATCATCAAATGTGATTACATCGAACTAAAAAGCTTCTGTACAACAAGTGAACCAACAGAGGGAACAACAACCTACGACACTGCAGAAACTATTTGCAAACCATATATTGGATAAGGAGTAATATCCAAAATTTACAAAGGACTCACTCAATTTAATAGCAAAAAATAAATAACTCAATTAAAAAGGACAAAGATATTCAATTTTTACAAATAAGATATACAGATATCCAACAGATGCAAATGCAAATTAAAGGTACAATAAAATATTACCTTACCTGTATTAGAATGGCTATTACCAAGAAGACAAAAGATAACAAATATTGGCAAGAATATGGAGAAAAGAAAATCCTTGCACACTGTTTTGGGGAATATAAATTGGTACAGCCATTATAGAAAACAATATAGAGGTTCATAAAATATTAACAATAGAAAGAACTATCATATTATTGAGCAATACCACTTCTGGCTATCTATTCAAAAGAATTGAAATCACGATCTCAGGGATATTGGTTTAAAATTCTCTTTTATTGTTGTGTCTCTGCCAGGCTTTGGTATCAGGATGATATTGGCCACATAAAATGAGTTAGGGAGGATGAACATCGATGCAAAAATCCTCAATAAAATACTGGCAAACCAGATTCAGCAGCACATCAAAAAGCTTATCCACCATGATCAAGTGGGCTTCAACCCTGGGATGCAAGGCTGGTTCAACACATGCAAATCAATAAACATAATCCAGCATATAAACAGAACCAAAGACAAAAACCACATGATTATCTCAATAGATGCAGAAAAGGCCTTTGACAAAATTCAACGGCCCTTCATGCTAAAAACACTCAATAAATTCGGTATTGATGGAACGTATCTCAAAATAATAAGAGCTATTTATGACAAACCCATGCCAATATCATACTGAATGGGCAAAAACTGGAAAAATTCCCTTTGAAAACTGGCACAAGACAGGAATGCCCTCTCTCACCACTCCTATTCAACATAATGTTGGAAGTTCTGGCTAGGGCAATCAGGCAAGAGAAAGAAATCAAGGGTATTCAGTTAGGAAAAGAAGAAGTCAAATTGTCGCTGTTTGCAGATGACATGATTGTATATTTAGAAAACCCCATCGTCTCAGCCCAAAATCTCCTTAAGCTGATAAGCAACTTCAGCATACAAAATTAATGTGAAAAATTACAAGCATTCTTATACACCAGTAACAGACAAACAGAGAGCCAAATTATGAATGAACTTCCATTCACAATTGCTTCAAAGAGAATAAAATACCTAGGAATCCAACTTACAAGGGATGTAAAGCACCTCTTCAACAAGTACTACAAACCACTGCTCAGTGAAATAAAAGAGCACACAAATGGAAGAACATACCATGCTCATGGATAGGAAGAATCAATATCGTGAAAATGGCCATACTGCCCATGGTAATTTATAGATCCAATGCCATCCCCATCAAGCTACCAATGAGTTTCTTCACAGAATTGGAAAAAACTGCTTTAAAGTTCATATGGAACCAAAAAAGAGCCCGCATTGCCAAGACAATCCTAAGTCAAAAGAACAAAGCTGGAGGCATCACGCTACCTCACTTCAAACTATACTACAAGGCTACAGTAACCAAAACAGCATGGTACTGGTACCAAAACAGAGATATAGACCAATGGAACAGGACAGAGTCCTCAGAAATAATACCACACATCTACAGCCATCTGATCTTTGACAAACTTGACAAAAACAAGAAATGGGGAAAGGATTCTCTATTTAATAAATGGTGCTGGGAAAATTGGCTAGCCATAAGTAGAAAGCTGAAACTGGATCCTTTCCTTACTCCTTATACGAAAATTAATTCAAGATGGATTAGAGACTTAAATGTTAGACCTAATACCATAAAAACCCTAGAAGAAAACCTAGGTAATACTATTCAGGACATAGGCATGGGCAAGGACTTCATGTCTAAAACACCAAAAGCAACATCAACAAAAGCTAAAATTGACAAATGGGATCTAATTAAACTAAAGAGCTTCTGCACAGCAAAAGAAACTGCCATCAGAGTGAACAGGCAAACTACAGAATGGGAGAAAATTTTTGCAATCTACTCATCTGACAAAGGGCTAATATCCAGAACCTACAAAGAACTCAAACAAATTTACAAGAAAAAAACAAGGAACCCCATCAAAAAGTGGGCAAAGGATATGAACAGACATTTCTCAAAAGTAGACATACATACAGCCAACAGACACATGAAAAAATGCTCGTCATCACTGGCCATCAGAGAAATGCAAATCGAAACCACAATGAGATACCATCTCACACCACTTAGAATGGCAATCATTAACAAGTCAGGAAACATCAGGTGCTGGAGAGGATGTGGAGAAATAGGAACACTTTCACATTGTTGGTGGGATTGTAAAATAGTTCAACCATTATGGAAAACGGTATGGCGATTCCTCAACGATCTAGAACTAGAAGTACCATAAGACTCAGCCATCCCATTACTGGGGATATACTCAAAGGATTATAAATCATGCTGCTATAAAGACACATGCACACACATGTTTATTGCGGCACTATACACAATAGCAAAGTCTTGGAATCAACTCAAATGTCCATCAGTGACAGACTGGATTAAGAAAATGTGGCACATATACATCATGGACTACTATGCAGCCATAAAAAAGGAAGAGTTTGTGTCCTTTGTAGGCACATGGATGCAGCTGGAAACCATCATTCTCAGCAAACTATCGCAAGAACAGAAAACCAAACACCGCATGTTTTCACTCATAGGTGGGAACTGAACAATGAGATCACTTGGACTCAGGAAGGGGAACATCACACACTGGGGCCTATTATGAGGAGGGGGGAGGGGAGAGGGATTGCATAGGGATTTATACCTGATGTAAATGACAAGCTGATGGGTGCTGACGAGTTGATGGGTGCAGTACACCAACATGGCACAAGTATACATATGTAACAAACCTGCACGTTATGCACATGTACCCTAGAACTTAAAGTATAATAATAAAAAAATAAATAAATAAAACATAAAAAATAAAAGAAATCAGAATCTCAAAGATATATCTGCACTGTCATGTTCACTGTAACATTATTCATAATAGCCTGGATGTGGAAACAACCTAAATGTCCATCAATGGATGAATCTATAAAGAAATGTGAGATATACAGATAATAAATAGTAGATATAGATACACACACACACACACAGAAAGAGAAAAAAAAAATCCAAGACTTATATGAAACCACAAAAGTGAGGGCATCACACTTTCATATTTTAAACTGTATTGCAATGCATATTGAATACAGTGGTTTGTTGTTCAGCTTTGAAAAAGAAGACAATTCTGCCATTTGTGACAATGTGTGTGAACCTGGATGACAATTATGCTAGGAGAAATAACCAGACACAGTAGGACAAAAACTGTTTTTCCTCACCTTTTTGTGAAATCTAAAAATGTCAAACGCATAGAAATAGAGTGTAGAATGGAGGGTGCCATAGGCCTGGTGTTGGAGAAGGAAAATCTTGGTCAACTTGTACAAAGTTTCAGTTATGAAATTGGTAACTTCTGAGGATCTTATATACAGCAAGATGACTCCAGTTATAACAACTCTGTGTTTTATTCATAAAATTAGCTAGAAGTGTGAATCTTAAGTGTTCTCACCACAATGAAAAAAAAGTGGAAACCATGTGAGATGATTGATTATACTAAGTGTTTAACAGTGTATGCATATATCAAATTATCACATTGTACACTTTCAATATATACAATTTTATTTCCAATTATATCTCAATAAAGTTGGCAGAAATGAAACACTGCAGTCAAAGGCTTGCTATGATTGTAATTCCTCACGTGATTCTTAGATTTTAAAATTTGTGTAAATGTGGAAAAAGAGAAATGATAAATCAGAACAAACCATTCTACCCATCCATGGAAGACTCTCACTGCCTCAAACTTTGTCCTGTATATGGCAAGCCTCCTTTCCCCTGGTTATTAGAAGTCAGTGTTTTCTGATCAGTACAACAATCTATAGCTTCCTTTCTGGGGGCCAGAGACTTGAGAAGTGAAATATAATAAAAATGAATCTAATATTTACCTTGAAATAAAGGCTAATTATTATTATCATCAATATTATTTCATATTATTATTTTAACAAAAAGCCAAAGCTAAGAAATTTATAAATGGATCAATGATTTCCAGAAGATGATGGATGGTGAGGGGTCAACTTTAAAGAGAATACATTGGAAGAGCATTTATGGAGACAAAACTGCACTGAATGTTAGTGGGTTGGAAGAGCATTTATGGTGACAAAACTGCACTGAATGTTAGTGGGATAGAAGATATGACTCTAAGTATGTGTTAAAATTCGTGGAACTGCAATACTAATAATGAGCTTGAAGGCATGAAAACTAAAAGTAAAGATAAAAGACACATAAAGGATGGTGAGAGATCCTAGGATGGCATACAACCTTGACAAGTGAATGTTTTATAGACATATGACTTAACTGTGTTATTAATCAAAGGGTTAGAGGAATAATATAAGGGTATATCTAACTTTGAAAAATGGTGTTTTGACTGGAAACTGTACAACTAAAGACAAACGAAACTTTTTACACAAACTGCACTCAAAATTTAGTTGGTAAATTTGAATTTCGTGAAGACATAGATTACCAATTCTGCTTTACATATAGACTGGGTTGAACAAATAATTAACTGGATGGCAAATGTTGGGAGTCAGGTTTCCCACTCTCCGGGAAAGAAGCTACAGATAGGCAAGAAGGAAAGGCTAGTCTGGACCTCGTGTTCCTCAATCAGAGTCAGATGTATTAGTACAAACTCATGTTTAGCTAGATGAAAATAGATAACTAGATAAATGGTAGACATCAACAGATAGATTAAACATATAGATATATGAATATTCATGAGTTAGTATATACAAATAAATTAAATGACTTTGTACTCTAAGAGGGCTTAGACACAGTGATACTCCAGCAGCAAGGGTATACCCAGCATTCAGATACTTACTCAAAAATACCATGCACCAATAAAAAGAACCAGAATTATTGGTAAAGTGATTGATTCTAGGAGTGGGACATGGAAAATATAAGACAAGATGAGAGCATCCCGTAGTACTGGAAAGTAAAATTGTGCTCAAAACACAAAAAAGAGCACAGTTCAAAGAAACACAGGAATTCACCCTAAGGATTCTCCAGGAAAGGTTCCCCACTGGAACGTTTCTACAACAAAAAACCAGTATGGTATTGGATTACATAGCCAAGTTTAAAATATATGAGTCCCTACTAATATAAATCATTAAGTAATTAAATATGTAGGGGAGAAGAGGCAAATCCTCCACATAGAAAAAATCTCAAATACTAAATGTATGTATACATGACTTTCCTCTCAAGGCAATGGAATTTAAACCCTTCATGAATGTGAGCAGAACTTGGTGAATAATGTCCAAATAATAGAATATTGAAAGGTGAAAACAGTAACTTCATAGTGATGAAGCCTTTCAGATACTAAACCAAATGACAAAAGTGAATCATACTAGTCATGTTGTGTGGATATACCATAGCCCCTGGTAGGATATAATGCAAAAAGGACTTTGCCTGTGTGATAATCTCCAAAAGCCATCACCCAAGTCTAATCATTAGAAAAACTTCAGACCAACCTAAATGGAGAAACGTTCTACAACATATTAACCAATTGTCCTCAAAATTTTCAAGGATATGAAAAACAAACAATGACTGTCAAACTGTCACAAGATAGAAGAGAATGACAGAGAGACATGACAACTTAATCAATATTAAATCCTGAAATAGAAAAAGATGATAAGTAAAAAAACTAGTGAAGTATGAGTACATTATGGAATCTAGTTAACAGTATTATACCACTGTTACTTTCTTAATTTTGACAAATGTGTGAAGGTAATGTAAAATTATACAAGAGAAACTTAAACTGAATAAGGAATATATGAGAACTCTGCAATATGTTTGCAGTTTTTCTATGTATTTATAATTATTCTATAATTTTAAGTTTATAAGGAAGTAAATTTTATGTATTGTACATTAATAAAATTCATAGTTAAAATCGTATTATTGTAATTGTTTTATTGTTAATTATTATGAATAAATGATAGTTGTACATATTTATGGGGTACATGAGATCTTTTGATACAGGTATACAATCTGTAGTGATCAAATCGTGGTAACTGGAGTACCTGTTACCTCAAGTATTTATCATTTCTTTGTGTTAGGAACATTACAATTTCACTAGTTTAGTTATTTAAAATATAAAATAAATATGTTAACTATTATCAGCCTATTGGGCTACTGAGTATTAGATTTTATCAACCTACATTAAATTTTATTTAGTGTACTTTAACTGTCTATGGAATGAGACATAATGACAGATTAATACCATCTAATTGAAAAATAGAGAAAAATACTTTCTCTGCACATCTGAGTTCAGTTTGCATAAATATTTAATCTCTCTACAAATAAATGCATTTGCCATAGTTCACTGCACAGTTTCGTGAAATAGTCACATTGGTTTTAGACCAGTACTTTCAATCACCACTTATAAGGATATTTTACAAGAAAACATCCATAGAAAAAAAAATTATTTTTAGACATTGTTTGTAACCTACTTTAACCTTATGTTAGGAAATCTGAACATTGTGGTTTTAAAATACATTTTGATGTCTAAAGGGCAAATTTCCTCATTACTCTTCCATTTGAAATTGTCTTGAGTAATTTTGCAAGCATATTATTCCAGAAGTATTATAGAATCATTTTATTAAATTTTATGTAAATGTCATTGGGTTCTGTAATAGGAAGACATGCATTAAATTTAATTTAATAGATTTGATTGTTTTAAAAATATATAATCTCCTACAGCCAAATGCATGTCATTTTTTTTTTTAATTTTATAGTTTTAAACAGCATCATTCCTGAATTGTCCTTTTTAAGTCTCTTTTTTTAGGATAACAATTTTGTGCACTCTTCTCACTGCTTTTGGGGAGGTTTTATTTCACAACACTTTCCTTTCTATCACTCTAGTACAAAATAAAACTACAAGTTTTGTTTGTTTGTCTCACAACAAAACATCTAGCTGAACCCCTTATTATTTCTGTGCTTATTCAGCTTATTATCATACGATATTTTTATGTAGATAATCCTATCACCTGCAAGGTGGGGAATTAAAACAAAAAAACACTTCTGTGCTAATATTTACACCCAAAGTCATTTTCTTGGATAATTGCATTTCCTGTTGTTCCCAAAATAGATTAATAATAATAATAATAATAACGATCATAATGCCACCAGGCAATAGTTGCCGAAGTTTATTTGAATACCTCTAATGTTCCATGATTTCAAAGCATTGCTTGCTTACTTGATTTGTCTATTTTGCTTATGCCATGTATGATACATTTTTGTAGATTATACAAATAATCTCAACCCTTATAATTTTATCAGTGGACTTTTCAAAGTTTCTACTTTGCCTAGTTATCCCTTTATCTATTAATAGTGTTGAGGGTAAAATAATATAATACATGGAGTATCAATATTGTCTCTGTATTAGTCCATTTTCCCACTACGATTTAAAAAACTGCCTGAAACTGGATAATTTATAAAGGAAAAATGTTTGATTGACTCACAATTCCAAATAGCCTGAGAGACCTCAGGAAACTTACAATAATGGCAGAAGGCAAAGGAGAAGCAAGTACCTTCTTCACTTGGTGGCAGGAGAGACAGTGCGCACGTGCAGGGGAAACTACAACTTTTAAACCATCAGATTTCCTGAGAACTCCCTCACTATCATGAGAACAGTATAGGGAAGCTGCCCCTATTATCCAATCACCTCCCACCAGGTTGCTTCCTTGACATGTGAGGATTACAATTCGAGATGAGATTTGGGTGGGGACACAGGGTCAAACCATATCAGTCTCCATTGTAAAGTAAGTCCAGCTGTGTTTCTGACTCTTCTTCCTTTTCTGTTCCTGTGTTGGTCTAATACTAATTTTCCCCTGCCAACACACAGTCATCAATTGTGACATAATTGCATTAGCTTTGGGTTTGTTCTAAGTATATTAGAAGCAAAACAATTACAGGAAGCATGGAACATGATGAATTTTTTACTGCTAACCTCTCCACTGATATTTTAATAGGGAATTGATAAAAATTTAAGTAGAATAATAAAGTAGGAACACCGCAGGAAGACAATTGCATGCACTCCCAGTTTGCATCGTGGACTGAGGGAAGCCATTCCTTTCCTGTACTTACAGGGCACCCTGTAGAGGACAGCCAAGAATAGTTCAGGCAGTGGTCACAGGTTGAAAGAAGTGCCCAACTAGGTTTAATGATATAACCTCAGGTGGGGATGCACTCCCTTGGCCAGGGCTGAAATGGGGGAGTGAAAAGTGGGCTGCAGTTGCAAGTGCAGGAGTCACAAGTGCAGGAGCCACAGGCCTGGAAATCAGGCACCCAGCTTTGCAGCAGATAAGGAGGGACAAGGCCTGCAAGCTGCATATGCTATCTCAGCGGGAAAGCTTATGACTCAGCGCAGTTGCCAGTTCTGAGTGCAGACAGACTGGAATTTAGCTTGCTGCTAAGTGGAACACTGCCAGAGTGGATCTGCCTCATTGTGTGTATTGGATCTGTGTGGGGCTTACCACAGCCTGCTATTCCCCACTCCCTGTGTGAGCTCTTCTGTGCATCAGAGGCAGCAACTCTCCCCTCTGGAACATCAAACCAATGGCCTGAGAACTGCTCCTGTCCTCCGATACCCACAGGGGCTGCAGCTTGCCCGCGGGAATAGTGCAAACCCACCAGACCCATCCCCCATCCGGCGTTGTCCTGCCATCCACCCTGGTAGCTTACTGCAAAGGACTGAAATTCTTGGGAGCATATGGCCCTGCTCATTGCCTGAAAAACCAGAGTGCCCCTTCTGGGCAACATAAGGCAAGCAAAAATCCCACTGCTACTGCTGCAGCTGGTGTTCTATTTCAAATACCACCTCCTGTCTGGAGGCTAACCAAAACAGTCCACTACAGCGTCTACTCCTGGTAGAGTAACATTTCACCCAGGAAGTAGAAGATGGCTGTGCGATCTTAGCTATTATCACTGCCTGCACCACTCTGCTAACTAGGACTTCCTAAGTTGGTCCACTTGACCAGTTCATTACTACTACAACCAGTTTTCTAGAAAGTCAACATACTAAGCTTATCAATAACCAAGGAACCTTACAGATTCTATGTCACTCCCCTATCACCCGTATTAAAGCTGGTGCTGCTTGTCACTGCTGGGAGTCTTGAGGCCAGGTCACATCCTCAGATCCCTTGGAGACATTCTCCAGCATCAGCCTGGAATGTGGCAACTTCACTGGGAAGCCAGATCCAGAGGAGTAACAATGCTCACCGTAGTCTGACTGACCCCCAGGAACACTCACTCTTAGGGAAAGTGGAAGTGCACTACATCAAGGGAACACCCTGTGGAACAAAAGAGATTGTACAGCAGACCTTGAGCACCAGATATTTCCACAGGTGAGAAGTTTATTTCAGCAGAGGCAAAGTTATAGTGCTGGGTTCAGCAGGGAAGATCTTGAGTTCTAACCCAACAGTCAGCGCCCTGGTGCACACCACAGGCACAATTGGGGGCCTCTCCCATGGGAACCTGGCATAAGTGCAACTCTATACACCTTTCTGGAACATGTCAGAGTGACTGCATCCCTGCAGGAGGAGCACTTTCCAGGCAGGGTTGCAGAAGAGACAGAGTCATAATTCCTCTCTACTTGGAACATCAACATTCCTACACCTGACAAGAGCTACCTGTTTGATCTGAGCAGCTGGAGCACTGGGACAGGAGTGTGTCTGAGAGATGAATAATGTTACAGCTGACATGGCAGGGAAGCTGAGGTGGCTCCAACCATTTCCCCTGATAAGACCTCAATGTAACTCACCGAGAACTCCTCCAGTCACGTCTGTCAAGGCTGTGACCTCTGCCCATCATTGGGTATTGCATTTATCCATCTGCTTTAACCACAGCTGCTTCCTAGTGAGGGGCAACTCCCCTACTGGCTGGAAGTCCAAGCCATCAAAACAGTAAATAAAATGCTGGGGAAAAATCAATAAATAAAAAGTATATAAGTAGAATGAGATAAGCTTCAAGAGACCTCTGTCATTCCAACACCATAGGAGACAATGAAATTGTTCACACACCAAGCATATTACTACTACAACTAGCACATGAGAAAGCCATCATAAAAAAGACACTGTATTACCACTAAATTCTTACAGAGTCTTCATGCCTGAAGGTACCAAAAATAGAATTAGGCTATAATTAACTAAAAGCATTAAAGTCACATCCTTAAGGGGTAAAAATAAATTAACAAACATATAAACAAAAAAGAAACAGTCAAATCAAACATAAATTCAAGAATAATTAGAAGAAATAGTCCACCCACATGAAAAGGAAGCAGAAAAGTAACTCTGGTAATATGACAAAACAGGGTTGTATAACACCCCCCTGAAAGATCACACTAACTCACCAGCAATAGACCCAAACCAAGATGAAATCTTTGAAATTTTAAAAGTTCAGGATATAAATGAAAATTTTTCTAGAGAGATGGGTATCATAAAGAAAAACAACTGGAACTTCTGGAAATGAAAGACAAACCTAGGGAATTACAAAATGCAGTGAAAAGTTTTAACAATAGGCTAGAACAAACAGAAAAATGAATTTCAGAGCTTGAAGACAAGACTTCTTAATTAACTCAATCAGTCAAAAATAAAGAAAAAAATCAAAAGAAATAAACAAAGTCTCCAAGAAATATGGGAGTATGTGAAACAAACAAAACTAAAAATAATTGGTGTTCTTGAGGAAAAAGAGAAAACAGTAATTCTGGAAAACTTATTTGAGGAAATAATTGGGGCAAACATCCCTTGCTGAGCTAGAGATAGAGATTCAAATCCAAGAAGCTCAAAGAACTCCTGTGAAATCCACTGCAAAAAAAATATCTCCTCCAAGGCATATAGTCATTAGGCTATCTAAAGTCAACATGAAGAGGCAAATTCTAAGAGTAGTAAGAAAAAAGCATCAGGTAACTTACAAAGAAAAACCTATCAGACTAACAGCAGGCTTATCAGCAGAAACTTTACAGGCCAGAAAGGACTGGGGTCCTATCTTCAACTCCCTTAAATAGAATAACTATGAGTCAAAAATTTCATATCCAGCAAAACTAAGTTTCATAAATTAAAGAGAAATAATGTCATATTTAGAAAAATGCTGAGAGAATTTGTCACTACCAAACCAGCACTACAAGAAATGCTTAAAGGAATTCTAAACTCTGAAACAGAAGCCCAATATGCATCAAAATAGAAACTCTTGAAAGCTTAAAACTCATAGAGCCCGTAAATAAATAAAAAAAAAAAGAATAAAAACTATCTAGATAACACTTAATATGATGAAGAGAACAGTACCTCACATCTCAATATTAACATTGAATGTAAATGGCCTAAACTTTTCACTTAAAATATACAGAATGGCAGAATGGATGAAAACTTATAAACTAAAAAAGTACTGTCTTCAAGAGACTCATCTAACATGGAAGGATTCATATAAAATCAAGGTAAAAAGGTAGAAATATATACTCCATGCAAATGAAAAACAAAAACAAGTAGTGGTAACTATTCTTATACTAGACAAAACAGACTTCAAAGCAACAACAGTGAAAAAAAAAGGATCATGCCGACAATTCTACATTTATATTCACCTAACACTAGAATTCCAAGATTCATAAAACTGTCACTACTAGATCTGAGAAATCAGATAGATAGCAACACATAAATAATATGAGACTTCAATGCACCACTGACAGCACAAGACAGATCATCAAGACAGAAAGTCAACAAAGAAATAATGGACCGAAATGACATGCTGGAACATATGAACTTAATGAATATTTACAGAATATCCTACCCAAGAACTGAAGAATATATTATTCTTATCAGCACATGGAACATTTTCCAAGATAGGCCATATGCTAGGATAGCAGATATATTTTTAAAAAATCAAAATAATATCCAGTGTCTTCTCAGACTAGAGGAATAAAACTAGAAATCAACTCCAAAAAGAACCCTCAAAAATGTACAAATACATGACAACTAAATAATCTGCTGCTAATGATACCTGGATTAACAAAGAAATCAAGATGCAAATTAAAAAAGTATTTGAATTGAATAATAATGACACTAGTTATCAAAACCTCTGGAATACACCAAAAGCAGTGCTAAGAGGAAAGTTTATAGACTAAATGTCTAGATTAAAAAGTCTTAAAAAGGGTCAGACATGGTGGCTCACACCTGCAATCCCAGCACAATGGAGGTCGAAGCAGGTGGATTGCTTGAGGCAAGTAATTTGAGACCAGCCTGGGAAACATGACAAAATCTTGTCTCTACGGAAACAAAATAAAACATAGCCAGGCAAGGTGGCATGCCCTGTGGTTCTAGCGACTCCTGAATCTGAGGTGAGAAGATCGCTTGAACCCAGGAGGCAGAGGTTGCAGTGAGCGAGATCAGATCACTGCACTTCAGCTGAGGAGTGACAGAGTGAGACTCTGTCTTGAAAAAGAAAAAAAAAAAAAAGTCTATAAGAGCACAAATTGGCAACCTAATGTCATACTTCAGAGAAAAAAGAACAAACTAACCCCAAAGCTAGAAGAAAATAAGTAACAAAGATCAGAGTAGAACTAAATGAAATTCAAACGAACAAAAAAGATACAAAAGATCACTGAAACAAAAAGCCACTTCTTTAAAAAAATAAACAAAATAGAGAAACCGTTAACTAGGTTAACCAAGAAGAGTGAAGACCCAATAAGCCAAATTATAAATGAAACTGGAGACATTACAACTGACATCACAGAAATACAAATGATCATTTGAGACTGCTATGAACAACTTGATGTACACAAATTATAAAAACTAGAGAAACATACAACCCTCCTATATTAGATCAGAAAGAAATAGAAGCCCTGAATAGATCAATAACAAGCAGTGAGATTGAATCATTGTTTTAAAAGATTGCTGCAAAAGAAAATTCAGAACCAGATGGATTCATAATTGAAATCTACCAGACCTTCAGAGAAGGATTGGTACCAATCCTACTGAAACTACCACAAAAAAATTGAGAAAGAGGGAATCCTCCCCAACTTACTATATGAAACCAGTATCACCCTGCTACCAAAACCAGGAAAGGACACAACAAAAAAAGAAAATTACAGATCAATTTTTATCATAAACATAGATGCAAAAATTCTCAACAAAAAACTAACTAACCAAATCCAACAGCACATCAAGGGATTGCTTAACACACACAAGAAAAGAAATGTGACATACCATAAACAGAATTAAAAACAAAAACCATATGAACACCTCAATAGATGCAGAAAAATCATTTTATAAAATGCAATACCCCTTTATGATAAAAACTGTCAACAAACTAGGCATAGAAGGAACTTGCCTTAAAATAATAAAAGCCATATGACAAACATAGAGCAAACATCACAATAAATAGGAAAAAATTGAAAGCATTCTCTGTGAGAAGAGGAACAAGACAAGGATGCTTGCTTTCACAACTCCTATTCAACATAGTTCTGGGAGTCCTAGCTACAGCCATTAGGCCAGAGAAAGAAATAAAGAACACGTAAATTGGAAAAGAGGAAGTCAAACTGTCACTGTTTGCAGATAATATGATAGTATATCTAGAAAAGTCCTAAAGACTCCTCCAAAAGACTCCTAGATTTGATAAATAAATTCAGTAAAGTCTCAGGTTACAAAATCAATGTATACAAATCAGTAGCACTTTTATATACTAACAACAACCAAGCTAAGAATTAAATAATAACTCAATACTTTTTACAACAGTTGCAATAAAATAAATAAAATACCTAAGTGTTGGCGGAACCCCCACCCCATATAATCAATGTGGGTTCTTTTCTATTTCCCTAAGCATCAGCTGGTCTGAGAAATAAAGGGAAAGAGTACAAAAGAGAAAAATTTTAAAGCTGGGTGTCAGGGGCAGACATCACATGTTGGCAGGTTCCTTGATGCTCCCTGAGCTGTTAAACCAGCAAGGTTTTATTAGTGATTTTCAAAAGGGGAGGCAGTGCACGAATAGGGTGTGGGTCACAGAGATCACATGCTCCACAAGGTAATAAAATATCACAAAGCAAATGGAGGCAGGGCAAGATCACAGGACCACAGGATGGGGTGAAATTAAAATTGCTAATGAAGTTTTGGGCACACATTGCCATTGATAACATCTTATTAGGAGACAGGGTTTGAAAGCAGACAACCTGTCTGACCAAAATTTATTAGGCAGGAATTTCCTCGTCCTAATAAGCTTGCCTGGGAACACTACAGGAGACCGGGGCTTATTTCATCTCTTCATCTTTGACCATAAAAGGCAGCCACCCCTGAAGGGGTCATTTCAGAGGCCTACCCTTAGGGGCCATTCTCTTTCTCAGGGATGTTCCTTGCTGAGAAAAAGAATTCAACGATGTTTCTCCTATTTGCTTTTGAAAGAAGAGAAATATGGCTGTGTTCCACCCAGCTCACCAGCAGTCAGAGTTTAAGGTTATCTTCCCTTGTTCCCTGAACATTGCAGTTATCCTGTTCTTTTTTCAGGGTGCCCAGATTTCATACTGTTCAAACACACATGCTCTACAAATAATTTGTGCAGTTAATGCAATCATCACAGGGTCCTGAGGGGACATACATCCTCCTCAGTTTACGAAGATGACGGGATTAAGAGATTAAAGTAAAGACAGGCATAGGAAATCACAAGGGTATTGACTGGGGAAGTGATAAGTGTCCATGAAATCTTCCCAATTTATGTTCAGAGACTGCAGTAAAGACAGGTGTAAGAAATTATAAAAGTATTAATTTGGGGAACTAATAAATGTCCATGAAGCCGTCACAATTTATGTTCTTCTGCCATGGCTTTAGCTGGTCTCTCCATTCGGGGTCCCTGACTTCCCTCAACACCTAAGCATATACTAAAGGGGGTGAATTATCTCCAAAAGGGGAAATACGAACACTGCTGAAAAAATTAAAGATGACACAAACATATGGAAATGCATCCCATGCTCATGGATTGGAGAATCAATATTGTAAAAATGACCATATGGCCCAAAGCAATTTACAGTATCAATGCAATTCCTAACAAAATACTGACATAATTTTTCACAGAATTAGAAAAAATCCTAAAATTAATACAGAACCAAAAAAGAGCTGAAATAGTCAAAGTAATAATAACCAGAAAGAACAAATCTGAAGGCATCATATTACTGGACTTCAAATTATACTACAAGACTGTAAGTTTGTAGTATACAAAACAACATGATACTATAATAAAGGTAGGCATATAGACCAGTGGAACAGAATAGAGAACTCATAAATGAAGCCAAATATGTACACCCAGTTTACCTTTGACAAAGCATACAAAAACATAAATTGGGAAAGGAATATCCTATCTAATAAACAGTGCTGGTAAAACTGGCAAGCTGCATATAGAAGAATGAAACTGGATATCTCTTTCTCATTTTATACAAAAATCAACTCCAGATTGATCAAAGACTTAAATATAAGACCTGAAACCGTACAAATTCTAGAAGACAAGTTGGAAAAACTATTCCAGACATTGGCCTGAGCAAAGAAGTCATGACTAAGACTTCAAAAGCAAATGCAACAAGAACAAAAATAAATGGGACCTAATTAAACTACATAGCTTATGCACAACAACAGAAATATTTAATAATAATTAGAGTAAACAGACACCCACAGAATTGGAGAAGTTATTTGCAAACTACACATCCGACAAAGGACAAATATATAGAATCTACAAGAAATTAAAAACAATCAGCAAGAAAAATCCAAATAATCCCATCAAAAACTGGGCGAAGTAAAGGAATAGACATTTCTTAAAAAGAAGGTATACGAATGGCCAGGAAACATAAAAATGCTCAACATAACTAATTATCAGGGAAATGCAAATTAAAATCACAATGAGATACCACCTTACTCCTGCAAGAATGGCCATAATTTTGACTATTATCAAAAAGTCAAAAAAAAAAAAAAAAAAAAAAACAGTAGATGTTGATATGGATGTGGGGAAAAGGGAATGCCTATACACTGCTAGTAGAACTGTAAATAAGTACAAGCTCTATGGAAAACAGTATAAAGACTCCTTAAAGAGCTAAAAGTAGATCTACCATTTGATCCAGCAATTCCACTACTGGATATCTACCCAAAGGAAAAGAAGTCATTTTATGAAAAAGATGCTTGCACATGAATGCTTATAAGCAGCACAATTCACAATTGCTAAGATGTGAAATGTACGAAAGTGCCCATCAACAAACGAGTGGATTAAAAAAATGTGGTATACACACATCATGGAATACTACTCAGTCATTAAAAGGAACAAAATAATGTCTTTTGCAGCAACTTGGATGGAGCTGGAGACCATTATTCTAAGTGAAGTTAGCACAGGAGTAGAAAACCAAAAACCATATGTTCTCACCGTAAGTGGGAGCTAAGCTATGAGTACGGAAAGGCATACAGTGTGATATATGGAATTTAGAGAATCAGGAGGGGGAGGGTGGGAGGAGGGCTAGGGATAAAACAAAAAAGACACATTAGATACAATGTGCACTACTCTATGGGAGGGTGTACTAAAATCTCAGAAGTTATCACCATATAATTCTTCCATGTAACAAAGAACCACTTGTAACCCAAAAGCTATTGAAATAAATATTTTTTTAAATTATATATTGGCTTTCAATTTTGTGCACTGAAAAAACAATCTTACAAGCCCTCTCAAATTCTTGCACCTACATCTCACTCACATCTGTCTGTAAATGCATTATAGATTCATTGTAATTTGACTATGATGTAACTCAACTTTTTGCTTCCTAAAAGCAGCATGTTTCTCCTCAAAGTTAAAATATTTCTTCAGTGTACTCTCATGCTATTTTTTGCTCACACAGCTTCTTTTATCTGTATCTTTATAATATTTGTTATACTTTACTTGGCCTTTTAATATCTTTCTTTGCCACCAATTAGATTTTATTTCACTAGAGTTTTAAGTATTTTGTAATTATTACACACACACAGAGACACAAACACTCACTCCTGTACATTTTCATGGACATCCCCAGACTAAGGTTTCATTATAGTTGTTTCTTACTGCTTATTCCAGTTTTTACAATAACCTAGGTCAAAATTAATAGTTAGGTTCTACCCCTTATAAATAAAATGATTCCTTGCCAAAATGCAAACTGCTTGGCTGCTATGTTTAATGAGATCAGCTCACAATTATCTGTTAACACTTTTGCCTGAGGGAACTGGTAAACATTCTGATGTTATTTTTCACTATTATTGCTTTTGTTCATTCTCTTTTTTTCGTTTGTAAGGTATATTTTTGTCTGTGTTCTTGTCTTTAGACTCATTTTTGTTGGAAGAAATATGTAATTTACCTACTGATAATTAGAGTAGGCATTTGCTATGCATACTAAAATTGGGATAGTCCCAGAATTTTAGACATTATTTGCTACTGATGTCTCCAAATATATGGTAATTAGATGCATCCATCTAATGGGAACTGTTGATGTGCCAGATACCTTACATTTCAAAAAGCATGAAGAGGTTTTTAGAAATTTTAGTGCTCTAAATACATTCTATATTCTGCACCAAATTTTTGTAAATTAACCACTCTGTCCTTCAGGATATACAAACACTGGGACAAAAGTAGGGCTCTTCCATTTCACAGATACTTTTTCCAAAAATAGTTATTTTAGTATCGTGTCTTTTTTTTTTTTTTTTTTTTAATTTTGGGTGTATGTGGGTTAGTGTGATTTGTTACAACCTGTATTTTAATTTATTGACAAAAAACACCTACAGAGACATAAGACTCAGAATATTAGTGTGAGAAACTTGGGGAAACCTCTTCCTTGATATGGCAACTATTAAGCTGTTCAAAATTTGCAAATACAGTCATTAAAAATGTCTGGAGTTTATTTCACGAGGTTACAACAAGTTGACAAAATTGATAAAATTTTGTAACAATCTAAAGAGCTCAATAGGGTAGCTTGAGGCTGTTTCTATTTGCTTGCTGCTATAGAGGAAGAATGGTTGTATTAGATTCAGGAATGAAGAACGGTTGTATTAGAAGGAAGAATGGTTGTATTAGATTCAGCAGGAAGAATGGTTGTATTAGATTCAGCAGGAAGAATGGTTGTATTAGATTCAGCAGCCAAGTGGTGGTCCATCTCCTCCAACACCATAAGTGGAGGGCTCTTCTGGGTGTATTAGGCTGACCAACACTGGTAGATTCCATTTACCACAAACCCTAATGCACACAACCTCTATGAAGTGTGTGGTGGCAGTGGGGCAATGATGTCATTCTTCTACCCTCAGCTACCAATTTCTAATGAGGACCCTAGTGGGGCAGCCAATGAAGAGTGGAGTTCTCATCTCCTACAGAGCTCTGTGTTCAGGACAGTTGTTCCAGTGAGATAGAGAGTCACATGTCAGCTCTAATTTCTTCTAGCTTCCTATGGCAGAAGTATCATTCCTAGTGAATTTGGCAGTCAGTAAACAAGATATATCTCTGATTCCCAGTTCTGATCTAGGAATGGTCCATGATGGACAGTTCCTACTGTCTCTCCACCCATACACGCAGCTATTCTCCATATATTAGATATCTGTGAGGCAGTGGGGGCAGATCAAGCTCTCACAAAATGTTCTCAACCCACAGCTTCTCCTGTGTGGCTCAGAGTGTGTTTTCAGAAGAGGGTTTGGGCAAACCTCAGACACTAACAACATCCTCAGCTCTTGCCAAGACACCCAACTTTAATTTAATTAGGTTGTGAAGCAATTTATACCCCATGGTATGGTTCCCAACAATAAAATAATAAGCTATAAATTAATTAAGGCTAACAGCTAGATTTTATGCCAATACAGGCAGATTACACAGAAGTTAAATGGCAGATCAAGAAAAGAGACAGATCTCAGCTGAAGCCAGAAACAAAATTAAAAAAATAATAATATACAATATTTTAAGTGTATTTTTATTATTATGGATAAATATTAATTGTACATATTTATGGGTTACATGTGGTATTTTGATACAAGCATATAATGTATAATGATCAAGTTAGGGTAAGTGGAGTATCCATATCCTCAACATTTATCCTTTATTTATATTAGGAACATTCTAATTCTATTCTTATAGTTAATTTAAAATATAAAATTATTATTAACTATAGTCACCCAACTTATGATAAGTTCTACAGAGCACTTATCCTTTTAAATGGTTAGAAATAATTGAACACATATAAACCAGCAATTTTATTACAAGATAAATAAAAACATTCAGCCATAGAAACAAGCATATTAGTATGTTAATAGCAGTATTGTTAATACAAGAAAAAAGTAAAAACGACTCAACTCAACTGAAGGATGGATAAACAAAAAATGTATCTACACAATGTATTTGACAATACAAAATGAAAGAGTGATAAGCACTACAACATAAGTGATTCTTGAAAACATGCTAAGTGGAAGCAACAAGTTTCAAGGACAACATATTGTATAATACCATTCATTTAAAATATATAGTATTGGTAAATCTACAGAAACAGAAAGTAGATTAGTGGTTGCCTAGGGCTTACATGGAAACTGGGGATGGGGGAAATCAGAAGTGACTGCTAATGAGTACAGGTTTTTGGGGACTTACTAAAACATTACAATTGATTGTAGTAATGGTTACACAAACTCAGAATATATTTAAAAATTTGAATTATATACTTAAATAAGTGAATTGCAAGGTATGTAAATTATACCCAATAAACTTAAAGTAGAAACACTACTATTGTATTTTGCTTTATGGCTTATCTTAGCTCAAATTTGCCATAATTAGAATGTATTTTAAAATTTTAGATCCATTTTATAGCGTAATCATTACATACCTTTAATTTTGATAGTGTGAATAATTCTCCTTGCATTTTCATTATCAACTTTTACTTTATTACCTATAGTTTTAATTAAAACCAGTATTGGAACATTATGTACTTTTGTTTACACTTTTCTGTTTTCTCAGAACTTACTTTATATGCCATTTTTCTGAGTTGTTGTTTTATGCCTTCCAATAACAGAGTGCATTTTTTACTATTTTTGATTTCTGAAACAAAATATGAATTTTAAAAGCTATCTGAAAAAGTGTTCAACATCACTAATCAGAGAAATACAAATCAAAACCACAATGAGATACGACCTCACTCCTGTTAGAGTGGCTGTTATCAAGAAAACAAAAGATAACAAGCATGGCAAGAATGTGGAGAAAAGATAAACCTTGCACACCATTGGAGGAAATATAAATTAGTATATCTATTATGGAAAAAAAGTATGGAGATTCCTAAATATGCAAAAAATAGAACTACTATATTATATAGCGATCCAACTACCAGGTATATACGCAAGTTAAATGTAATTAGGATCTTAAAAAGATATCTGCATTCCCATGTTTATTGCAGCATTATTCACAACTGCCAAGATATGGAATCAATCTAAGTGCTCATCAATAAATGAATTAATATAGGAAATTTGGTATTTATACACAATGGAATAGTATTCAGCCACAAAAAGAAGAAAATCTTGTCATTTGTGAAATGTGGATGAAACTGGAGGACATTAAGTGAAATAAGCCATGTATAGAAGGAAAAATACTGCATGTCCTCACTGATATGTGAAATGTAAACTGATCAAACTAATAGAAACAAAAGCAGGGTGTTGGTTGTCAGAGACTTGGGAGTGAGGAAAATGGAGAGATACTGTTCAAAGGGTACAAAGCTGCATTTAAACAGAAGTTGTTAAATGAATAATTATTTTTAAAAAATGACATTAAAAAATTGGCCTTTTGGAACCATTTTCTTTTAATATTTTGTAATTTGTAATATATAAATGGATTTGTTGTTTTCATCATTAATTACATTTAAATAAGGCCACATATTTGCATATGAATCTCTACTTCTCTATTTTCATACTAAGAAATTATTTTTATGGCTTTATTCTCTGCTACAATACTTCACTTGACAAAAATAGTAATCTCCAGGTTATATTTCCTCCTTCATTAAGTTTTTCTTCATTAAATTTTGGATGGTTAGACTCAGTATTTCCCACTTGTTCTATGTTTATTACGGAAATTATTATGTTAGTTTACATAGATTACTTAATCATCCACAAATATTTTGATCCTATTAGTTCCTTTATTAATATTTAGTTCTGTGATTCAATAAGTTTAATTCTCAATATCATTCATTTTATCCAACTAAATTCTGACTCCTTATTTGTTTAATTTTTATGTTGGCTGGAAATCTCCTCTTTGTGTAGATTTTCAACATAGTCATTTCATTTTTTAGGTGGCACTCTCACTGAGCTCGTTTCAGCTTGATGCTATTTTTGTTCCTTTAGCAAATAAGTTTAAAACATGGCATTTTATATCTTCTCTTATTTTTGTCCCTTCCCTTTTCTTCTTTCTCTTTTCTTCCCTTCCCTACTCTTTTCTCCTTTATTCCCCCGATCACTTCCTCTTTCTTTCTCCCTCTTGTACACACACATACACATATAAACACACACCTGCGCGCGCACGCGCGCACACACACACACACACACACACACACACACACATAGCACAAATTACCTGATTGATCATACTCCATTGATAAATGTGGCTATGAGAATATTATGTTCCCTAGAGTGTCATTCACAAAATATTCCATTGGAGGAGAGGGCAAAGCATGGACCATTCAAAGTTATGGGATTAAAAACAACACAAAACCATAAAACACAAAAATCTAATTTCCTCAGAAAAGACTTTTTCTACCATGTTAGACATATTAAGGTATTTATTCAATTCAGAAAAGATGTCGTAAAATACAACTTGATTATTATTTTTGCTTTACATATATATGATTCAGACACAGTGATACTACATATCTATACTTTAGAGCTGATCTTTCTTCTAGTTGTTTACTTTCTAAGTGCTTTAGTTTTTGGCATACAAATTTGCAATCTGAAAAATGGCTTGTTTTTACTCAATATCATTGAATATATTTGTGCTGTTGATTTTTCTATTCAGGGTTTTTAGTTTAGGTAAAATCATTTTCTAGGATTCACACAATTTTTGTACTATATTATACCATTAAGAGCTGCTTTACTTCTCTCTTATGCAGGTCACACTTCAATATCTATTATCTGATTTTTCCATTTCTGGTTTCATAATAGGGCAATATATAATAAATAATACAATGTATATGATAGCTTAACTTTGTCTTTAAACTGATGGAAGTTGTTTATTTGTAGTACACGTGCTTCTCGTATATTACTTTCCCTATGTTCTACGTAGTAGACTATTTAAACAGTTTTCATATAATATTGTTGTATGTTTGTGAGTGTGAACTAGGAGAGATGAATATGTACTAATGAGTAGATTCCCTTCTGTGCCTGTACTTCCCCCCAATAATCTTGTTAAAAAAAAAACAAAACAAAACACTAAAATTATTTCCCATCCTAATACTGAAGGCTGGTGGTTGTAAAAGCATATTAAAAAGTTGGAGATCCTGAAGCCTGAGTGGACAAAAGGAATTAGAAGCTGAGGTAAACCCAGACAAAAGTAGCTTTGCTCTACTTCTTCTTAGATTCTTAGTTATCCTAGAGGCCCAGCTTCCATATGTAGACACTTAATTTGCCTGATAGAAAAATAACGTGTCTTCTTCCTAATTTTACACTTACTTTAAGTAGAAAGGTGTAAGAAAGTTATTAGTCACTCACCCACAAGTTTCATGAAATCCAATATCTCAGTTTAAAAAGAGTTATTCTCACTTTTTAAATACAATTTAATTAGAAGAGAACACTGAATCCTGTCTATTATTTTTACATATCAAGTTATTAGTATTCTTCCCATCAAAGTATATGGATGGAAATATATAACTCAATATGCCTCAATATGTACACTTTTTTTTTTTTTTTTTTTTTTTTTGAGACTGAACACTCTGTCACCCAGGCTGGAGTGCAGTGGCGCGATCTTGGCTCACTGCAACTTCTGCCTCCTGGGATTCAACATTACTCACAACAGTATTGTATAATTTGTGAAAGATATCCTCCAAAGGTGTCACTTTAATCCTCCGTCACTCATGAGCAGCCCCAATATCAATAGATTAAATGAATTATAAAAACATACAGGCTTCTGCTTTCATCTCTGACATACAAAGAACTTAGAAGTAGTCATTTCAA
Source organism: Piliocolobus tephrosceles (assembly GCF_002776525.5). Taxonomy (NCBI): domain Eukaryota; kingdom Metazoa; phylum Chordata; class Mammalia; order Primates; family Cercopithecidae; genus Piliocolobus; species Piliocolobus tephrosceles. Next base: position 35,975,124 of record NC_045447.1, on the reverse strand, counting down.
GTTGTCCTTAGAAGAAGAAGAAGCTGAATGGACTAAAAATCAATTACTTTTCTTGAGTCTGATTTTGCTGGGCAAATTATCCACACAGAGTCAGGAGAGAAAGGTGAATCCAGAGTCACAGCTGAGACCTGATTACATGGAGCAAAAGCCTCTGAAGCCATTAAATGGTAGGGGCACTTAAAGATTAATTTTAACAAATTGCTGAGTATTATTCAGTATAAGAGGGAGAAACTTCTAGAATGCCCTGGAAACTACAGCCTTAGGTTGGCATCCACTGTTTCATGACCTTTGCCTCCAGAAATCTCACCTGGTTCTTGCAGTAAGAACAATGGCGAGAAAGATCTCATATTTCTGTGAGGTGGAAGAGGAGAATAATCATTGAGAAATAGAGTTGGTTTCTTTATAAAAAAGGCTTACCCTCTGGGAGAAAAGCTTCCGCAGAACTTTGTCCACAATTGTGGGGACCAGTGATTCCTCCCATTCTAGCACCCTCTAGCCTTCCTATATCACCTGAGGGGAAAGTGTATTATGCAAGAAGAAACATTTGTGAAGTGAACAGGCTAGAAGGACAGGTTTACTAAAAGACTGAGATTTTAATTGGAGGATTATAGAATTTGCCACCTTCCCCATAGCATACAATCACACCTAAAGAATTCTAGTAAAATATAGATTACAGAAGTGTAATTGTATGCATAATATTTGAGGTATTTTGAAATTAATAATGACTGAGTACTTTCCAAAATTAAAGATGAAGAACAAACCACAAATCTAAGAAAGAGCATATCAATGACAATTAAAACAAGTGCCACGATCTACGTAGCATATGAGTATCATACCGTACAGAATACCAGAGACAAAGGAAAAATATTCAAAAATGCCAGGGAGTAGGAGGTACTTTACCCGTAAAAGAACAAAATAAATAATACTCAACAACCTTCTCATCAGAAACTAAAATAGTAAGAAGAGAGTGAGTCATGTATTTAAAGTATTGTAAGAAGAAAGAAACCAGCTGAACATTTTATAACCAGTGAAATTATCCTTTAAATGAACCTAAACTAAGATAGTTAATTGACAGATTTTCCTTGCATGATAGATGATATGGTTTGCTTGTGTCTTCACCTAAATCTCATCTTGAATTGTAGCTCCCATAATTCCCATGTGTCATGGTTGAGACTCAGTGGAAGGTAACGGAATCATAAAGGTGGGTATTTCCTGTGCTCTTCTCATGGTAGTTAATAAGTCTCATGAGATCTGATGGTTTTATAAAGGGGAGTTCCCCTACATAAGCTCTCTCTTGCCTGCTGCCATGTAAGATGTAACTTTGCTCCTCATTCGTCTTCCACCATGGTTGTGAGGCTCCCCAGCTATGTGGAACTATGAGTCAATTAAACCTCTTTTCTTTATGAATTACCCGGTCTTGGATATGTCTTTATTAGCAGTGTGAGAACAGACTAATATAATAGATTAAGCAATTTTCTTTAGACAGAGGGGAAATGATATTGGTTAAAAAGTTGGAATTACACAAATAAAGGAAGTTTGTTAGGGAAGGAATAATATAAAATATTAATTTTTGTATTAATCAAAAATATATAATTGTTTAAAGTAATAATTGTAAGAATAATAGCATACAAAGTAAAATGATTGACAGCAGTTTCATGAAAGATGAGATGAAAGAATTGGGAATGTTCTACCACAAAATACCTCCAAAACACATGAAAGAGTACTTAAATATTTGATGGTGGACCTCAGTTAGTTCATATCATTTGTAAACACTAGGGCAACCATTAATGTTTATAAAAGGAAGCATAGTTAATATACCAATGTAAGAAGTAAAAATGAAATCTCATAAAATGTTCAAGCAAAACCAGAAAGGAAATGAAGCCTCTGGAAATTAACAGAAATCTGTCACAAACATAATTAACACCAATCCAAATATACTGATAATAACTTAAACTGCAAATTGTCTAAAAACACCAATTAAAAGCTGAGATTGTCAGAGTGTATAAAAAGATACATCTACAGTTGAGCCTTCAACACATAGTTTTAAGCTGGACAGGTCCACTAATATGCAGAATTTTTTTTTTTTTTTTTTTTTTTTCCAGACGGAGTATCGCTCTGTTGCCCAGGCTGGAGGGCAATAAGGTGATCTTGGCTCACTGCAAGCTCCGCCTCCCGGGTTCACACCATTCTCGTGCCTCAGCCTCCTGAGTAGCTGGGACTACAGGCACCCGCCACCACGCCTGGTTAATTTTTTGTGTTTTTAGTAGAGATAGGGTTTCACCATGGTCTCGATTTGCTGACCTTGTGATCCGGCTGCCTCAGCTTCCCAAAGTGCTGGGATTACAGGCGTGAGCCACCACGCCCAGCTAATATGCACATTTTATTCTGCATCTGCTACCAATGAGAAAACAGATCTAACCTCTCCTGTTCCTCCTTCTCTTTGGACTATTCAATATCAGGATTATGAGGATGAAGACCTTTATGATGATCCACTTCCATTTAAGAATAGTAAATATATATTATTTCCCTAATAATTTTCTTAAGAACATTTTGTTTTCTCTAGCTTCCTTTATTATAAGAATATAGTATATAACACATATAACATACAAACATGTTAATCAACTGTTTATGTTACCAGTAAGGCTTTTGGTCAATAGTAGATTATTAATAATTAAATTTTTGAGGAATCCAAAGTTATACCTGAATTTTTACTGCAGAGAAGAGGCAGTGTCCCTAATTTCCATGTTATTTAAAGGTTAATTGTTTATCTTCTACAGAAAACCTGCATTAAATTTAAAGGAACATAGATTAAAGTCAAAGGGATGAAAAATATTTATCAAAAACACTAAAAACAAAGCTGAAGTGCTTATAATTTCCCAAAAAAGCAGTATTCATACCAAGAAAAATTATCAGATATAAAGAGTAAGATTACATACCGATATAGTAGTCAATGCTTAAGAAAATCTAAAAGTTCTTAATGTGTATGAACCTAATAAGATGGCATCAAAAGATGTGAGACAATACGGACAGACGGTCAGGTGCAGTGTCTCACGTGTATAGACCGAACACTTTGGGAGGCCAAGGAGGAAGGATCACTGGAGCCCAGGAGTTTGCAACACAGGGAGACCCTGTCTCTACAAAAAAAAATTAAAATTAGCCAGATGTGGCGGCACACACTTGTACTCCCATCCACTCTGGAGGATCTGCTTAAGCCTGAGAGGTTGATGCTTCAGTGATGCATAATTATGCCACCGCACTCCAGGCTGGGCAACAAAGTGAGACCCAGGCTCAAAAAACAAATAAACGAATAAATTCAATGAAAATCCTGGTAGAGTCACAGGAAAAAATAGACATAATTACTCTGTAGTTAAAATCTTAACATTTCTCTATCAATAATTCATAGATCTAGCAGGAACAAAATCAATAAGGTATAGATGACCTGAACATGACTATCAATCAACTTGGTCTAATTGACATTTATAAAATTATCCATCTAACAACTATAAAATACTCAAGTTCAATCATATTCTCAGGCTCATGCAGAATATTTACCTAGAGGGACTACATCCTAGACTACATACTTCAATATTTTTTTAAAAAATAAAAAGACAAGCGAAGTATGTGTTCTGACCATAATGAATTTAAACCAGAAATCAATTAGCACAAAGACCGAGGAAAAAAATAAAATATTTGTAAATTAACAGCACATTTGTAACTAACGCACAGGACAAAGAATAAATCTCAAAAGGAATTGCAAAATATTTTGAACTAAATGAAAATTAAAATACAACTTATCAACTTTTTTATATAGTGAATGCGGTGTATAGAAGGAAATTATATTTATACATTAGTAATGAAGAACTATCTTAACGTATTAGCCTACATTTCCATGTTAGAAAACTAAAGAAAGAGATTCATTTAATGCTAAAGCAAGAGAAAAGAAAATAAAATCATAAAAATTATAGCAAAAGTCAGTGAAATTGAAAATAAAAATATATGGAAAATCAACAAAAAACAATAGCTGATTCTGTATAAAACTAAAATTTTAAAAGCCATAACTTAGCAAACCAGAAATGAGGAGGGATCATCACTACTTCTCCCAAGGACATTTAAAGAAATGTTGCAAACAACTCAATGGCCACAAATTTCATAACTTTGTTGAAATGGACCAATTGTTTTAAAGACACAAACTCACAACTTCACATAAGGATAAACAAATAATCTGAATAGCCCTATATCTAAGAAAAATTCAATTAACTATTAACAACTTTTGAAAAAATGTATTATTAGTATAAAATGGTTTCACTGTTGAATTCTGCCAAATAGTAAAGGCTTTGTTTCCACAAAACAGTGGCCCAGGGAGAACTTCTTAACTTATTCTATGATGACATTAAATCATTCTAATATTGAATCCATATAAAAGATATAAGAAAGAAAAATTATCAATCAATATATCTCATGAACCTAGACCTCCAAATTCCTCAAAAAATAGTAGCAAATAGATTGAATAATGTATAAAGCAAGTTGTAGAACACAACTAAGTGGAATTGATTCAAGAGAAATCAGGCTGATTTGACATTCCAAGTTTAATCAACATATTTTATTATATGAATATATCAATTGACACAAAAAAGGTATTTGAAAAAATACATAATTTATTATATGAATATATCAATTGACACAAAAAAGGTATTTGAAAAAATACAACATTCATGAAAATAAACTCACATAAATGGTAACAGAGAACAAGTTTGGAAATTTGATAAAGAATGTCTACAAAGTAGCCACAGATAAAATCACTTCTAACTGTACATACTGGCTATTTCACTCCTAAGACAAGGAAGGAGATAGGGATCTTCTTGCTTACTATTCCTATTCAACATCATACTTTAAGTTCCAAATAGTACAGTAAGACAAGAAAAGGAAATGTGAGATGCACATATTGGAAAGGAAGATATAAAACTGTCCCTATATTTTAAATGTTATCATTGTTTCAGGGGGGACGTGTGCAGGTTTGTTACATGGATATATTGTGAAATGGTGAGGTTTGGGCTTCTAATATTTCCATGACTGGAATAGCAACCACTGTACTGAATAGGTGATTTTTCAACGTTTACTTCCCTCTCACTCTCTCCCCTTTTGCAGCCCCCAGTGTCTATTATTTTCCCTTGTGTTGCCATCTGTACCCATTGTTTAGCTCCCAACTAAAAGTGAGAACAGGAAGTATTTGATTCTCTGTTTCTGTTATTTCACTCAGGTAATGGCCTCCAAACACCATTTATGTTGCTGCAAAAGACCCAATTTCATTCATTTTTATGACTGCATAGTAGTCCATGGTGTATATATACCGTGTTTCTAATTACAGTCATTCATTGATGAAGCTTCGGTTGATTTGATCATTTTGCTGTTGTGAATAGTGCTGTGAAAAACATATAAATGCAGGTGTCTTTCTGATATGATTATCCTTTTCCTTTGCATAAATACTTAATAGTGGGATTGCCAGGTTGACCGGTAGTTCTACTTTAGTTCTTTAAGAAATCTCCATATTGTTTTAGTAATGTACTAATTTACACCCCCAACCGCAGTGGATAAGCATTCCCTTTTCTCTGCATTCTCACTAATATCTGTTATTTTTTGACTTTTCAAAAATAGTCATTCTGGTTGGTGTGACATTCTAGATGATATAGCATTGTTGTTTTAATTTGTATTTCTCTGATGATTAGAATTGTCTCATACAACTGTTGGTCTCTTATGTTAAATTTGATAAATGTCTATTCATGTTCTTTGACCACTACTTAATGATATTATTTGTTGCTGTTGTTCTTGTTCTTGTTTTTTCCCCTTGTTGAGTTGTTTATGTTCTTTGTAGATTCTGGATATTAGCCCTTCGTCAGATGCATAGTTTGCAAATACTTTCTCTTGTTCTGTAGGTTTTCTGTTTACTCTGTTGATTATTTTTTTGTTTTGTTTTTTATTATTATACTTTAAGTTCTAGGGTACATGTGCACAACGTGCACGTTTGTTACATATGTATACTTGTGCCATGTTGGTGTGCTGCACCCATCAACTCATCAGCACCCATCAACTCGTCATGTACATCAGGTATAACTCCCAATGCCATCCCTCCCTCCCCCCCGCTCCCCATAATAGGCCCTGGTGTGTGATGTTCCCCTTCCCTTGTCCAAGTGATTTCATTGTTCAGTTCCCACCTATGAGTGAGAACATGCGGTGTTTGGTTTTCTGTTCTTGCGATAGTTTGCTGAGAATGATGGTTTCCAGCTGCATCCATGTCCCTACAAAGGACACAAACTCATCCCCTTTTATGGCTGCATAGTATTCCATAGTGTATATGTGCCACATTTTCTTAATCCAGTCTGTCACAGATGGACATTTGCGTTGGTTCCAAGTCTTTGCTATTGTGAATAGTGCCACAATACATATGTGTGCATGTGTCTTTATAACAGCATGATTTATAATCCTTTAGGGTATACACCCAGTAATGGAATGGCTGGGTCATATGGTATTTCTAGTTCTAGATCCTTGAGGAAACGCTATACTGTTTTCCACAATGATTGAATTAGTTTACAATCCTACCAACAGTGAAAAAGTGTTCATATTTCTCCACATCCTCTCCAGCACCTGTTGTGTCCTGACTTTTTAATGATTGCCATTCTAACTGGTGTGAGATGGTATCTCATTGTAGTTTCGATTTGCATTTCTCTAATGGCCAATGATGATGAGCATTTTTTCATGTGTCTGTTGGCTGTATGAATGTCTTCATTGAGAAATGTCTGTTCATATCCTTTGCCCACTTTTTGATGGGGTTGTTTGTTTTTTTTCTTGTAAATTTGTTTGAGTTCTTTGTAGGTTCTGGATATTAGCCCTTTGTCAGATGATTAGATTGCAAAAATTTTCTCCCATTCTGTAAGTTGCCTGTTTACTCTGATGGTAGTTTCTTTTGCTGTGCAGAAGCTCTTTAGTTTAATTAGATCCCATTTGTCAATTTTGGCTTTTGTTGCTGTTGCTTTTGGTGTTTTAGACATGAAGTCCTTGCCCATGCCTATGTCCTGAATGGTATTACCTAAGTTTTCTTCTAGAGTTTTTACAGTATTAGATCTAACATTTAAGTCTCTAATCCATCTTGAATTAATTTTCATTTATGGAGTAAGGAAAGGATCCAGTTTCAGCTTTCTACTTATGGCTAGCCAATTTTCCCAGCACCATTTATTAAATAGGGAATCCTTTCCCCATTTCTTGTTTTTCTCAGGTTTGTCAAAGATCAGATGGTTGCAGATGTGTGGTATTATTTCTGAGAACTCTGTTCTGTTCCATTGGTCTATATCTCTGCTTTGGTACCAGTACCATGCTGTTTTGGTTACTGTAGCCTTGTAGTATAGTTTCAAGTCAGGTAGTGTAGTGTGCAAAAATCACAAGCATTCTTATACACCAGTAAGAGACAGAGAGCCAAATCAGGAATGAACTTCCATTCACAATTGCTTCAAAGAGAATAAAATACCTAGGAATCCAACTTACAAGGGATGTAAAGGACCTCTTCAAGGCGAACTACAAACCACTGCTCAGTGAAATAAAAGAGGATACAAACAGATGGAAGAACATACCATGCTCATGGACAGGAAGAATCAATATCGTGAAAATGGCCATAGTGCCCACGGTAATTTATAGATTCAATGCCATCCCCATCAAGCTACCAATTAGTTTCTTCACAGAATTGGAAAAAACTGCTTTAAAGTTCATATGTAACCAAAAAAAAAGCCTGCGTTGCCAAGACAATCCTAAGCCAAAAGAACAAAGCTGGAGGCCTGTTGATTATTTTTTATGTGCAGAAGCTTTTTACTTTAACTAAGTCCTATTTATCAATTTTTCAGCTTTTTTGGCATTTGTTTTTGAGGTATTTGTCATAAATTATTTTCTTAGACCAATGTCCAGAAGAGGTTTTCCTAGGGTTTTGTCTGGTACTTTCATAGTTTCAGATCTTACATTTAAATCTTTAATTCATCTCGAGTTAATTTTTTATATGGTGAGAGATAGGGATCCAGTTATATTCTTCTATATATGATTATCCAATTTTCCTACCACCATTTATTGAATAAGATGTCCTTTCCCCATTGTACATATTTGTCAACTTTTTCTAAGATCACTTGGTTTTAGATATGTTCCTTTATTTCATTTCCTTCCATTGGTCCCTGTGTCTATTTTTATATCAGTACCATCCTGTTTGGGTTACTATAGCTTAATAAAATAGAGTTAGGTGATGTGTTGCCTCTAGCTTTGGTCTTTGTCCTTAGGATTGCTTTGTCTCTTCAAGCCTCTTTTTGGTTCCATATAAATTTTAGAATTGATGTTTTCTAATTTTGGAAAAATGATGTTTGTAATTTGATGGGAATTTTACTGAATCTGTAGATTGCTTTCAACAGTATGAGCATTTTGACAATATTGATTCTTCAAATCCATGATCATAAGACATTTTCTCATTTGTTTGTGTTGTCTACAATTTCCTTTATGAGTGTTCTATAGTTCTTCTTGGAGAGATATTTCACCTCCTTGGTGAAATATATTTCTGGGTACTTTTACAGCTATTGTAAATGTCATTGAGTTCTCAATTTGCTTCTCAGCTTGAACATTATTGGTATATAGACATTCTACTAATTTTTATTGTTGAGTTTGCATCCTAAAACTTTACTGAAGTCATGTATCAAGGCTTGGAATCTTTTGGAGGAGTCTACATTTTTCTAGCTATAAGATTATGTCATTGGTGAACAGAGATAATTTGACTTCCTTTTTTCCAATTTGGGTGTCTTTTATTTCTTTCTCTTGCCTGATTGCTCTGTCTGTGTACTATGTTGAACAGGAGTGGTGAATGTGGGCATATTTGTCTTGTTCCAGTTCTTAGGAAGAATTCTGTCAGCTTTTCTCCATTCAGTATGACATTGACTGTGGGTTTTTCATAGACGTCTCGTAGTATTTTGAGGAATGTTTCTTCAATGCCTAGTTTGGTTAGGGTTTTTTTTTATCATGAGATATTGAATTTTATCAAATGTTATTTATGAATCTATTGAGAAGATCATATATGGTTTTTAAAAGAGTTCTACATTGAGATGATTATCTACATTAAAAATTCCCCAAATTTTAAAAGTAGTAATAATAATAATCTCCTGAAACTAATAAATGGATGTAGCAAAGTCACATGATATAAAGTTAAATTCAAGTCAATTATTTTCCTATTTAATAGCAATGTATGAAAGAAATCTGAAATTTTAGACAACAGCATTTATAATAGTACCTCTCCTAATACACACTCAGATAGTTTTATTTAAATATTTATTTAAATATTTTTAAAATATTCTACATGATCTCTATGTGGGATTGTGAAAACAAATATAAAATGATAGTAATATCAAACAATATCCAAATAAATGAAGAAATAGTCTATGTTCATGGATTAGAAAATTCAGTATTTTAATATGTTACTTTTGCTGTATATTTAGTGACATTTCAATAAAAATCGCAGAAATTATTTTTTACTGAAGAAAAACAAATTTAGAAGACGCAAACTACCTTTCGAAAAAACTACCCTTATTATAAACCTATGTTAATCAAGACAGTGTGATATGGGTAACAGATTAGACACATGAAGTGTTTTATTTCTAACGAATAGTGCTAGATTATTTGGATGTCCACATAGAAAACAATACCAAAAAAGAATATAGAGGCAGACTTTAAACCATACACAGAAATTACTATGAATGGTTCATACACATACATGTTAAATTCAAAACTAAAATAAAAGGTCTTAAAGAAAATGTACAGTAAAAATTTTATTACCTTGGATTTACTTATGACATTCTAAGTATAAGAGTAGCACAATTCATGAGAAAACAGGTAAGCTGGACTACACTAACGAAAAGATTTCTGCTCTGTGAAAGACACTCTTAGGAGAATGAAACAGTAAACCACAGAGACAGAGTAGCAGAAAATATTTTCAAATCATATGTTTGGAAAACGACTTATCCCCAAAATATTCAGTGAACCCTTAAAACTTAAAAAGTTTGAATAGGCATCTCAAAAAAGACGTTATACTGACGGCAGATAAGCATAGGGAGAGATGCGCTGCATCATTTGTCATTAGAAATTTTAGAATTAAAACAGAAATTACCTACCACTACGTAAATGTTAAAAGGACAATGTCACCAGCTGGCCAGGGTGTGGGAAAAAGGAACTCTCATTCATTAATGATGGAAATGCAAAATGTTACAGATGGTTTGTAAGACAGTTAGCCAGTTTCCTAACCTTATACAAATAATATAGTCTTATTTTGCCATTCACCCATTACACTTCTAAGTTGTTTCAAAACTTATGTATACACCAAATCCTGGGCATAAATATTTATAGGAGTTTTATTCATAAAGTCAAAAACTAGAAACAAGCACATCTTTCAATAAGTGAATGCACATAAACTATAGTATATCCATGGACTGTTACTCAGTGATAAATAGAAACGAGTTATCCAGCTGTAAAAAGGCATGAAAGAATCTCAACACATATTGCAAAGTAAAAGAGGCCAGTCTAAAAAATCTCCCTCTTCATGATGCCAATTATGTGACATTCTGGAAAAGGCAAAACTATGGAGACAGTAAAAAGATCAGTAAAGAGTTCAGAGGTCTGTGGAAAGTTGGAATATTTAAAGCATAGGAGATTTTTCAGAGCAGTAAAGCTATTTTGTACTGGAATGATGAATAGAAAACATTAAGCATTTGCCAAAATGCATAGCATGTTCAGTACAGATAGAAAAATGTAATATAAAACAATTTTTAAAAATATTTAGGCAGTTTGTGGTCCTAAAATGTAATGCAGAATGTGGCAAAATAATCAGTTTATTATATGAAAGAACCTCCCTGAAGAGAGGAGGGGAATAAGGTGCTGGCCATAAATTATGGAAATGAGTAGTATCTGTAAGACTGAAGATGAAAAGAAAGGGAGAACAAGAAAGAGTAACTTTATGGTGGAGAGACCTGAAAAATGTTAACTCAGGTTAGATGATCATGTTGTAAGTGATAAATCATATTAATAATCACCATTGATAGGATGTGACTAGAATATCTATTTACCTCTGTGGTCTGTTTCCAAAAATGCATTAGCCCAATTTTATCTTAAGAAAAATATCAAGCAAATATCAAGAGAGTGTTTTGTCTACAAAATACCTGCCTTACCACCAAGAAAAACTGTCAAGGTCATCAAAAAAAGGATAGTCTGAGAAACAGTCACATCTATGAGGAACTCAGGGAGACACGATCACTAAATGCAATATACAACCTCGATGGGATTCTAGAACCAAAACAAAAATTATAAAAATCCTTAGGAACTCTGATAAAGCATGGACTTTAGTTAATAATGACAGACTAACTTAGGTCCATTAATTGTAACAAGTACTAATGTAAAGTGTTAATAATGCTGGACATGGTGGTTCACACCTGTAATCCCAGCACTTTGGGAGGTCAAGGCTGTTGGATCAGGAGGCCAGAAGATTGAAGGCAACCTGGCTAACACGGTGAAACCTTGTCTCTACTAAAAATATAAAAAAATTAGCCAGGCGTGCCATGTAGTCTCAGCTGCGCAGGAGGCTGAGACAGGAGAATCACTTGAACCCAGGAGGCAGACATTGCAGTGAGCCAAGATGCCAGTGCACTCCAGCCTGGGCAACAGAAGAAGACTCTATCTCAGTCAATCAATCAATCAATCAATCAATACACTGTGTCGGGGGTTATATAGAAATTCCGTATTATATTTGCAATAACTATGTGCTATATTTGAAATTCTAAAACAACACATTTATTTAAAAACCTACATATAGCAATAAAACAACAATAAAGCAAAAGAAAAATACTTCTAAGTTTGTGTCTTTATTTACCAGATGAATAAATGCAGTGTGACTGGCAGGTTATAGTCCAATCAAATATTTGAGGATATGAATTGTAGTGAAAGGAAGTTAAATTTTAGATCTTATACCTCCCACTTGTCCATAAGCAAGACGCCTGTATAGCTTTCTGAATTCTGAATTAGTATTCTTTTTAAAGAACCTCTCATTGTACTAAGAGTTTGAATTTAAGGATAAGCATAGGGCACATTTGGATTGACCCATAAGCCAGAAGGCATTTTGCCCAGGAAACTCTGTGGAGAAAGCTTTATGAAGAAGATATGCAGAATAAAAGGAGTCCTCTAATCCTATTTTTAAGGGTTATATTTTCCATTTAGTTCATCTCTAATGCAGATTTGAACTCTTAATTAAATTCATTAGATAAAATGTTTGCTCAGCTGTGCAGGCTGATCCAAAGTTGTAAATGTGCCTCAGAGCATAGTTTTTGATTTATGACAAAAAAAAAAAAAAAATGTGTTGAAAGCATTTTTTATGAAATCAGATTGCAAGCTGTAGCATTTTAACAGTGTCCTGTATACTTCAGTTCAGATCAATGAACAGAATTTAAGATCAATGAAGCCAACTATATCATTTGGAAAGAAAATGGTTTACATTATTTTGTGTATTGGATATCATAAAATATAAATATATTTTTAAAATTTTATTAAAACTGAAAGAATTTTGCTTGAATTACTAAAAATCACATGCAGTAACATCATTTAAATGATATTTTTATCAAAATTATTTTACACAAATTATAAAGTGATTTAAGGGATTATAAAAATTCCTGGAGTCATTTACTGAGAGGAGTGTGATCGTTTTATAAAATTGTAAACAATATCGGTGAAATGGAGACTTTTTTTTTTATTTCAATAGGTTTTGGAGGAACAGGTGGTGTTGGGTTATATGTATAAGTTCTTTAGTGATGATTTCTGAGATTTTGGTGCACCCATCACCCGGGCAGTGTACACTGTACTGAATGTATAGCCTTTTATCCCTCACCCCCGTCCCACCCTTTCCCTCGTGTCCCGAAAGCCAATTGTATAATTCTTACGCCTTTGAATCCTCACTCCCACTTATGCGTAAGAGCATACAATGTTTTGTTTTCCATTCCTGGGTTACTTCACTTAGAATAATGGTCTCCAATTCCATTCAGGTTGCTGCAAATACCATTATTTCATTCCTTTTTATGGTTTAGTAGTATTTGATGGTGCATGTGTGTGTGTATATAGATATGTGTGAATGTATGTACGTATATGTGTGCATATATATGTGTGTGTGTATATATATGTGTGTGTTGCATTTTCTTTATCCACTCATTGATTCATGGGCATTTGGGCTGATTCTGTAATTTTGCAATTGCAAATTGTGCTGCTATAAACATGTGTGCAACTGTCTTGTTCGTATAATGCCTTTTTTTCCCTCTGGGTAGATACCTAGGAGTGGGATTGCTGGATCAAATGGTAGATCTACTTTTAGTTCTTTAAGGAATCTCCACACTGTTTTCCATAGTGGTTGTCCTAGTTAACATTCCCACCAACCGTGTAAAAGTGTTCCCTGTTCACTACATCCATCCCAAAATCTTTTTTGTTTTCAGATTTTTCGATTATGGCCATTCTTGCCAAGTATTGTGGTATTACATTGTGGTTTTGATTTGCATTTTCTTGATGATTAGTGATGTTCAGCATTTTTCCGTATGTTTGTTGACCATTTGTATAGCAGTGTTAGAGAAAAGAGAGCACAATGTAGATGGTACATATATAAAACAAAGAGCAAATAAAAAAGTGAAATATATCTATCAATGAATAAATATAAATACAAAAAGCTACAATAAAAAAGCTGTCAGAATTTATTTTAAAATCTAATTAAATCTTGTATACAAAAAGCATAATTTAAAATAAAAACTCAAAAAGATTGATTAGAAAAATGTTGAAAATTTGACATACTAGGCAAACACTAACTGCATAAAATTAATTTAGCTATAATACGTTGGTCGAAGTAAACTAGTACCCAGTAAGTATTACTAGAGATTAAAGGAGAAATTCTGTAAAGATTAAAGAGTCATAGCAAAAGGAAGATATAGTAATTACAAATTTGTATATGTACCTTATAAGCTGGTTTCAAAACACATATAATGAAAATTTAAAAATTGAGAAAATAAATTCATAGTATTCAGAGATTTTAACATTTTTCTTTAAATAACTGATAAATGACACAGACAAAAATAACTGAGTTTACAAAAGACATAAACAAAACTAAAAATATCACCTCTCAAATATATATAGTAAATATTGCTTTTAAATTATCTATATGTTAAGATTAATGTTTTACAAAATACTGATTTGAAAAATGTTATTAAATGCTTTTAAGTATATTTTTATGTACACCACTTATTTTACATTTACATATTTTAAGTGTCAAATGATTGCTTCTTGCTTAAACTGTCTAATTAAATTATAATTTTATCCAAAGTTTTTTGTTGTTGTTGTTGTTGTTTTGAGACAAAGTCTCAATCCTTCTCTCAGGCTGGAGCATACTGGTGCAAATTCGGCTCACTGCAACCTTGGTATCCCAGGTTCAAGGGACTCTTGTGCCTCAGCCTCCTGAGTAGCTTGAATTACAGGCATGCACCACCACACCCAACTATTTTTTTTTAAATTTTAGCAGGGACAGGGTTTCACCATGTTAGCTAGGCTGTTCTCTAACTCTTTACCTCAAGAGATCTGTTCTCCTTGGCCTCCCAAAGTGCTGGGATTACAATCGTGAGTCACTACTCCTGGCCATATCTCAGGCATTTCTGTTTTTGTTTTGTTTTGTTTTTTGTTTTTTAGATACATTGGTAATGGAGAAACAAGTCTCAATGAGTTAATTGTTAGATGAAAAATGACAGATTTTAAGCAATTTCAGCTACAGCAAAATATTCATTTTAAACTTTTATTCAAAATAAAGGAAGTGATTATCTTCAAATTCTGTTTTCAATCTTTCATCAATAGTCAGTTCTAACAATACTGTAAAAATATTTTATTTAAATTATGTTTTGATGAAATAAATTAATTCCAGATCCACAAATTTTCCATTGTATAAATTCTTTTAAGGAAAATCAAAATTGAAAGCATAATATTAAATTTGAAAGATTGTGGTAATGGCTTTCCTCCATGTGCAGTATCAAGATCATTATCTATTTTAATGATAACTGTAATTCAGTTATGAAATATCATACAATAATATGTAAAAACTGTTGTTCCAATATTCTAATTTTGCCTTTTAATTTTCTTTACCTTTTTAAAGACTGATGTACTCCTTCTAGGAGTTGGAGTATTGAAATTATTTAAAATAAAAATTGTTAAACATAATCTAAAAATAACGGAACCAAACTACATTCTTAGCTTGCTAAAACATAGTTGGAATGTTTTAATAGAATGTTCCCCCTTCGAAAATCATTATACTTCAGCATGAAATGAAAATGTATGTAATGAGATTCCACATTAACATATAAAATTAATAATCTGAAATGGAACATAACAATTAAGCAAGAAACTATCATTTGTCATATAAAATATTTAAATATTGAAAAAGTGATGTGCATAAAAATATACTTAAAAGCATTTAATAACATTTTCAGATCTACATTTTATTTTATAAAAATTAGTCTCAACATATAGAACATTCTTAAAACAATCATTACTACAGATATTTGAGAGGTGATATTTTTGGTTTTATTTAAATCTTCTGTAAACTCACTGTTATTTTTGTCTATGTCATATCAATTATTTAACGAGAAACGGTAAAATTTCTAAACACTACTATGAATTTGTTATTTTCTCAGTTTTTAGATTTTTTATTACTTTAAATACATATTTTGAAGCCAACTTATAAAGTATATATACAAATTGCTAATTACTGTATCTTCCTTTTGCTATTCATGTAAACTTTTACATGTAACTTATACTGCTTTCCTACTCTGACTCTGAATTAACTATATGTCTTTATTTGTCCAATGGTAAGCAAGCAAAAGTGATGTAAGTTGCCGTAAAAATTACATGTGTGTGTAGGCCAGCAACCACTCTTGCATTTGAGATATTGGCATGAAATTATTCTTAGGCTATATGCTAACAGGAGAAAAAAGCATTAAGTAGATTTGGATCACTTCAGTTGCCTCAGAAAGCAGCTTTCTTAGATAAATAGATATCCAGCCAACTACACATATGTGAATGAGATCGACAAAAACCAGATAGACTATCCATTTGACCCCTAGGTTCATGAACTAAATAAATGCTACATGATTTTAAGCACTAAATTTCAAGATGCTTTATTAGCCAGAATTTTTATGAAAACAGATAATGAATATGAATATTGTCCTCTATGACATAGCATAAACAGAACTTAATCTCAGATGGATTATAGACTTGACATATACTATAAGGCTATTAGTTTTCTAGAGGAAAATATAAAGTGATGTTATCATAATTTGAGCTAAGGACAATGTATAAAAAGGTTATCAAAAAAACCTCTAGCTATAAAGGAAAATATTAACTGGACTTCATCAAAACTAAGAATTTATATTCATTAAACACATCATTATCACAGTAAAATAACAGGTCAGAGGGTGACAGAAAATGCTTGTAATACATGTATTTGAGAAAAAAAACTTTGGTACATCCTGAGTTACTATATATTACTGTAAACGTAAGTGACATATTTTGTGATTTTACTGAGCTATTTCAAATAAGAAAAAAAATAAATAGGCAAGTAAATAAAAGTGACAGCATAAAAGGAGTGTTAAGAACTAAAATAATTTGATATTGTGATAGGAAATAGTAGAGATTTATAGTGATTTTACTTGAACCAAAGTATATGAAGAAGGCACCTATACAAGAAAAAAAAATAGAGGTTGAGGAAAAACACTTATGAAGACAGAAAAGCTAAGATCTGAGAAAGATATATCCAGAGAAAAATTGAACCATATACAAACTGTTTGTCTACACTGAATACTACTTTCTTTTGTCTCATCATGCTTTGGAAACAATAGATGAAGAAAAAAATATGGAGAAGAAAAATATGGCAATCAATAATTTTGTGATTACTCATATCTTTTTTGAAAAGCTGAATATACGTTGATTTCAACAGCAGTTTTTTTAGGTTATACATCTAAAGGATAGGTGCTAAAATATTGCCAGATTATAATGGCTTACTTTTCCTTATTTTTTCTTAATGCTGTAATTTCTTTTGGTTAAAAAAAGTGCATGAATTAATACATACAATTTTCTAATAATACATTTTGTATCAATCATGGCAAGGTCCTCTTAAAATTAAGCTCAATAGAAACTAAAATGTAATGCAATAGATGTCTTGTAAATAATATTAGATTATTTTTATATGGCAACTTTGGCTTTATAAAATATATCAATTTTCAGATACTGTACTACACTATTTCACCAGCATGTGGGCTAACAATACATCAGATATGTTACTGAATGCTACTGAATGATAGTCCGGTAAAGAAAATAATTCTATTTATAGGATAAATGAGGAATAAATATTGAAAAACAGTGTGACTAACCATACTCAGAGGAAACCATGCAGGCTCAAATTTAGACTCATAGTCCCAAGAATGTTTTCTATAAACTCAACTTTGTGACTGGGACTCAGAGAAGAGCTTATATATAAGCTTAGCAATGTAATAAATACAGCCAATGTCCAAGTAGATATTGAAAAGTAGATGTGATGACAGTATTGAGTAAATCTCCATAGTTTAATGCTAGAACAAAGCTGCAACCAGCAGAAAGGGGCTCTAAACAGGCCACTGCTCACACATAGCATCACCTGATTCTATCCAGTGGCCATAGCTGACTTGATTAATGTCTCCAAAATACAACCATCTCTTGGAATAGAATCACAGGAGGTAGCCCTAGAGTTAGAATTTGGAATCAGGCAGGAAAGCAAGAAGCAACACAGGCTAACTTAAAACAGAATTAGGGTTGTGTTAAGGCAGACCCAAACCTCAGACTGCTGGGAAGCCCTCCCTGGTGCAAAACTGAAATATAATGGGGTATATAAGGGAGATTTAAATAGTAGTAAGTTTTAATGTGTACATATAAAACAAACTCATCAGTAGAATAAAATTTACCATTAAAAGGGCACTGGGTTAGAGATAAGAAAAAGGAGATTCTACAATGAAAAATACAAATAGCTTTGAATATGTTAAAATAAAAATTTTATCTTATGAAAATGACAAAAATTAAAATAACAAAATGTTAATTTCTAATGCTGAAGTGGCTAGAGGAGTGTGGACATTTTAATATATGCCTGGCATAATAATACAACTGATCTAGTACAAAGTTTGGAACTAAGAATATTTATTTTATAAACTGAGAGAAACAAATGAAAATATGACTTCGTTTTATATTGAAGGAAATGCTTATCTACAACAATATATCCACTGCTTTTTAAATATATAAAGTCTTTGACACATTATTCTCTAGCCAAGAGGAAATGTCTGTATCTTTTATTTCTTCAAAGTTCTGTTCAATAATTACATCCTCAATTTAACATTTAGTACTTATATCCTTGACCACCCAAGCTAAATAAGTTATCATCTGAAACAGTCCCAGTCATTTTCTTTTCCATTACTCATGCATTTCTTCATGGTTATTACTAACTTAAATAATTATAGTATTTATTATTAGTTTAGTCATTAGTTTGCTTTTGTTCATGTTATTTGTTTCTTCCACAAGAAGGCAAATTCTTCTATCAAATTTTACTGCTTAAGGTAATTAGAATTTGTTTCCGCTCTTTGCAACTAAGAAAACCAATGACCTGGTTTATGTAGGCATTCAAATTTGTGTGTCACTTGATTTTAAGTTACCATTGTTGATCTCACCAATGAATATGTCACTATTGTGGGTATACAATTTTCAGTGGATAGATTTTTTTAAATTTTCTTTCTAAAATTTCACTGTCTTCTTACTTGTATTGTTTTTGATGAGGTATCTGCTGTCACAAAATATTGCTCCTCTGTACTAAATGTAACTCCACTCCTCCTCGGATTGCTTTAAAGACTTTTTATCATTTGCTTTGAGCAATTTGTTTATTGTGTCCTTGTTTGTTTCTCTTATATTTTTAAACATTACATTTGTTATGCTTTTGGGATCTCAGTTTAACATTTGTATGAAATTAGGAAAAAAATCAGGCCATGATTATTCAAATAAGCATTTCTGTGCCCCATCTTGGTTTGAGGATTTCAAATAGACTTAAATCCTTGCTTTAAGAGTATTAATGCATGGTAGAAATATGTAATGTTTTAAAAGCCTTTTTTATAATTTTTTAAAAAATCTCTTTAAAGGTACCAATTGACAAATAAAATTTGTGTATATTTATTGTATACAACATGATGTTGTGACATGTGTAAATAATTAAATTAAATGAATAAACTTATCCATCACTTAATATATTGAGGATTTTTGTGGTAAACACATTTTAAGATCTAATCTATAAGCAATTTTAACTATACAATATTATTAACTATAATCGCTAGGCTATATATTTTCAGAACTGATTCATCCTAAGCTGTCATGCTCTACAAGAAATATTTTGTACCCTTTAATCAACCTCCCTCCATTTCCTAAATATTTTTATGCTATTGTAAATGGAATTGTTTTCTTAATTAGGGGTAATAGTTTACTGTTATGTATAAAAACACTACTGATTTTTGGATGTTGATTTTGTAGCCTGTGACTTTACTGAATTTATCAATTCTAACACTTTTTTGGAAGGAGCCTTTAGGGTTTTCTATAATAAAATCATTCCATCTGCCAACAAAGACAATTTTACATTTTCCTTTCTGATTTGGATGCCCTTTATTTCTTTTTATTCCTTAAGTGCTCTGGCTAGGACTTTCAGTACTACCTTAAATTGAAGTGATAAGTGTGGGCATCCTTGTCTTTTTTTCTGATCTTAGAGAAAACCCTTTAATAACTTCACCATTCAACTGTGTGTTTGTTATAGATGGCCTTTATTATGTTAAGCTACAATTCTTCTATATCTAAACTGTTGATACGGTTTGGCTGTGTCACCACCCAAATTTCAACTTGAATTATAGTTCCCATAATCCTCACATGTGGTGGCAGGCACCCAGTGAGAGGTAATTGAATTATAGAGGTGGTTTCCCCCATGCTATTCTCGTGATAGTAAATTCTCACTAGATCTGAAGGTTTTGTAAGGGCTTTCCTCCCATTTCGCTCTGCACTTCTCCTTGCTGTCGCCATGTGTAGAAGGATGTGCTTGCTTCCCCTTCCAGCATGATTCCAAGTTTTCTGATGCCTCCCCAGCCATGCTGAACTGTGAGTCAATTAAATGTCTTTCCTTTATAAATTACCCAATCTTGGGTATGTCTTTACAAGCAGTGTAAGAATAGATGGACTATACATTTTTTAAGAGTTTTTATCATGAAAGTATTAACATGAAAAGTATCCAAGTTACTGGTGGTAAATGCATACAGGTCTGCAGAAAACTCAATTTTGGGACTCCTCAGAAGAAAGAATTAGACTGAGAGGCATAAGGCAGAAAAAGAGACAGAGACAAGTTACAGAGCAGGAGTGAAAGTCTACTTTAAAAGGCTTTAGAACAGGAAAGAAAGGAAAGTACGCTTGGAAAAGAGACCCAAGTGGGTGATCTGAAGGACAAGTGCAGTGTTTAACATTTATCCTACGACTTTATAGGCTAGCTTACCTCCAGGCATTTTGCACCCCTTTTTTTATGACTCTTCCTTTGGAAAAGCGGGAGTTTCCTGAATGCACAGTGCCCTCCTTACCTTTGGGAAGTGAGCATGTGCAGTGTGTTTAGGAAGGTGTATGCATGCTCATTTGAGTCTTTCTGCCCTTTTCCTGTGGTGTGCCCCCGGAAGGTCATACTCCACCACCTTGTCTTTTAATGTGCATGTCAGGCTCACTTGTCCTGATATTTCACTGGAAGCCCTTTTTGCTCCTCTCTGGCACCTGGATTCAATTAACACTTTAATGTTAACGGCTATGAGCCATTAGAATATTTTTTCCCTGGTGCAGGCTGCCAAATTATCATTTTTAGAGAGACGATGTGACAATTGCCTCATTTGACATTCTTGGTGCAGGGAGGGGAGAGCCCTCTCTTGCCAGGCTCATGTCTGTCTAACTACTTGTAACAAAAGGATGTCAAAGTTTGTCAAATGCTCTTTCTACATCTGTTGAGATAATATGCTTTTGTTTCTTCATTCTGTTTTGGTGTATGATATCAATTGATTAAAAGAACTGAAAAGAAAAGTAGAGAGCAATACCATAATATTAGGGTACTTCAATGCCCTGCATTCCACACTAAATAGTTCCTCCAGACAAAAAATCAATAAAGGACCAATGGATTGAAAAATATTATAGAGCACGTGGACTTAGCAGATGTGTAGAACATCATATTCAATAGCAGCAGGACACATATTCTTTTCAAGCACACACAGAACATTCTACAGGATAGATCATATATTAGGTCACTGAACAAATCTCCACAAATTAATGAAGGTTCAAATAATAAGTATCTCTTCTGACACCAATAGTATAAAATTAGCAATCAATAACAGAAAGAAAATTAGATGATTAACAAATATGTGGAAATTAAATAACACATTCCTGGACAGCCAATTAGTTAAAAGACAAATAAAACAAAAATTTAAAAATATGCTGAGACAAATGAAAATGGAAACCAACATATAAAACTTATAAGATGTATCAAAAGCAATTTTAAGAGGAAAATTTATAGCAATTAACCCCAACATTAAGAAAAAGGGGTCTGAAAAAAAACCCTAACTTTACATCTCAAATAACTAGAAGGAGAACAATCTAAGATCAAAGTCAGCAATACTAAAGGACAAAAAAGAAACAAACAAAATTGGTACTAAAAAAAAACACGAAAGGTCAATGAGTTTTTTTTTTTTTCAAAAGATAAACGATATTATTAAAACTTTAGCTAGACTAAGAAATGAAAATATTAAAATGAATAAAAATATAATGGAAAGAGTAGATGTTACAACTGATACCGGAGAAATACAAAGCCTCAAAGATTATTGTGTTTCATTTCAGATAACAGATATGTGCACTTCTTACAATAAACTTTAGAACATTTTTATCTACTCAAAAAGAAGCCGTGTATCCTTTAGCTATCAAACCCTATCTCCTATTCAACACTCCAGCTCTTAGCAACAATTAATCTATGTTCTTTTCTATAAATTTGGCAATACTGGACATTTTATACAAATAGACACATTTAATATGTATTTTTACTGGCTTTTTTCTCTTAGTGTAACATTCTCAATGCTCATTCATGTTACAGCATTTATCAGTATTTCATTCATTTCTATGGTAGGATAATACTCTATGTACAGGTGTTGTATATATCATTAGTTGACGTACATTTAAGTGGTTTTCACCTATTATGAATGTTAATGCTTTAAGCACTTATGCACAAGTTTTTATTTCTCTTAAGCATATATTTTGGAGAATAGTGGAATTGCAGGGTCATTAGTAACAATATTTATTTGAACAACTTCCAGACTGTTTTCCAAAGTGGCTGAACTATTTTAAAATTTCACCAAATTATAAATATTTCCATGTATTGACATTCTCATCAACAATTGTTGTCTGTTTTTTGATTATAGATATTCTAGTGAGTGTAAAGTGTTTTATTGCTCCCTAATGACAAATGATGTTGAGCACTTGTTCACGTGCTTACCAACTATTCATATCTCTTCCTTGGAGAAATGTCTACTCAACTCTTTCATGTGTTTTAAATTGATTATTTGTCTTCTTATAGTTGAATTGTAAATATTTTTATATATGCATGATATTAGCTGATTACCAGATATGATTCATAAAGGTTTTGGTGCATTCTGTGATTCATCTTCTCACTCTCTTTATAGTGTTATTTGAAGCAGATGTTTTAATTTTGATGAAATCCAATTTATCATATGTTTTTATATTGTTCATGCTTTTGGTGTCATATCTAAGAATCCAATATCAAGTCTAAGGTTGTAAACATGTATATCTTTTTTTTTTTTTTCCCCAAGACTGAGTCTTGCTCCAACTAGTTGGGATTACAGGCATGTGCCACCACACCCTGCTAATTTTTTTGTACATTCAGTAGAGACAGGGTTTCACCATGTTGGCCAGGCTGGTCTCAAACTCCCGACCTCATGATCCACTCACCTCGACCTCCCAAAGTGCTGGGATTACAGGTGTGAGCCACTGCATCCAGCCATAAACATGTATATCTAATATTTCCATCTAAAAATTGTATATATTTGACCTTGAACAGCACGAGGTTAGTCACCAACCGCCAATGCAGTTGAAAATTTAGGTATAATTTTTGACTCCCCCAAAACTTAACTACTAATAGCTTACTTTTCACCAGAAGCCTAACCCATAAGTAGTTAATTAACATAAATTTTGTATATTATGTGTATTATATGCTGTATTTTACAATGAAGTAAGCAAGATAAGAACAATGTTACTAAGAAAAACACAAGGAAAACATTTTTACTACCCATTAAGTGGAAGTAGATTATCATAAAGATCTCTATCCTTATCATCTTAACATTGAGTGGACTGAAGAGGAGGAAAAAATAGGGATGGTCTTAACACTAAGTAGACTAAAGAGGAGGAAAAAAATGGGGTTGGTCTTACTGTCTCAAGAGTGACAAGGGAAGAAGAAAATCTGCATATAAGTGAACCCATGCAGTTCAAACCCATGATATTCAAAGATCAATGGTAGTTGCAATTTTTAAATCTTGCTCTTTATTATATTTTGAGTTAATTTTTGTATATAGTGTGAGGTAAGGATTGAAATCTGGCTCCCGCATTATCTCAGCATTATTTGCTCTGCAAATGGTCTTAGCACCCTTGTCAAATGTTAGCTGGCCTTAAACACACAGTTAATTCTGAACTGTAATTCAATGTCTTTCATCTATATGTCTAACCACATGCCAATTTTTGCTTTGTACTATGTTTTGAAAACAAAGAATGTGAGTCTTCCTACTTGTTCTTCTTTTTCAAGATTGTTTTGGCTATTTGGAAACCTCTGGAAATCTATAAGAATTTCAGAATCAACTTGTTAATATTTACAGAGCCAACTGGCATTTAACAAGAATTGCATTGAATCTGTAGATCAATTCAGAGGAATATTGACATCATTGAAATATTTAGCCTTTCAATTCATAAAAATGGGATAATTTTGTTTTATTTTTAAAAAATCATTTCAATTATGTTTTGCATTAGTTTGCTACAAAAGTAATTGTGGCTTTTGCTATTAAAAGTAGTGGCAAAATCACAGTTACATTTGCACCAATCTAATAGTCTTCGGAGGATAAGTTTCTCACTCTTTTGTAAGTTTAGTTATACATATTTTATCTTACTGCTATTGTAAATGGAATTGTTTTTTCATTACATTTTCAGATTTTTCATTGAAAATTTATAGAAATGTAATTAATTTTCCTGTATTTATCTTCTATTGTGCAAATGTCTTTGACTTGTTTATAAACTGCTGTTGATCACATCTCTCCAGTGTTAGGTATCATGCATTCAGCCATTTCCATTACATTAGGGCAGAAACTCTTCTCTCATTAATGGGAAACAAAATTCTGTAAACAGTGTGATTAATTTTCAACACTGATTTAAATAAAAACATAAATTGCAGGAACAACAGCTTTTCCGTACTCCCAGGCAGAAGTTCTGTCTAGTTCAAACATATTATTTAACAGAAAATTCAATTTTTTTTAATAATATTACTCTTTGTTGTATCATATATACCCACTGAAACTCCTCGCCTGCCTTTCCTCATGGTGGAGCTAAATAATTACTGATATAGGTTCCTTCAAATATTCTCATAACAGAGAAGGGGAGAGAGACGTATATGTGTCCACATTTCTTAAGTTTATAACGTGATTTATAGAAACTAATTCTGATAACTTCTCTACCATATACATCAAATACTCCCTTTAAGCAGCAGTACCCATTAAATATACAGTATATTTTAAAATGTGTTCTTCAGATATAGTACAATATATATTGCTTCATTCGTTCCAAGTTCAGAATTCGGAATTTAATAATAGAAGACTTAAAAGGAATAAATTTAAATTTACCTTATGCCGCACAATTGCCATGTTACAGATACTTGAGATTTATTCTATAAAGGAAATAATAACACTTTTGTTATGCCAAACACTGTGTTAAGGATTTCCAATTAAAAAATAAAATATTCAGTCAACTAGGTTGTTTTATCTATTCTCATGTAAGAGAGAATACAAGACACAGAACATTTAAGCAAATTTTCTAAGTAACAGATCTGATATGGAGTAGAAGTGGGTATTAGGCACAGCCAAAGGATTCTGAAATCTGCTCTTAATCATCATAGAAGATAAATGCACTCAGAGAAAAACAACTATTTTTTCTAACAGTTCTGTAATGTATAAATATATGAGTCTTCCAATGCATTCTAGTATCATTTCAAAAGTAGACACTTAAATTACATGTTTTTTCAATACATCACTTTGTTTTTATTTCTCTTTAGTAAACATCTCTCTGAAAGTTAAAAGTTCTTCTCATAGGCAATTAATAAAATTCTCTATTTATTCATAATGTCTGTAGTTTCAAGGACATAATGTAATGTGAATCTAAAAGTTGGTATGGTTAATAAACACATGGCACTTTTGATAAAGAAAGTTATACTTACATCTGACACACACACACACATATCACACACACAAATATATATATAGACCTGGCATGCAAACACATGGTTGTAAATATGACAAAAAAAATGCCACTTAAAGTAAGGCCATCAATAGAACTTCTAACATATTTACTACATAAGAGAGATGCAATGTGTTTTAGTTTCAGCTATTTTGTTTTAAAAAGGTGTTTTGTTATAGTAAAATTACAAAAAATCACAAAAAGAACAATTGTGACTCAATAAACTTAAATTTAAAATATTTTATATTTTGAAATCTGTCTACTTCAGATTCTTAGAACTATAAGCAATACCATCACTTTAACTTTTTAAAAAAACAAACATTTTCTTACTAATTATAGCTTCAACATCTACTAAAATCTAACTTATTTAGATACTAGAATACTGGGATGATTACAAACAGCTCTTGTTCTGCAGAGCTCATGTATAGAGTACTAGAGTCAGGGTAGACGAGGTGAATTTTAGACTTAACTTTTGAGGCTGAGATAAAAATGTCATTTTATTTGCTACCCATCTATCGACTCAATAAGCTGTAATTTAAGCAACAACAATTAAATTTATTTTCTGATTCAGAAAAAATAGAGAAAATGTAATGATAGTGTATATAACAAAACCATGAAACCCAATTAAAATATATTAAGTCAGAAGAGTTGATGCCAGAAACAACAAAATAGGTAGAAGAGATTTTCTACAGCATCCTTTTCTTCTTCTACCATGTGATTTGAGGAATCAAAAGGTTTCATTAATTAATCATCTGTCATCAATCTTACCATTCTAAGTTACATTAGTGGTGCTCTTCCTCCTCCAAACCTTTGGCTCTCCAGGATTACTTAATGTAATAATTAAGAATTATGGTGAAACATTTGAAGGATAAATGATTTGGTTTGAATAAAATAGCTTACTGTTTATTCACTATTAGAGCCCTCTAGACATTAGATCTTTATCCTCACCTTGATCCATTTTGGAAAACTTCAAATGTTCGTAAGTTTGTATCCCCTGGACTTAGGAGGAAAATGAAGAGTGGTGAAAGTCATAATAATTATTTCATGACCTTGAAAGAGTAAGATAAAACTTTATATACAAGCAGAGACCTAAACTGATAATTAAAAGACCTGTAGGCAAATAACTTCTGTAATAGAAGCAGATTTCTAATACGTATGCTACCCTCCATCTTTCAAATTCAAATATAGTGACATTCAGAACCTGTATGTCATTATTGAGGCCAGGAACTGAGACTTTTAATTCTCTGTCTTACTCTAAAATTTTTACTTAATTTGTATAGCATATATCTGATTAATTCACAACAGTGCCTTTTCTTCATTATCTTCTTCACAGCTTGTTGTGTCACTTTGGGTAGATTATAATACATTGAGGATTTCTTATCACTTGTTTCCAATTTTTAAATGAACAACTGCTCAAAATGTACTATTACTACTTGTTTTTACTGTTCTTAGAACTATACTTTAGATTATGGACACCATTTTTTTGTATTATAACTTTCTATTTCTATTTACTGTGTTTAACTTTATTATTTAGCTTTTGAGAGTGACAATGGATGTATAAGGTATCCTCAGGAAGACTTCACTTAAATCACTGAACTCCTCTGTTACAGAAGTGTAATTATAAAGACTTCCTTTAAAGGAGTGACTAACCCAAGTGAATTTGGGTAACAGACAACTTTCACAGGTCTCCAAATTCTTCCAAGCCTAAGAAGTATAAAATTTTAACCTCAGAGCTCCTGTATTGGCTGTTGTTTCTACCTCACACCCTGTTTCTGCAGATTTATTGAATGATTGACTCGTTCTCATTGCCAAATACACCCTTTTCAGAGTCCAGTTTAAACATCACCTCTGCAGAAAGACTTTTCTTGAACAACGTGTCTAAATTAGTATGAATGTCTTATTTATTTCATTTTTATATTATTTGAAAAATGTCAATTCAAATGTATTTATTATATGTGTTTATATGCTTATTATCTGCCTTCCATTGTTAGAATGCAAATCTTGAAGGCAGTGTCTTTATGGATTACTACATCCTCAGTACCTAAAACAGGGCCTGGCACAGTCAGCGCTAGAAATGCTTATGAATATGAGTGATAAAGCATTATACTTGTAAACAATTTTTCAGCATGTTTACAGGCTTAATACCTACATTCATTAACAAGCAAGAATAGCTCTTGCTCTGAGGAACCATCAGTATAGTAGAGAGACACATATGATCCAATATTGGTGACAGGGTACAATAGGGGCTTTTAGAGGTTGCATATGTATTACTTTAGGAGCTTAGTGCAGTAAGTTGTTCCGGACTAAGAGTCAAACAGGATGCACAGGACACCTTGCACTGAAGCTTATAAGACAAAAGGAACTGTGACATGTTCAGGAGACATTTGAAGAAGCATTTCAGGAAGAGGTTATAGCAAGGGAAGAAACAAAAAGATAAAATCATGGTGACTAGAATTAAAAATACATTGTATTCTTGAATAATCATTAGAGAATGGATGTATGTGAAGTGCTTTCACCACAAAAATGGTAATTATATGAGATAATGCTTATGTTAGCAAGAATTATTCATTTCACAATGTACATATGTTTCAAAAGATCTTGTTGAACATGGGAAATACATACAATTTCCTCTGTCATTTATTAAATAAAAGCAAACCGATTTAGAAAAAAAAAAAAAAAAAGAAAGAAAGAAAAAAGCCAACAGGAATAATTTGGCCCATCCACAAATAGGAAGGAAGAGAATTTGGGGCTGAGAGCAATAAAAATTGTTTTTTCAAAAAAAAAAAAAAAAAAACTATCATGTAGTATTGAAGATTGCAAAGTTTATTTTAAAATAGACAACTTACCAAAACAAATCATGTTATCCATTTTGTACTGCTCTGGCAAACATTCCACCTTAGGGCTGTAGTGATGGCTTCAAATTGAAATTTATTTCAATGATAATGGCAGTGATAAAGTCCGCATTTCTATTTTTGGGTTTTATCTTCTTTTCTTGTGTTATCTCATTTAATACAACCTCAAATTTATTTATTTTATTTCTCTTACAGAGATAAGTAAACAGACTCAATTAGTTTTAGGACCCAAAAGTTTTTCTAACACTAAATTTTTGACCTTACGCTATACTCTGCTCTTGCTCTTAAGACGACAAATAGCAAAATGAGAAGGTACCCCAGTAGATTAGAACTTCAATTGCTTTATTATTTCCTATTTATAATTTCATATCAAATTATTATGACCAATTTAATAATTAGCTTTGCAAATTATATGTGATATACATCAAGATAAAATTGAACTCTCTTTTGTGTAAACATAAGGGATTTCTGCATGATGTAATTCAAATTTTATTTTGATTATTTTATATACTGTAACTTAGTGAAAGCTATATGTATTTTTTGAATCAAAGATTAAAACCATATTCTAAGTAAAAGATTTCCATAACTTATAAAGTTGAAAGCATAACTTTAATTTTAGGATTTTATACATTTATTCATCAAAAAGTTGGTAATGAATGAGTTAATGTCCAAAACATATATTTAACAAAAGGAAAGTATAGGTAACAAATACATTTTGAAATTATATTTAAACTATGTAATTTTCCATATTTAAACCAGAAATTTATTAAAACCAAAAAAATTAGAAATATGTCTGTTCCCAAAGTAATGATAAACTGCTTAGTCTACTCTGAAAAAATATTAATAAAGCAAAAACATTTTTGCATTGCATTAATGATTTAGAAAAAAACATCAGAGTGATATTTCATTTCCATTTCAATTGAAAGATAAATCTCAAATTATTCATTTCACAGAACAATTATAAAAGAGCTTTTTAAGCATATTGAATGCTAATATGTAACATGTTAAAACATTAATTTTGTATTATTTTATGATTTATGTATCTGAAAAAATGTTTCACTAATGTGAAAGAAATATACAAAGAATCTTTGATGTCCATGAAGAGAAAAAACAAAATATTAATAAATGAAAATTTAACATTAGAAATTATATTTTATGAAAAATCTTTTATAATTCATTCAGAAACATGTAGCAAAAAAGTGACAAGATTATCATCCTTACAGGAAAAATTCATATTTGTAATTTCATTTATTTATTGAATTTGAAAGCATGCTAATAACTGCCTCTTTGGGTTCTTCGAAATTCTAACTTGCTGAACTTGCATCTGCAGAAGTTTTATGTATTGAATTTACTTTTATTTCTATTGATTTGCCATATATTTTCAGTTTACATTTTGCCATAGAGAACTTAATTCTATTTTCCTAGTAATAATAAAATAAGCACCATTTTATCACTAACACAGCTACCCACATATAACCTGTTATTTTCAATACTAAAACACAGTACATTATTTTAAATTCTCAAATGAGTTATAACTTCAGTACTGTAGAGCTCAACCTTCACTCTAAGGGAATGTAGTCTATTAAATTGCCTCTGTTATTATAACATGCATTATCTCATATTACTGGAAAATACTGATCTTATGAATATTTTTCTCTTAATGGTATAGGGCATATGAGAATAAATCTATTCAAAATCTTGAAAGAATATATATTATTTTAGCAAAGGCTTTTTTTCATTTCAATTGGTTGAGGCATATCTTTTGTATTTATTTATTTGAGACAGTCTTACTCTGTCACTCAGGCTAGAGTGGTGTGACGTGATCATAGCTTTTCAGCCTCAAACTCCTGGGCTGATCCTCCCACTTCAGCCTCCCTGAGTAGCTAGGACCACAGGCATGTGCCACCACACCCAGGGAATTTTATTGATCTTTAGTAGAGAAGAGGTTTCTCTATGTTGCCCAGGCTGGTCTTGAACCCCTGAGCTCAAGTAATCCTTCCGCTTCAGCCTCCCAAAGTGCTGGGATTGCAGGTGTGAGCCACCATGCCTGGCTGGCATATCTTTTTTAGCTTAATTTAAACCAGAAGTGTCCAATCTTTTGACTCCTGGGGCCACACTGGAAGAACTGTCTTGGGTAACACATAAAATACACTAACACTAACAATAGCAGATAAGCTAAAAAAAAAAAAAAAAAAAAAAAAAAAAAATGCAAAAAACCCCTCATATTTAAGAAAGTTTATGAATTTGTGCTGGGCTGCATTCAAATCTATTCTGGGCCACAGGTTTGACAAGCTTGATTTGGACCCTCTGTGGCTACTTACCATCTAGAAAGAGCTGGCAATAACTAATGGGAAGATTGCTCATTGTTATGCATAGCATTCCTTAGTGACATTCATTTTGAGAGTATCTCCTCTGCTGCAATTGGGTAGATCTCTAAAAATACTCTTACTCACCCAGTGAAAATTTGATTGCCTTTTCTTCAATAGACAGTAAATTACTATAGTCTTCTTTTATTGAAAATAGAAGTTCCAAACTTTATTTCTAGTGACTAATGCTTCAAGTTGGCCACAATGAGAAGAGACAAATGATAGGAGTCAGAAATTTGTGAATAATCTGGAGAAAGTTCCAAGATGTACACATAATAGAAAACTGAAACATTTATGTAGAGGATTACCTGGGATTTCTAAGCTTAAACCCTTGTATTGTCATCTTATTTGTGTGATGGCTCTGGTTAATACTTGATGCAGTCTTTACCCTTTATGTCACAGAAAGTTGTTTGTCAAAGTTCTCATCTTTTAGTGAAAAAGAACACAATTAATATTAGACAATATATTATTTTTTGTTGTTGAGACAGACTCTTGCTCTGCCACCCTGGCTGGAGTGCACTGGCGCGATCTCAGTCTCACTGCAACCTCCACCTCCCAAGTTCAAGTGATTCTTCTGCCTCAGTCTCCCAAGTAGCTGGGTTAAAGGCATGTGCCACCACATCCCGATTTTTTTTTTATTTTTTTATTTTTTGTATTTTTAGTAGGGACTGGGCTTCACCATGTTGGCCAGGCTGGTCTCAAACTCCTGCCTTCAAGTGATCCACCCACCTTGCCTTCCCAAAGTGGTAGGATTACAGGCATGAACCACCATGCCCAACCATTAATTTTAAATTATGTAATAAATAAGAAATGTTTTTTACTGAATTGCATTGAGTGTAGTAAAAACTCAATTGGGTGTGTTAAAAGGAAAGATTTAAGATTTGGATATTTACTTTCTTCTATAATACTTGGCAATAGCTACTAGGTAAGATGGTTGTTTTATAAATCGATCTGGAAAACATATGTACTCTTCCTTCATGACACAGAATTTTGAGTGACTCAAACATACAAGTCTCCTATTTCTACTTCTGCTGAAGTGAAATGAGTAGTCTATCTTATTTTCAAACTACCCAAAATTTCAAATAATAAACTTTCACTTTTAAATAAATCCTTTAGAACATGGGGTATTAATTTTTTAAAAAATATGCAAGTTCTATATTTATTTTTTGAGAAATCTCCATACTGTTTCCTTAATGGCTGCCCCATTGTACTTTCCCATTAAGAGTGTACAAACATTTCCATCTCCATATCCTCACCAATTTTTGTTATTATTTGTTCTTAACAGTAGCCATCCTAACAGGTATGAGGCAATATCTCATCATGATTTTCTTTTCATTTCTGTGATTATTAATGATGTCGGTTCTTTTTATATACCTTGTAGGTACTTTATATGTCTTCTTTGGAGAAATGTCTATTCAAGTCCTTTGCCCATTTTTTTCAGTTATACTGTTTGATTTTATTGCTATAAGCATTTAGAAGTTGGATCACTTCTGAATATTTATCCAAAACAATTGAAATCAGAATCTCAGTCATACATTTGTATTCCTGTTCATGACAGCATGATCATAATAACCAACGTGAAAACAAACATCCACCTACAGATGAGTGCATAGTCAACATGTGGGATATAAATACCATAGAATATTATTTAGCTCTAAAAAAGAAGGAAATCTTCCCATACTTGACAATACAGATAAACTTTCAAGGTATGTTAGGTGAAATAAGCCAGTCACATAAGTACAAATACTACATAATTATGCTAGTATGGAGTATCTAAAATGGTCATACTCATGGAATCAGAGAATAGAATGGTAATTGCCAGGTACCTAAGGGAGGGAGAAATAAGGAGGTGCTGTTGAAGTGGCATAAAGTCACAGTTAGGCAAAATGAGTACGTTCTAGAAGTCTGTTGCACAATCCAGCTTGTCATTGATGGACATTTGGGTTGGTTCCAAGTCTTTGCTATTGTGAATAGTGCCACACATATACACCATGGAATACTATGCAGCCATAAAAAGGATGAATTAATGTCCTTTGTAAGGACATGGATGCAGCTGGAAACCATCATTCTCAGCAAACTATTCCAAGAACAGAAAACCAAACACCACATCTTCTCACTCATAGGTAGGAATTGAACAATGGGATCACTTGGACACAGGGAGGGGAACATCACACACCGGGACCTGTTGAGGGGAGTGGGGAGGGATAGCACTAGGAGATATACCTAATATAAATGATGAGTTAATGGATGCAGCACACCAACATGGCACATGTATACACATGTAACAAACCTGCATGTTGTGCACATGTGCCCTAGAACTTAAAGTATATTAAAAAAAAAATTTAAAAAGTCTGTTGTACAACACTATGCTTATAATTAACAATAGTGTATTGTACAAGTAACACTTTTAAGAGTTTAAATATTATGTGTGTTCTTACCAAAAGATAACTTCTTTTCTTTCATACATTACTATTTTTCAGGGCTTTTACTTAACTAATTTTAACAAAATATATTATTCATTATATTTAAATGTTCAATTGGTACACACTGGTTGTTGGAAATCCTTTAACTGGCTAACTTGTTTATTAAGTGAGGTTCCATAAATTGTGGAAAATTTCTTCTTTTTTGCCCAAAACAGAAGAAATGACCCTTTAAGGAGCTTTGGTCACATTGTGAGAGAAGTATTATTGCAAAATTCAAATGTATACAGTGTTGATGTATATTAGAAAGCGCATGGGATGAACACTGCTCTAAAGCTAATTTATGACCAATATTAGAAAAAATAGACATTTGAATACCAGCAACTCACCTTACATATTTCAATTTAGCTCAAGACTGCTTTATAATATGCTCTGCTTCTTTATTATAAACTCATTACCTAAACCATAATCTAATCTTTTGTTGTAGTTTCAGAACCATATGATTAATACTTAAGAATAACTTATTTTTCAGACAAATTCAAATGTCAATATTGATATAAATTTAAGAATGAATAAAACTCATTATTTACGACCGTGTTTTGAGTATATTTAATGTTTTCTAAATCGTAAATGACTTTTGAAGATGCTGGTATTTTAATAGGTGTCATTCATTTCTTGGGAATAGCTTTTTAGGTACTGTATTAAAAACTCAATGTATAATTTCATTCGAATCTCAATTTAATTACTATGAAATGCAAATAAAATAGTCTGATTTGGCTACCAAGTGGTGTTCCTGTAATGCTGATGCATGTTTATAATACATGATGTATAAATAGGACAATTTTATTAATAGAATTACTGATAAGATTTACATTTAAAAATATCCTAATGTGAAAATTGTATTTTTTTGAAATTATTTTGTTACATTTTCATTTTATATAACATATACTTATTATCTTTAATAAATTTTAGTACATATATAGCTGTGCTGAAATACATTCATGGTAGCATCAAGTTTTTAAAATATGCTAAGCATAACTAAAATGTATTTTAAAATATCAATTATATATAATTTATTTTATAAATTCAGGCATCAGGAAATGTCATTATGGTTTACAATATAGTTAAGAATATATAGCTAGTGATAAGATAATATAACCCATTATACAATTTTCTTTTAAAATTTTATAAACAGATTATGATTTTTTTTTTCAGAGACAGGCTCTCTCTGTCATCAAGGCTGTAGTGCAGTGGCCTAATCATAATTCACTGCAGCCTTGAACTCCTGGGCTCAGGATAGTCTCCCAACTCAGCCTCCCACGTAGCTGGGATTGTGGGCACTTGCCACCACATCTGGCTATTATTTTATTGTATTTTATTTTTTAATTTTATTTTATTGTAGAGACAGGAGTCTCACTATGTTGCCCACACCGGGCTTGAAGTCCTGGCCTCAAGCAATCCTCCCATCTCAGCCTCCCAAATTGTTGGGATTATAGTCATGAGCCACCACTCCTGGCCTATAAACAGTTTTAGCTAGACTCTAAAATAGGGTGCTTATCATTTCATAGTACAGTTATTTAAATGTTTAAGGTCATTTTCAAATTTGAAACTCTAACTGTATTAATATTGCCTTACTATTTTATTGTTTATAATCATTTTTTACATATTAATCATAAAATTTGTTAAGAACACTTCAATAAAAATGTGTCCATATTATTTTATGCCATTATTTCCATTTTATTAAAAATAAAGTTCAATGCCAATATTAAAACTACAACAGGCGGTCAGCCCTCGTCATTTGTTGGTCTCACATGTATGGTTTCAACCAATGCTAGATCAAAAATTTTTGAAAAATATTCCCCCAAAGACAAAACATTAATTTGCCTCATGTGAAGAACTACATTGAATACCTGTGAATTAAGTGATGTGTAGGCATTTTATTAGGCATTATAAGTGATCTAGAGATGACAACATATACAGGAGGATATGCATAGGCTATATGTAAATACTATGTTATTTTACATGAGACACCTGAGCATCCACAGATTTTGGTATGGTGAGATTAGGGAGGTACTGGAATCAATTTCCAATGAATGCAGAGGAACCACTGTATTTTAATTTACACCCATATTTACATAGTCTCAAGAATATTGTATAAAATGTTAACTGTGGGAGGGGCAGAGCAAGATGGCCGAATAGGAACAGCTCCAGTCTCCAACTCCCAGCGCGAACGACACAGAAGACCGGTGATTTCTGCATTTTCAACTGAGGTACTGGGGTCGTCTCACTCGGGAGTGCCGGACAATCCGTGCGGGTCAGCTGCTGCAGCCTGAGCAGTGAGAGCTGAAGCAGGGCAAGGCATCACCTCACCTGGGAAGCGCGAGGGGGAAGGGAGTCCCTTTTCCTAGCCAGGGGAACTGAGACACACAACACCTGGAAAATCGGGTAACTCCCACCCCAATACTGCGCTATAACACCGGCACACCAGAGAATATATCCCACACCTGGCCGGGAGGGTCCCACACCCATGGAGCCTCCCTCCTTCCTAACACAGCGGTCTGCGGCAATCTAACCACAAGGCAGCAGCGAGGCTGGGGGAGGGGCGCCCACCATCGCTGAGGCTTAAGTAGGTAAATAAAGCTGCTGGGAAGCTCGAACTGGGTGGAGCTCACAGCAGCTCAAGGAAACGTGCCTGTCTCTGTAGACTGCGCCTCTGGGGACAGGGCTCAGCTAAAGGAGCAGAAGCCTGTGCAAACGTGAACGACTCTGTCTGACAGCTTTGAAGAGAGCTGTGGATCTCCCAACACGGAGGTTGAGATCTGAGAAGGGGCAGTCTGCCTGCTCAAGTGGGTCTCTGACCCCTGAGTAGCCTAACTGGGAGACATCCCCCACTAGGGGCAGTCTGACGCCCCACACCTCACAGGGTGGAGTACACCCCTGAGAGGAAGCTTCCAAAGCAAGAATCAGACAGGTGCACTCGCTGTTCAGCAATATTCTGTCTTCTGCAACCTCTGCTGCTGATACCCAGGCAAACAGGGTCTGGAGTGGACCTCAAGCAATCTCCAACAGACCT
>NC_045447.1:35933896-35938318 GCF_002776525.5 Piliocolobus tephrosceles | reverse complement strand
GAACTCAAACAAATATACAAGAAAAAAACAAACAACCCCATCAAAAAGTGGGCAAAGGATATGAACAGACATTTCTCAAAAGAAGACATTCATACAGCCAACAGACACATGAAAAAATGCTCATCATCACTGGCCATCAGAGAAATGCAAATCAAAACCACAATGAGATACCATCTCACACCAGTTAGAATGGCAATCATTAAAAAATCAGGAAACAACAGGTGTTGGAGAGGATGTGGAGAAATAGGAACACTTTTACACTGTTGGTGGGATTGTAAACTAGTTCAACCATTATGGAAAACAGTATGGCAATTCCTCAAAGATCTAGAACTAGATGTACCATATGACCTAGCCATCCCACTACTGGGTATATATCCAAAGGATTATAAATTATGCTACTACAAAAACACATGCACACGTATGTTTATTGCAGCACTATTCACAATAGCAAAGACTTGGAATCAACCCAATTGTCCATCAGTGACAGACTGGATTAAGAAAATGTGGCACATATACACCATGGAATACTATGCAGCCATAAAAAAGGATGAGTTTGCATCCTTTGTAGGGACATGGATGCAGCTGGAAACCATCATTCTTAGCAAGCTATCACAAGAAGAGAAAACCAAACACCGCATGTTCTCACTCATAGGTGGGAACTGAACAATGAGCTCACTTGGACTCGGGAAGGGGAACATCACACAATGGGGCCTATCATGGGGAGGGGGGAGGGGGGAGGGATTGCATTGGGGAGTTATACCTGATATAAATGACGAATTGATGGGTGCTGACGAGTTGATGGGTGCACCACACCAACATATATATGTTTCCACATATATACATATGTAACAAACCTGCACGTTATGCACATGTACCCTAGAACTTAAAGTATAATAAAAAAAAATGTTAACTGTTAATATATCATATGTAAAAGAACATATTTGAACATTTAGGATCCACCTTTTACAGGCTTAAAATATATCATGTGGTATGATTTGGATCTGTGTCCCCATGCCAATCTAATGCAGAATTGTAATCCCCAGTGTTGAAGGTGGGGTTTGATGGGAAGTGACTGACTGGGTCATGAGCAAGTTTTTCATGAATGGTTTAGCACCATCCCCCTTGGTACTGTCCTCCTGTTAGTGAGTGAGTTCTCCTGAAACGTGGTTATTTAAAAGTGTAGCACCCCTCCCCTCGCCTCACTCCTGCTCCCCCAGTGTGAGATGCCTTACTCCCTCTTTGCTTTCCAACACATAATTGCAAGCTTCCTGAGGCCTCCTTAGTAGTAGAAACTGCTATGCTTCCTGGACAGTCTGTAGAACCATGAGCCAATTAAAACTCTTTCTCAAAATAAATTACCAGTCTTGTTATTTCTTTAGAGCAATTTCAGAACAGACTAACACACAATGACTGTATTATAACTGTATCACATAGTTGAGCATACTAATACCTTATGATTTATTTCAATCTACCTGACATGTTTGTGGTGTTTGAAAATACCAAAAAATCTTTGATTTACTTTAAATTATTTTTTGATTGCGTGTATTGTTTTCAGAAAGACATGTAACTGAGAATAAATCCATTTTACCACAAGCTTTGAAAGATGGGAATTTTGAAACAATTATCACAAGTTTTTGAAATCTTTATATATTTTGACGATGTAATTTTACTTCTAGAATTTTACAGAAT
This sequence comes from Piliocolobus tephrosceles, assembly GCF_002776525.5. NCBI lineage: Eukaryota > Metazoa > Chordata > Mammalia > Primates > Cercopithecidae > Piliocolobus > Piliocolobus tephrosceles. The sequence goes on along the minus strand of NC_045447.1, from coordinate 35,936,629 downwards.
AAAATTAAGGAATTTTTAAAAATTATAAATATTTTTATTATATATCACCTAAATATTAAATAATAAAGTGTTGATTAAATAGCTAGTGGATGGATTTTTATAATTGATAGGATTATGATGTTCTTAGCAATCAAATCTAGGTGGGTGTTATGACCTAGTGGAATCTTAACTAGAATTAAAATTATTTTTAATATTCATTAAAATATGGGATATGGCTCTAATAAATTAGCATATGCATTTATAAAAATATATTCACTGGGAGTACTTAACATAAGTTGACAAATTAGATGAGAAAATGTAAAAACCTCTGCTTATTGAAAAAGACATTTAAGGAAATTAGGAGGCATGCCACAGGCTGGAAGAAAACATTTACAATGCATACATCTAGCAAAACACTTGTTTCCAGACTACATGTGTGTGTGTTCATGTGCATGTCTGTGTCTATAATTTCATATTTGTGAAATTCTAGAATAGGCAAAATTAATCTATAGTGGATAGTACCATAGGTTGATTGCTAGAGGGGATTTATGTCACAATGGCATAAGTAAATATTTAGATATAAAGGAAAAACTAATTTTTTTATTGAGACAGGATCTCACTCTGTTCCCCTGCCTGGAGTGCAGCAGTGCAATCATAGCTTACTACAGTCTAGAACTCCTGGGATCAAGTGATTCTTCTGCCTCAGTTTTCTGAGTACCTGGGACTGCAGGCACAGGCCACCACACTCATCCAAGTTTTTATTATTTTGTAGAGACTGGGTCTTGCTATGTTGCCCAGGCTAGTCTCTAACTCTTGGGCTCAAGGAATCCTCCATCTAGGCCTCCCAAAGCAGGAAATTGCAGGCATGAGACACCAAGCCTGATCCCCAAAAAATCTTTCACAGTTTAATTGTGATGGTGATTATACCCATGAATTCATTTGTTAAAACTCATAGAATTGAGCTGTTAAAATAGGTGCAGCTTATTGCAAGGAAACACAACTGCCATATCATTAGTTTTAGAAGGAAACTGAAAAGAAAATCCAAAAATCAGCAATATTTGCACAACATGTAAACAATAAAAATTTGTAATCCAAATATACAAAACATTATTAGGAATCAGAAAGTGAAATGCAAACAATGCAATAGAAAATATGCAAAAGACAAAAAGCAATATTTTACAGAGAAAATCATAAGTACGAATGTAAAGTGTTCAAACTGACTTTTTTTTTTTTTTTTTTTTTTTTTGAGATGGAGTCACCCATCTGTCACCCCAGGCTCTCATTCTGTCACCCCAGGATAGAGTGCTATGGCACAATCTCAGCTTACTGCAACCTCTGCCCCTAAGTTCAAGTGATTCTCCTGCTTCAGCCTCCCAAGTAGCTGGGACTACAGGTACCCACCATCACGCCAAGCAAATTTTTGTATTTCAGCAGAGACAGGGTTTCCCCATACTGGCCAGGCTGGTCTCGAACTCCTGACTTTGTGATCCGCCTGCCTCAGCCTCCCAAAGTGCTGGGATTACAGGCATGAGCCATTCGTGCCTTTAAACCACTGTAAGTTACTTTTGCTTACTCAACATTATGATAAAAAATAACCTGATGATACCAGTTGTTGAAGATATGGCCAACCAAAAAGTTCCCGTGTTGGAATGTAGACTGATACAACTACATTGGAAAATAATTTGGAGTCACCTTAGGAAACTGAATATTCAAATATCCCATTAATCAAAAGTGGCACACCTAGTTTTATTCATGGAATGAGTTCCTGTTCACATGTTCAGGATGGCATGTACATAAATATTCAGAGTAGCATTGATCTTAATAGCTTAACATTTGAGAACATTCTATATCACCATTTCCAGAAGAAAATATACATTGTCATAATTCATAAAAGGAAATACAAAAATGTGTTTTAATATGGATAAGTCCCTTAAAAAAATGAACCAAACAAGTGAGTCAGAGCACACAAGCATACATCTAGTCATATATTTTTTCAAATATAAAGAACTAAAAAATATATTTTTAGTAAAATTTCTACAGAGTAAATAATACAATATATAGCACGAATGTCAGAATAATGATTAAGTCTTGCAAGGGACAGACAAAAATAAAATTGTGGGGCACAAAACTTGTTCCAAAGATGTTGATAATTTCTTAATCCGGGTAGTGAGTAACTTTTTAATGTATCATTATTTGTAAAATACTGTTCCTCATCTATTCTATTTTACAATCAATATATTTCAAAATTAAGTGTTTAAAGTGTAAAACAAAATTTTATGAGTTACAGAAACGTTTACTTCTCATTTATTAAAAAATGTGGTCATAATAACAATTATGGACTAATTATAAAAATAAGTACAGAATAGATTATTTGAATCATTTGACATTGGCTTTTCATCAAATTTATATGACAGGAGTCTATTACAATGTTTTTCAAACAATGTTTAATGGCTTTTGTTCAATTTCCTCTAAATACATTCTTAGTAATATTATGCTTAAATTGTTTCCCTACTTTTCATCAGATTTAAATTGTATTGTCCAAGAGCTTTACATTATATTTGTATAATAAAACTGAATGTGAATAAAAGAACTGTATTATGTGGACATCGCTACCCAAGGAAGGGATAAAATTGTTACTATATAGAGATGCTGGAAAGGTCATTTATACTGAGCATTTTTGTTTTGTTTAATTTGGTGTTCCTGTACACAATATTTTTTTTTTTTTTTTTTTTTTTTTTTTTTTTTTTTTTTTTT
>NC_045447.1:35916178-35933796 GCF_002776525.5 Piliocolobus tephrosceles | reverse complement strand
GATTTTCTGAATTATAAATAGTAATAATCATTAATACGCAAATGGTTGAAGTAAATTTCCTGTAATCCTAGCACTTTGGGATCCTTCCAAGGTGGGAGTATCACTTAAGCCTGGAAAGTTGATGCTACAGTGAGCTATGATTGCATCACTGCACTCCAGACTGAACAACAGAGCACAACCATGTCTCAAAACCAACCAACCAACAAAAAGTCTGTTTCAACTTGAATTATAATAAAATCTACTCATATAATCTTTCCAAGAATCACATTTAAGAGACAATAATCAGTTGAAAGTAGTTAGGTGAAAAACCTAAAACATATGCACACACGGTCAAGTCCCAAATTGTCACTATATTAATATTAGACTAGGTAAAGTTTATGATCAAAAGCATTATTTCTGATGATAAAGGGATATTATAGATAAATAATCTGTAACACAATAAAAAATATAGCAGCATTAAAATTCAAGCCAAATTATGCAATGGCTAGGAAATACAATAAAAATTTAAAAATAAGAGAAAATTGTATTTTAAGTATTTATGTAATTATTGTAATTCAATGTATTTTTTCATAATTTGGCATATCAAGATGTGAAAATTAGTACAGATGAATTTAATAAAATCAACAGCAAATATGAACATACCTACTCATATATATCTAGCTCTACTATTGTATATAAACTCAGAACATACATGTTTAATAATTATATTAACAGATGAAATCTTTCTTTCATAACCCAATTAAAGGTATACACAATATTTTCTGTATTCTTTGTTACATATTTTTAAATAGAGGTTGCCAGATCACTTTTTAATTTTAAGAAAACCACCTACAAGTCATCCATTCTTAAAAAATTCTAAATTTATTCTCACATGAAGCCCAATTAATTGAAAATTCAGGTCACAGGCATTATAAAAAACTTCATGTGTATTTCAGGGTAGAAATTAAATCAGATTTGCAAATCATCTAAAAAATTTATATACATTACATTCCAAAATACATGACAGTGAACTAAAACTGATTTCAGAGAACAACCTGAAAATGTTAATATTATATTGAAATATTCAGAAAGTCAAATGTAAGATGACTTGATTATAAATCGATAAATATTCAAATGAATGATCATCAAATTAGTCAACTAAATTACTGTTAGTAAAATGTATTATAAAATTTTAATAAAATACATTAAGAAATAAAATTATCAGTATATTTGTCTTCAAACATATAGATGTGCTTTTCTTATTTACTTTAATAACATTGTTTTAATAATTTCTAAGTAAAACTAGTATATAGTTTACTAGTATAAACGATGCTGGTTAATTCATTTCCAAAAAGAAATCATGGTATTGTCTTCTCATTGTAGACTACTAGCCAACACCATTCTGGAAATGACAAATAATACTGGGGGAATATTTGCTCTACCTCATTTTATACATACCCAGAAGTAATTTTAAGAAATTATATACTATGATTGATCACTAGTAAAGCATACTATGCTTTTACTATGATTATACTATGATTGATCACTAGTAAGGCATAACAATTTCAAAAATAGTAATACTACATATTGGAAGTTCATATGACAAAGTAGGATTTATTTCTGTTGGAAATGTGTAAGATAACAATTTTTGCAGATTATCAAAAAATAATTAACCTATTTTTTAAAAACTAAAAACAAAGATGAGAAAATATATAAAAAAAAGACAAATAAAATCATGTATTCTATTCACATTGAAAAGTTATTAAATTTAGGAATCTGTAAACTAGATGTATATTTTTGGATTCTAATTTGTCTAGTTAGTACCTGTGTGAACCTGAAAAATGAATTTATTTTTACATGCCTCACTGTTCTCATCTGCAACATGCAGGTAATTATAACAAATATCTAATGAATTTATATGAGAATTAGTTGAGCTAAATTTTAAAATAATGCCCGACACATAGAAGGTACTAGTATCACTATTAAAAAATAAATAACCCCTGATTCAGAAGATAGCATATTATTGCAAAATAGAAAAAAATTATATTTGGTGACTTAATGAATACACATATTTTTAATTTTGAGGAAGACTTTTAAGCCACATTTGAAAAATAGGTTTTATGACTCGTGAATAGTTTTAATTCACTAGAAAAATGAATCAAGAATTTCAGTAGAAGAGGAAGTACACATAGCTAATCTACAACAAGATATATATTTAGTGAAATTTAAGTCAATGATAGGGAAATATTTTCTCTCATCAGATAGGCAAAATATAAAATAAAAATAAATGCAATGTTAATAATACTGTGAGGAAACACAAACCCCTACCTTAATTGTAGAAGTGTGAAATTACTTATGGAACTTATAGAAATAACCTTGCAATGTATTTTAATAATTTTATAGTTTAGTATATTACTTAATCCAATACCTCAAATCTTAATCAGTCTTTTAAAGTCTGAAAATTCTAACATCCCAAAATTGTAACACTGTTTGTTGTGGCAGGATGAAAAACCTGAAAACAATTTAAATGCTAATCAGGAAGTATGGTAGAATAAATTATATAATATGCATATTATGGAACATTACACATGAATTAAGAAAACAAATAGTTTCATGTTTATTAGCATAAAAATCTCAGGTGATACATACATAAGTGATACAAGCTTTTGAATATTGTATAAAATAGTAATATAAATATATAGGCCTATGTAGTAGTATAAATAATTACATAGAAGTATGCATATTATACTGTTAATTCTGAATTGGTTATATGGAGTAAGTCGATTGTTAATTGTTCACATTGAGACATATCATATTGGTGATAAGAATCAAAATATAAACTATCAATGTAAAAAGAAAAACTACTAACACTGAAGAATAACCTACTTTTTAGAAATAAGGACCTACATAATATGATGTATAAAACAGTTCTTCTGGAAAGTCTCCTGCTAGGAGCCTTTTCCCTCCTGTCTTAATTTCCGGTCAGTCATAGACATTGATTTTTTTTGGATTTTTTGGCTCAACTATGTTTAGCCACAAACTTTACGTATAGATAGATAGTATAGCCTTATGTATTGTACAGCTTCTTCATACATACATAGTTTCTGCTCTCTCTGCCTACCTCTGCCCCTATATATATGCTATACATACATGATAGACATCTTTATACATATATGTATCACATATATATACATAGACATATAATACATAGATCTTTAGATGAACAGAATCATCTTAAATTCAATGATTTCATTCAATGAGTACATTCCTGGGGCTTTTAAAGTACAAAACCTTGTACTACAATGCAAGAAATCAGCAAGAAAAGCTAAGGCAGGCTTTCAGGACAGCAGTCAGCAAGAGAAGCTAACAAAGGCTAACAACTTGAATTTGTGAAAAGGCTGTTTGCCCACCTATTCTGAGCCTTTTGAAACTCAGATGATAAAAGAGAATAACAAAGATATAGGAAGAAGGTAGCTGAAGAAATTCCAGCAACACCGGAGTTATTTTGATTTTGAAGTTGATTTTGAAGTTGAAGGGACTAATGTATTATATATTGGTATCACCAGAATGAAGTTGAATATCTGCATACAAAAGAATGAAATTGGACACTTATCTTACACCGCACGCAAAAGTCAACTCAAAGAATTAAAGATTTAAATGTACAACCTGGTAATGTGAATTATTAGAGAAAACACAAGGGAAATAGCTTTATGACATTGGTCTAGGCAATTACTTATTTGCTATGATACTAAAATCACACACAACAAAAGGAAAAATGAACAAATACAGCTGTATCAAACAAAAAAGCTTCTACACAGCAAATTTAAAATTCGACAGAGTGAAGAGACAACCTACAGAATGGGAGAGGAAATTCGCCATCTATCTGATAGTCTGGTGTTAATATCCAAAATACGTAATGAACTTTCACAATGAGAATAAAATAATCTGATTTAAAAATCTGCAAAAGGCCAGGCACAGTGACTCATGTCTGTAATCCCAGCATTTTGAGAGGCTGAGGTGGGAGGATTGCTTGAGCCCAAGAGTTGGAGATTAGCCTGAGAAACATAGTGAGACCTGCTCTCCACAGAAAAAAGAAAAAGAAAAGAAAACGAAAAGAAAAGAAAACGAAAAGAAAAGAAAAAGAAAAGAAAAGGAAAAGAAAAAGAAAAAGAAAAGAAAGAAAATAGCCAGGTCCTGCATGTCTGTGGTCCCAGCTACTTGGGAGGCAAAGGCAGGAGGATTGTTTGAGCCTGCGAAGTCGAGGCTGCAGTGGGCTGTGATCATACCACTGCACTCCAGCCTGGGTGACAGAGCAAGGACTTTGTCTCAAAAAAAAAAAAAAAAAAAAAATCTGCAAAGGGCTTGAATAGACATTTCTCAAAAGAAGGCTACAAATGGCAATCATTTATATTAAAGGTTGCTCATCATCATTGATTATCAGAGAATTACAAAGCAAAATCATAATGAGATATCATCTCACACCTGTTGGGAGAGTATTCCTCAAACATTAGAACAAAACAAAACCAGAATATACTAAGTGTTGGTGAGAATATAAAGAAAATAGAACACTTGAATACTGATTTTAGGAGTGTAAAATTGTGCTGGCATTAAAGAAAACAGTACAATGTGTCCTCAAAAAGTCAAAAATAGAACTACCCTATTGTCCAGCAATCCCACTTCAAGGTATATATCCACAAAAATAAAATAAGTTCTTGAAGAGATAAGTGTACTCCTACATTCACTGCATCATTATTCACAATAGTTAAGATGTGGAGTCAACTTAAATGTCCACTGATTGATTAATGGATAAAGAAAATGTGGTATAGACATGTAGCTGACTGTTACTCAACTTTAAAAAAAAGGAAATCTGCCAAATGCCAATGCAACATAATGAATGAATCTTGAAGACATTATGCTAAGTGAAATAACTGTGACAGAAGGACAAATACTGCATGATCCCACTTTTATGAGGTATCTACAATAGTCAACTCATAGAATCAGATAGCAGAAAGGTAGTTGCTAGGATGAAGATAGAGGGGCATGAGGGGTTGCTATTCAAGGAGTATGAAGTTTCAGTTTTACAAGATTAGTAAGTTATGGAGACCTGCCATACAACACTGTTAGTTAAAAATGCCATATTGCACACTTAAAATTTTGTTAAGAAAGTCGATCTTGGGTTACCTGTTCCAATCACAATAAAAAAGTGAACCATAATAAAACATAATGCAAAATATAAAATCATTTTTTGATATTATTGAGGCTCAATCATTATTGTTAGATGAGCTTCAGAGCTTGGGACTTACAGAAAACAGAATGAACAAGTGACTAGGAATATATCCAGATTTGTAGATATTTGGTCTTAGGAATTATCACTTGAATCCTACATTTTCCTTCCACATTGCCCTAGCAGAGGTTCTCCATGAGGGCTCCACTCCTGCAATAAACTACTGCCTGGACATCTAGGTGTTTTCATACATCCTCTGAAATCTAGGCAAAAGTTTGCAAACCTCAATTCTTAACTTCTGCATACTCACAGGCTAACACCATGTAGAAGCTGTCAAGGCTTGGGGCTTGTACCCATGGAAGCCACAGCCTGAGCTGTACCTTGGCCCCTTTTAGCCATGCTGGAGTAGCTGAGAAACAGGGCATCAAGTCTCTAGACTGCACAGAGTGGGGGGTTCCTGTGCCCATCCCACAAAATCATTTTTTCCTCCTAGGCCTCCAGGCCTGTTGTGAGAGGGACTGCCATGAAAGTCTCTGATACCCTGGGGAAATTTTCCCCATTGTCTTAGCAATTAATATTTGGCTCCTCATTACCTATGCAAATTTCTGTAGCCAGCTTGAATTTCTCCTCAGAAAATGGGTTTTTCTTTTCTATCATATCATCAGGCTGAAAATTTTCTGAACTTTGATGCCCTGCTGTTCTTTTAAATATAACTTCCAAACCATATCTTTGTGAATACATAAAACTGAATGCTTTTAACAGCACTCAAGTTACTTCTTGAATGCTTTGCTGCTTATAAATTTATTCTTCCAGATAATTAAATTATCTCACTCAAGTTCAAAATTCTACAAATCTCTAGGGCAGGGGAAAAAAGTCACCAGTCTCTTTGCTAGAGCATAACAAGGGTCACCTTTGCTCCAGTTCCAAACAAGTTCTTTATTTCCATCTGAGAACACCTCAACTTGGACTTCACTGTCCATATCATTATCAGTATTTTGGCCATAACCATTTAACAAGTCTCTAGAAAGTTCCATACTTCTCCACATCTTCCTGTCTTCCTCTGGGCTCTCCAAACTGTTCCAATCTCTGCCTGTTACCCAGTTCCAAAGTTGCTTCCATATTTTCAGATTTCTTAACAGTAGCACCCTACTCTACCAGTATCAATTTACTGCATTAGTCCATTGCCATGCTGCTAATAAAGACATACCCAAGACTGACTAATTTTTAAAGGAAAGAGGTTTAATGGAGTCACAGTTCCACTTAGCTGGGGAGGCCTCACAATCGTGACAGAAGGGAAAAGAAGAACAGGGCATGTGCAGGGGGACTCCCCTTTATAAAATCAGTAGATCTCATGAGACTTATTCACTATAATAAGAACAGCATGGGAAAAACCTGCTCTCATGATTTAATTATCTCTCACTGAGTCCTTTTCATGACACATGGGGATTATTACAATTCAAGGTGAGATTTGGGTGGGGACACAGAACCAAACCACATCATAGTTGTTTGAATTAATTATCTGAGAACAATCTGTGTTTTGCAAATCATTTAACCTTTGTGAGTCTCATTTTACTCATCTCTAAATTTACGTGGTGTTACTGACACTTACTGTACCAAGTTATAGTGAGAGTTAAATATAATGTATAAGAAAGCACCTTGCACACTATATTTCCATTCAGATATCATTATTTAAGCAATTATACATATTAAACTATTTATCTAAGATTAGTTTATTGTATATGCCAACCAACTCCAGCCAAAGCCAAATTTTAAAATATAGCCCTTAAAATCAGTTCTTCTTTAAGGACAAAAATTTACATTTCCCCTGGTATCCACAAATAGGTCATATATTATCTACCTAATGGACAACTCATTAATTTCAAACTGTATCTATCCCTTCAGAGAAAATAAATAATCCAGAATTGTTTTTAAAATTTTAAGGCAAAATCCATTCAATTAAAAGATTAATGATATCCCATGTTAAGTCATCATCATTCATTCCTATAATTCAAAGGTAAACTAACCAGGTGTCAAATCATGACCACAAAGGTACTTTTAAATAACTGTTTTTAGAATCAACATTTTTAAATACCATAAAGTGGTACATGCTCTTCCTTGTCATTATTCTTGCTTTGTCATTCTCTGCTAATTCAGTGTCATTTTAGGAAAGCTTTAAATTTATTATACAACCTATGTTTGGAGAAGCATTATTTTAAAGGGTTTTTAAATCTTCAGAAATCTTATAAAAATTTATTATCAAGTCTCCTCTTTTCACATCCAGAAGTATTAGTTTGAAAACTCTTTGCCCAGAGTAAATTATAGAAGGCCACAAATCATTAAAATTCCTGATTTTAAGAGCTATGTTTTCATAGGAGGAAGTAAAATTGAATAGTCAAACAAACCAGCAAAACTACAACCACAAAATGTCATTAGTGTGACTTGAAATTAAATAATTTACAAGCACAAGTTCAGCTCCCTCTCTGTGACTCTTCCTTGCTTAAGAAGTTTCTTCATCTCTGTAGACTCTTAGAAAATCTACCAGGAATTAGAAGAGAAGAGAGCTACTTAGAATGAGATTTTATACTTATAACTGCAAGTATCTGCTGGTGGGATTAATTATAAATTTTGAAGACTACTGAAAACTTGCCAAGCTAATAAATCAGCCTCATTTAGATAGACAAAGTTGTGAGTCAGAACAAAGCTACTATTCCATTGGTCAATGATCTACAGGCAAATCTCATCATGTTGGTCTTAGACTGTATCACTTCAGGCTACCTAGAAAACTCTGCCCAAATATATATAGAAAACCTCTTGAATATTAATCTTTCTTATTCTACTTAGTAAGATTTCAGTGCCTATAATTTTTTTCAGGGCACTAAGATAGGGATTACTTTCAACAGGTAAAGCTTTTACTAATAAACTTTCCTTATGTTATCAATCATGATAGGTAGAATGTCTGATACCTAGAATCTTCTTTCCACTTTGATTTCTCAACCATTTTGAAGTATAATTCTCAATAAATTCTAATGCAACAGGAAAATAATCAAAAACCTTTTATTCCACAATTATGAAGGCTAATTGAATGCCAGGGAATAAAAAAGCTATGAAAACTGAAGGTATGAATGGAAACACACGCTTACTGTTTGCTTGTTTGTGGTTTTATTTTTATCTGAGGGAAAAATGACTGGAAAGACTAACAGATGTATCGATTTGGGGCCGTGAAAAAGCTTTGAAGACTTTGTGTGTCCATGGAAACACAATAAAGATGATATAAACCTTCTCCAATTGAGCTTTTATATATATGTTTTTTTCATTTTAAGAATGTTTAAATTAAACAATCACACATTTAATAGCATGTATTTTATTAAGACATATGTACAGTAACTAGATTTATAAATGAAAAAAGTAAAGTCTTTCTTGTTTCTATCTGTCCAATCCCACTACTACATGATAACTACTATAAACAATTTGGTGTGTTTATTTTATGATATTTGAAATATATGTAGTAAGGTCATTTGATAGCTACACTGATGTGTTATTAATCTATTCCTATTTTAAAACATTTGATTTATATCATTTTTATTGAATAAATAATGCTATAACTAACACATAAAAAGAAAGAGCTTGATTTGTCCTTGAAAGAACAAATGGCCTGATGCTCTGTTTTTAGGCTAGAAAGATACTATCACAAAGAATGAAGGCCCAAAAGAGCTAAGCAATTCTGCTAACTGATAAAGCTAGGCTTAGTCTGGTTAACGTACAATGACAAAGTCCACTTCATACTGGTACAACTGCTTCTCACAGGTAGAATAGCTATAAATAAAAATAATGCATGCATATTTTTCTAAAACTTTAAACAGTTCAGTTCCCCAATTCCCAAACTCAATTTACTTTTAATTTCACAGGTTATAAACTCCAGACGACTAGTCACCATTGACAGGCCTTTGGCTGAAATTAAAAAAGAAGAAAGTCTTCTAGCACCCAGCTTCTATTTCTCCTACCTTTCCACCAATTATTATAATTCCACCAATTATTATAAACTAGCCACCAATAAAAAGTGAAACTAGTTTATAGTGTATATTGTTTTTTATAGGACAATACTGTTGGCTTGGTAACTTCCATTTTATGAGAAACTTGATCTCTATGTATAAGCAACTAGAGTGGCCATATTTGATTCTAGCTACATGATTGTGCTTCCTAAATTTTGTGAATATAAGGCCACTTTGGTAATAAATGTCTTCCTTATGGCAGTGGCAGCCCATCTGGAGCATCCACTGTGAAGATGCCAGCTGCAGTGGGGGAAGGGTGGCCAGTGCTACATGCTCCACAGATCCAGTGGGAACTGGGAACAGGTGGGAGTTCTACCCCTTTCTTAGTTGGTGGGGCAGGAACCCCACCCTCCCAAGCTCAGCTGCAGCCACCCAGCTGAAGCTGTCAGCCCAGGCATCCCTGCACTCTTGAGGGTCTGGGAAGTACCCCTGCTGGCTCCAAAGTGCCTGCTCGCACTGCCTGGACCCTCCCCACTCCCACGGCCAGCTCCGATTTTGGAGCAAAGTTGAAGCCAAGTCTGGGTGCTGTCACAACCCAGCTGAAACTGCACATGCTCAGGGTGGTGCTGACACATCAGCCCCCTGCTGCCATGGCCCCCTCTGGACATTGAGTGCCAATGAGCATGACAGGGAGGGCAAAGGGGACCTCAGGGTGGCTTGGTACAGACTTGCAGGTGACCTGTGTCATGAACAGTCTGGGCACCATGAATGACATGCAGATGGCATCAGGAGGCAGTCAGGCTCCTGGGTGGAAATGGGCTGGTCCCTGGTGAAGCCCCACCTTCAGACCAGGAGCGACTTGAAGCCTGGAGGCTGGGCTGTCAGTTCCGGGTGGAACTGTGGCTGTAGTGAGAACTTACCATGCTTTTTTAGGGTCAGCCCATGACTGCCCATAGAACATTCAGCACATGCATTCTCCCTTCTGAGCCCATATAAACCACAGACTCTTACGAGACTTGGACAGATGTTGGGATGACCTGCCTGCAGATAGTAGCTACCCGCTCCAGGTTTCCTCTCTGCTGAGGGCTACAGACTTGGCAGGATGACCTGCCTGTGGATAGGAGCTACCTACCTCAGGTCTTCTCTCCATTGAAGGCTGCAGATGCAATGGGACAACCTGCTTGTGGAAAGGAGCTACCCACTTTGGGTCTCGTGAAAGCTGTTCTGTTGCTCAATAAAGTACCTCTCTGCCTTGCTCATCCTCTAGCTGTCCATGTACCTCATTCTTCCTGGATGCAGGACAAGAACCTGGGACCCATCAATTGGCAGGGCTGAAAGAGCTGTAATAAAAACAGGGCTGAAACCTGCCCTCCACTTACTGAGTTTCAGGAAATGAGAAAAGAGAGAAGGAGAGAAGTGTCATGGCCTGTTAGGGAGCCCAGACCTAGGAGCTACCCAAGCCAGGGCCGTGACACCCAATCTAGGACTCTGTAGTTCCTGGTGTCTCCAAGATCCAGGCACCATCACGTTTCTCGATGCCCACAATGGAAGCTACCTCTGATACGCCTGGTCTAGGCATAGCCTCACAGGGAGCTGGCACCCATGTTGGCACCTAAAGCTACCTGCCCTACTGCAGCTGGCATGCCTGGCTGTACAGTGGCCAGACCCCATGCTCGCTTGCTCATGGACCCCTTGGCACTCATGTCTGGGTCGCCCTTGGCAGACATGGGATCCAGACTAGTAGCATGAGCCAAGCGCAAGCTGCCAGGCCCGGTAGGTGGAATGAGTCCAGTGGGCCTAAGCAAAACTCGAGGAACATCACCACTGGCCGAGGATTTCTAGCTGGAAAAGTGACATCTGAAGGATCCTGTGACACTCTTGTTCTTCTGGAATATTACAATATTAAATACACTGAAGGAACACATAAATTTTACCAGAGGATAATCACAACTGCTAAGAAACTGAGAAATTTGATTTAGAAGCATAAGTTCCTTTGCAGAATATCAAGGAATGATAGGTACTAGCTGAAAACAAAAATCAAGGAATCAGGGTCTTGTGCTTTCAAGAAAATTTTAAATACGTTTATAGATGGGCAACATGACACTGAAAATACAACAGCCAAGGATGTATTAGAAAGTCCATGATTTAATCCATATTAAAATCTCTGAAAAATATAATCTCATTCAAAATATAAAATAGATTATTTTTCAGAATAAAAGAAGTACAAACAGAAAAGAATTCCACAAATAACACTAAACTATAATTATTTTATTTAAATGAGCCTATCAGTATGGTATGAACTTTTTTTAAGTGTTTCAACTTCTAAATGTATTTTCCCATTGTCATAGATACTGGGCAATCTAATTATGAGTATTACTGCAGGTCCTTTCATTATTTTTATTTTAGTGGATTCTAGCTCAGAATTCATTCTCAACTTCAAATTTTAAGAGACAAAACAAAATAAAAATTTTAAAGAAATTTAAAAAAGAAATGCATGATGATTATTTTGACACAATATGTCAGGGAGGATGTGCAGGTGTATATAAATTTCAAAATCAAGTTAAGAAATTCATTCAGAATTTGGCTCATCTCCTTAGCAGTTCCTTTTTTCTTATTGAAACCCCTCCTTTTTTTTTTTTTTTTGAGATGGATTCTCACTTTGTTTCTCAGGCTGGAGTGCAATGGTGCAATCTCAGCTCACTGCAACCTCCGGCTCCTGGGTTCAAGTGATTCTCTTGTCTCATCCCCTCGAGTAGCTGGGACTACAGATGTGCCACCATGCCCGGCTAATTTTTTGTATTTTCAGTAGACATGGGGTTTCCCCATGTTGGACAGGCTGGTCTCAACCTCTTGACCTCAGGTGATCCGCCTGCCTCGGCCTCCCAAAATGCTAGGATTACAGGCATGAGCCACCACACCTAGCCAAAACCCACTTTTGAATATAAAATTCCTAGCCATGTAAATAACCTGATATTACAGAAATTTTTTCCACCCAGTAAAAAACGTCACCAATGAAGAAGATTCAAATCCCTAAAATAAGTACTAAACTTTGTGATTCCATGCCACTATTCTTTATCCAATTTTTGCAGGTACTCATTATTTGATGGGTGATTATAAAGAAACAAAGATGATGGTAAATTAGTGATTGTGGTTAGAAAATAATGCCAGGATTTCTTAGACATTCTTCCAACTCTATAACAATTTGGGCAATCATTTCCAAAAATGACGGTCTGTATCTTGCAAAAGTATATATTCCATGATTATAGACTTGAACAAGAGAATGCAAACCTATTAGTTAAAAATACCCCATCTCTCCTTCTTGAGAATTCTAAGTGAAAGTATTACTACATGTTAGAATGCACCAGCATTTGATTTGACAAACATCTAAAAGTAATGATTCTGAGAGGGATGAGGCTAAATAAATTTATCTGATAATAAATGCACTAGGCCACAAAATAAAAATAAAAATCATAAATGTAGGAAAGATATGAGATTACATTATTGGTAGAAAATAGCATCATAAACTTATAAAACTCAAAAGAATCCAGAGAAGCATAACAGAATTACAAAATCAGTCCAAGCAATTGGAATGTGATAAGATAAAATTAGAAAACCAATAGCATCCTTGTCCACTAACAAAAACCAGATTGAAAAATATAATAAAAATACACAAATCCTTGGAAGTATTGAGGGCTATAGATAGATAGACAGACAGACAGACAGATATATGTATATTACAGGAATAACCTTAATAAAATATGCTACATCTAGATGAGTTTCTAAGAAAATTTAATGATAGTTATAAAAGACTAAAATACACAGAGTCGTGTGCTATATTTCAAAGTAGGAAGCCCAAAACATGTTAAAATACTGTTCCTCTAAAATGAAATTTTAGGTTTCATGCACATCTATGGATTATTCAATGGAATATATTTAGGAACACAACATATTCTAAAGTTCACATAGAAAATATTGTATTTTGTGGTGTTCAATTTTTTATACACTATGAACTCTAAAATTGGACTGTGTTATACAATCAATAGAATGTCACAGTTCACAGATTTTTTTCTTAGTTTTACAAAGACACAGAAATGTAGTTATAAAGCAAACCAGAAAATATTTTCTAGAGGAAAAACAATTAGACTAGAATAGTGGGAGTAAGATTACCATCTATTAAAAACTATAAACCTTAAAGATTCAAACAAGTGTAAATGTGTGCTAGACAGAGAGAACACAAAAGCAGAACACCTAGAACACATATGAGGATTTTAAGCCTAGTAAATGAAGCATTATAATTTAATTGGAAAATGAAGGGGCATTTCACAGAACATGTTGGAGGAAGCGGTTGTCTGATTGCAAATAAAACTTAACATCTAAGTTATATTGCAGATTAATTAGACAGTTAAAATATATTTATATAAAGTGGACCAAAAATACAAATGCAAATAGAATTATTATTATTATTATTATTTAAGATGGAGAGTCTCACTCTGTCACCCAGGCTGGAGTGCAATGGCGCAATCTTGGCTCACAACAACCTCCGCTTCCAGAGTTCAAGCGATTCTCCTGCCTCAGTCTCCCAAATAGCTGGGACTATTTGCATGCCACCACTCCCAGCTAATTTTTTTGTATTTTAGTAAAGACAGGGTTTCACCATGTTGCCCAGGCTGGTCTCTAACTCCTGAACTCAGGCAATCCACCTGTCTCAGCCTCCCAAAGTGCTGGGATTACAGGCATGAGCCACCACACCCAATCTTAGAAATGGTTTTTACTTCAATAATGAAGATAATTTTAACTATTTAGGAATGAAAAGAAACTGCAGAGAAGTATCATACCTTTTTCTATATACAGTGTTTATGATTTTTTATTATGACACTTCCATATATATGGAAGAATGTATATATTCTCACAGTTTAAATAATAAAGACACCCCCTAGCTTTATAAAAAGGTGTTGCCAGGAATCAACGACCTTTGGAGGGCTTTCTAGATCTCACAATCTCCTAGAAGCCAAGACTTATCTGTCTACTAACTATTCCCTTGCATTCCTTAATAGTTTTACATATACAGTGGATCTTCATTATTCTCAGATTCCACATGTGCAAATTTGCCTACTTACTAAATTTGTAATCTCTAAATCAAATGTCACTTCTGTAGTTAATTGCAGACACGCGCAGAGTGACAAATTTGAATTGCCTGGTACACATGTTCCCGGGTGATGTTGAACAAGCACATATTCTGCATTCTTGTTTTGGCTCTCATGCTGTAAACAGGTGTCCATTTCACAACCTATTTCAAGCCAAGTTTTACATATTTGTGTGGGGTTTTACTATTGGTGATTTTGCTGCTTAAAGGGGCCCCAAGCATAATGTTAAAATGCTGTCTAATGTTCCTAAGTATATGGGTGTTGGGTAAGTTTCCTTCCTGCATGAGTTACAGTGTTGTTGACTGTGAGTTCAATGTTAAACAATTAAATCAAACACACATAAAACAAGGTTATGTATTGATTAGTTGACGAAATGCTGTGACCACATATTCACAGAGCCTAACCCTATAGGCCCACTAGGAGCAGTGTTTCACTAATTGTGAAATCATTGTGGGAAAATTCATAGAATATTAAATACTATGATTAATGCCAATCAACTGTACATATTTACAAGTCAACATAGCGCTCAGTTGTAAATGTATCATTATTTTCATATTTATCTTTTAATAATAGATGTGTTCTGTAATTTGCTTGTTTGCTAAACATTATTTTTGTGACATGTGTCAATGTTGAAAGATGCAAGTTATTATACATTAATTCTATTGTATAAACCTTTGATTTAATACACTACATTTTATATATTAAAAACTCTGCTACGGAAGAATGAAACTGGACTCCCACCTATTACCATATACAAAAATTAACTCAAAATGGATTAAAAACTTAAAAGTAAGACATCAAGCTATAAAAATCCCAGAAGAAAACCTAGGAAATCCCCTTCTCGATATTGGCTTTGGCAAATAATTAATGGCTAAGTCCTCAAAAACAAGTGCAACCAACACAGAAATTGCTAAGTAGGATCTACTTAACACTAAACACAAACTAAATACTAAACACTAAATGCAAACTAAACACTAAACATAAACTAAACATTGACTAAACACAAAAATTGCTAAGTAGGACCTAATTAAACCAAAGAGTTTCTGCACTGCAAAGGAAACTATCAGTGGAGTAAACAGACAACCTACAGAATTGGCAAAAATATTCAGAAACTATGAATCTGACAAAGACCTAATATCCAGAATCTATAGGAAACAAATCAACAAGCAAAAAACAATCCCATTAAAAAGTGGGCAAGGGACATGAACAGACACTTCTCACAAGACATTCAAGTGGCCAAAATGCATATGAAAAAAATGTTCACCACTAAGCAGCAGAAAAATGCAAACCAAACCCACCATGAGATTCCATCTCACACCAGTCAGAATGGTTTTGTTAAAAAGTTAAAAATAACAGATGTTGGTGAGGCTGCAGAGAAAAGGAATGCTTATACACTGTTGGTGGGAAGTAAGTTAGTTCAGCCACTGTGGAGAGTCTTTTGGAAAGTTCTTAAAGAATTATGAATTAAACTACCAGTTAACCCAGCATTCCAATTACTGGGTATATACCCAAAGGAAAATACATAATATTCCCAAATACACATAGGAGGCCAAGCATGGTGGCTCACACCTATAATCACAACACTTTGGAAACCTAAAACAGGGATTGCTTGAGACGAGGAGTTTGAGACCAGCCTGGGCAACATGGCAAGACCCCATCTCTACAAAAAGTTTTTTAAAATAACTGGATTTGGTGGCACGTGCTTGTAGTCCCACCTACTTTGAAGACTGAGGCAGGAGAATTTCTTGAGCCCAGGAGGTTGATGCTGAAGTAAGCCATGTTTTTACCACCGCACTCTAGCCTAGGTGACAGACAGAAATTTTGTCTCAAAAAAAAAAAAAGATATACAGCCTATGTTCACTACAGCGCTATTCACAATAGCAAAGACATGGAGTCAAACCAGGTACCCAACAATGGTAGACTGAATAAAGACAATGTGATACATAGACACTATGGAATACTACAGTACCATAAAAAAAAAAAAAAAAAAATTTCTTTTGCAACATGGATGTAGCTGTAGGCCATTATCCCAAGCAAATTAACACAGAAACAGAAAACTAAATACCACATATTATCTTTTATACCATTGGGTATACATGGACATAAATGTAAGAACAATACACACTAGGGAATCCAAAAGGGGACAGGGAAAGAGGAGGTTGAGGGTTAAAATCTTCAAAAACTACCTATTGGTTACTATATTTACTTCCTTGGTGAGAGGTTCAATCATACTTCAAACCCCAGGATCATATAATATACCTTTGCAATCCTCAAGGCCTAATATCCCAATATCTGCACATGTAGCCCCAGAATCTAAAATAAAAGTTGAAAAGAAAAAAATAAAAAGTATTAATTTATTAATGAAATACGGTGCTATGTTTATGAAATTTGGGTTATTTCTAGATGTTTGCAAATACAAACAATATTGCTCTAAAAACTTTGGCAGCTACAATAAGTTTCTCCATGCTGTATACCTAGGAGTGGTACTGCAGGGTCTGAAGTTTTCTGTATATTTAAATGTGTGAATTTATCAATATTTGGTGTGTTATCATTATTCAAAAAAATCAATAAAATTGCAAGTCAATGCTATTTCCTTTTACCTATTACTATATTCATGTGGCCTAAATCCTAATTATCCTGTGTGATTCAGAGATTAAAAGCATCAAATCACTTGGAAGTTGGTTAAAAATGAAGAATATCAAGATATAGACTATTGAATCAGAATCTGTATTTTTACACAATCCTTGTTCTGTCATAATTCCTATGTGATTCATATTCATATTACTTTTTTGGAAGCACTGATATGAATGACATGCTAGATATTCTTTTCAGATTTCAGAACCCAAAGAAGAGCATGTATAACATAGGACACATACCAGAGAATATAAAGTATGGGAATGTTTGATTTACAATTTCATAAAATCTAAAATATGGTTAATAAATATAAAATGTCATATTCCATGAGATGTTGTATTAATATATTTTAATAAATACTGTGATATTATTGCTTATAAGCTACATTATACTTTTAAAATATAATGCTAAAAAATGCAAATATTCTGTTCATCATTGTGTTTAGAGACTTAAATGTTAGACCTAATACCATAAAAACCCTAGAAGAAAATCTAGGTAGTACCATTCAGGACATAGGCATGGGCAAGGACTTCATGTCTAAAACACCAAAAGCAACGGCAGCAAAAGCCAAAATTGACAAATGGGATCTCATTAAACTAAAGAGCTTCTGCACAGCAAAAGAAACTACCATCAGAGTGAACAGGCAAC
>NC_045447.1:35898433-35915778 GCF_002776525.5 Piliocolobus tephrosceles | reverse complement strand
AACAGACACATGAAAAAATGCTCATCATCACTGGCCATCAGAGAAATGCAAATCAAAACCACAATGAGATACCATCTCACACCAGTTAGAATGGCAATCATTAAAAAATCAGGAAACAATAGGTGTTGGAGAGGATGTGGAGAAATAGGAACACTTTTACACTGTTGGTGGGATTGTAAACTAGTTCAACCATTATGGAAAAGAGTATGGCAATTCCTCAAGGATCTAGAACTAGATGTACCATATGACCCAGCCATCCCACTACTGGGTATATACCCAAAGGATTATAAATTATGCTACTACAAAGACACATGCACACGTATGTTTATTGCGGCACTATTCACAATAGCAAAGACTTGGAATCAACCCAAATGTCCATCAGTGACAGACTGGATTAAGAAAATGTGGCACATATACACCATGGAATACTATGCAGCCATAAAAAAGGATGAGTTTGCGTCCTTTGTAGGGACATGGATGCAGCTGGAAACCATCATTCTTAGCAAACTATCACAAGAAGAGAAAACCAAACACCGCATGTTCTCACTCATAGGTGGGAACTGAACAATGAGCTCACTTGGACTCGGGAAGGGGAACATCACACACTGGGGCCGATCATGGGGAGGGGGGAGGGGGGAGGGATTGCATTGGGGAGTTATACCTGATATAAATGATGAATTGATGGGTGCTGACGAGTTGATGGGTGCAGCACACCAACATGGCACATGTATACATATGTAACCTGCACGTTATGCACATGTACCCTAGAAATTAAAGTATAATAAAAAAGAAAAAAAAAAAAAAAAAAAAAAAGCAAAAGGGGAAGAAAGAAAGCGTTTCAAAATAACCAGAAAACAACAAATGGCTGTTGTTTTTACCTATTAATAATTTCCTTGAGTGTAAATAGATTAAATTATCCAATAAAATATGTAGAGTTATTGAATGAATAAACAATAACAAGAATAAATTAAAAAAAAATCTGATATATGAACAATATTTACTATTCCATAAAATTAGGAATTAGCCAGGTCTAGGTTAAAATATCAGTTTTGTCATTTACTAGTTGTGAGACAACTAGTTAGTTGAGCAATTTACTGTTTCTGTATAAATTCCAATTTCATTTTCTAAAAAAAATTGTAATAATGCTCGCTTCATGGAATTGTTGAGAAAAATAAGATATTATATAAAAAACAACAGTCATAAACTAAGAATTAAAACTATATTCACTTTCTCTTGATTTATCATACAAAGAAGTCAAAAGTTACTTTCCTTCAGCATAAAATTAAAACGAATGTGTTACTTAAATTATGCATTGCAATGAATAATCCTCCAAAGTATTCTGAGTTATATTTTCATAACCAGCAAATATATTTAATCAAAACATAAAAGAACAACAAAAGAGGAAGAATTAGGGGAAAAAAAATTTTTCACTTCTTAAAATGTTGTCCTTGTTTTTTTAAATGTCAGAATATTTTTGCAATGAAATCAGTTATAATTTCTACGTTAGCTAGATGATAGCTAGAGAAAACTGATTATAGCTTTTTTTTTTTTTTTTTTTTTTTCTTGTTTCTTGAGACAGAGTCTTGCTCTTTCACCCAGGTTGGAGTGCAATGGCGTGATCTCTGCTCACTGTAACCATCACCTACCTGCCAGGTTCAAGTGATTCTCCTGTCTCAGCCTCCTGAGTAGCTGGGACTACAGGCATGCACCACCACTCCTGGCTAACTTTTGTATTTTCAGTGGAGATGAGGTTTCACCACGTTGTTCACACTGGTCTCAAACTCCTGACCTTAAGTGATCTGCCTACCTTGGACTCCCAGAGTGCTGGGATTATAGGCATTAGCCATCGTACCGGGCATGGTTACAGTTTTGATTGTTAAATGAACAGGCACTATTTCAGTAAGAAACAAAGAATGTAATTTATTGTGATAAAATCCTGTGTTATATTCAGGTATTTTAGACAAGAGTTTTATAGGGAATTGTAAAATATTCAAGTATTTTACAAATATTCTTCGAACCCAATTCCTGCCTCTTCCTGTTTCTTCTCAGTCTGTCTGGCGGCAGCTTTCAGTAAAATATCTTAACATACTGACTTAGTATTATCACTTACTTCAAGTAACAGAGCAGAAGAGATGCTGAATATATTGTTAGCATATATGCATGGCTCTATAATAGTGTTCTGTTTTAAGGGAAGGGTAATTTCTTGCACTTTTCTTGTCTGTACTATCTAG
Source organism: Piliocolobus tephrosceles (assembly GCF_002776525.5). Lineage (NCBI taxonomy): Eukaryota > Metazoa > Chordata > Mammalia > Primates > Cercopithecidae > Piliocolobus > Piliocolobus tephrosceles. Next base: position 35,913,547 of record NC_045447.1, on the reverse strand, counting down.
ACATATCTACAGTTATAAGAAACATCACATGAGAGTACGCCAATTTCACTTAATAATTTGACCAGCTTGACACCATTTTGGTGAAGGCAGTACAGCTCATCTCTTGATGTGGATTTTTTACTACAGTAAAAAATTTCTTCTAACTGAAAAAAAAACTGAAATGTTGCACATATATGGCTGTGCTTAGCCAAAGTATCTGACTATTCCCTGACCTAGTACAATGTTTCTCAAAGTGTGATTCTTTATCACCTGCATTGTTGCTATGCTTGCTAAAATAGCTCATTCCTAGGCTTCAACTCAGACTTTCTGAAACAAAATTTTCAAGACTTATACTTGAAATATACACTTCCAATAATTTTCAAGTACTCACCAGTATGATAGTTCCCAGTAACACAAGTTGTCAGTGAGATAACTTGGTTCCTCTGTTAAATTATTTCAATGGTTGCATGGAAAATATCATTCATTTTGTCAATTGATTAGAACTTAAAGAAGAGGCAGAAGCTTCTCTGTATGCTTTTAGAGCATACAGAGATTTAAAAATAAATCTTATTCCAATTAGATGTCTTATAATGCTAAGGGTTTTATTCTTGAAACCCAGTGTTTTGATTTGCTTTGTTTTAAAGGGTAGAGTGATTGCAGAAAAAAAATAAAGAGAGCATATTAGGGAACTACTGACCCTCTTTGCTGTGTGACCAGCATTAAAAAGTAATGGACTTTGTTTTTGGTTGATTTGTTTATTTTTTTATTCCAAGGCAGAGATGTTTAAGGGTTATGTAAAAGCCTCAAAAATAAGTCCTAATTCTACTGCTGCTACCCTGGCTAGAAAAAGTGATACGCATATTAGGAAATAGGAGTGAACTTTCTTATCCCTATTTTGTCCTTCAACAGCCTCCAGAGGCAAAAGTTGTTTTTCTCTAATATTGGATTTTAAAGGTCACTTTTTATTTTATAGCTCTAGGTTGGATTTTACTCCTAGATATTTTACATGACCCATGGTAAATTAGACTCTAACCTGTGCTGAAGGACAAACTATAACTGTGTCTAATATCCCAGAACTTTATTCCCATTTTGGAGTGAATATTTTGAAACTGCCTTAGCACAGTCCTGTGTTAATCCTTTAGATTGACGCTTAGACACTATATTATGGTATCAAACTATTAGACTTTTGGATGAAACAAACAGAGGTTATAATTTCAAAATAGTTATTAGCTGTTTAGCATTGGTAAATTTGCTTAATCTATGGATACCTGCTGTATGTTCTGTAAAACTGAGATAAGATTATCCTATATTATGGAGTGGTTCCAAGAATTAGGTGAGAAAACACATCAATGAATTTAGTAAAATGATCGATATATAAAAAGAACCAATAAATATTTGTTATTAAATCAGACCATATTGTATTATCCATTAACATCATTAAACATGTAAAACCATGTTTTGAGAAAAAGCCAATAGAAGCATTGTTTCACTTAAAAATCATGTAAACAGTAAAGTTCAGAACACAGCATTCTTTTAAATGAGAAATATGGCAGAGAGAAAAGAAAAATTATCTAACTTCACCTTTTAGAAAGTAATTGAAATCAAACTTCATAACAAGCATTTATCTACTATCTGGGTGCATACTTAAATAAATATATAAACCTAACACCTTGTGGTTAGGCAGATGTCATTTCCCATGTCGTTTAAGGTGTTGTGGATCATTTTGTATATATGAACAGTGGGAATACTTACTTGTAATTCCTAATAAATTATTCATATTTAACTTAATGGTGAGTGCATACCTGCTATTCAGTAGATGCCTTTTTGAATGAATTAATGATCAAATGATAAAGCTACTAATTATTGCATAGACATGTCACCTTTGAAAAACTAGCTTTACTCAAAGATTGATCATATGTCTATTTTTTTAACCAAGTAACTTTACAAAGAACCCAGGAAACATGTATTTTAATTAGAATTGTAAATCAAAAACATAACCAATGAAATTTTCTAGCATGAAATATTGAAAACATCACAAACCTCTAACAACAAAAAGTATTCGGCGCATTTTCTTATTAAAAGCACTATAGGCCATATACTGATTCCTTAAAAGATAAATGACAATATCCTTGTACCAACTGATGCATCCAATTACCTAGCAAATAAACAAGTTCCTTATGATGGAGTTTCTACATCATAAAGAGAATAGGGAAAGTGTTAAAATGAACTTAATAGAAAAAAGTTTACTCAGATTACCCCAACTCCCAGTCTGAAAGGAATATGGCCCAAAGAGACATTTCTCCAATCATCAGTTTAGTATTATTTGAAAAGTTGAGATGTTAGTGTACTTATAATTAAAATAAAGTACACTTTTTAATAAATCCAACAGTCTTTGGACAGCAGCATATCATTTTGTCAGAAATTTGGATTTGATTTCTCATCAGCATGCCCACATACACACACACACCTGCACACCCACAAAGGAATCTAAAGTTTGTAAAAAGGTTAACATTAGTGTAAAGAGCAAGTGCATTTAAGTAATTCAGAACATATATGAAAACATCTACACATTAGTAACATTTTATTTAAAGAGAAAGCAATCAACTTCCATTGCAAGAAAGTAGAAATAGATTTCTCAAACATCAATGCTAAGTAAAACCAAAAACCCTGCACATTATATACAAAACAAACATAGTAAGGCTCTGAAAGTCAGGAAGAAGGCTGACAGCAAAGGTCTATGGGACCTAAGAAACAACACAGCGGGGAGTTTCCTGGGTTTTTATTTTGCCACATATAGTCCAGACACAGACCTGAAGAATTCCCAAAACATCATAACAAAACAACCCACAAAAGCCCTAAAGGACCAGGGAAGGGGCAATCTAGCAAGACAGGAACATTTTAGATATTTTCTATACACCTTTCCAAGGCCACAGAGAAAAATGTGACCCCACCCTTCCAATGCCTGCAAAGGACAAGTGGGGACCTTGACCTTGGACCCTCATCAGGCTATAGGTTGCCTACTTTCTCACTGGGGTTCGGTAGGAGAGGGACTAATTAGGAAGCTTGAATTTTCAGCTTTACATGGCAGTAACAAGGCTATGCAGTGAAGAGCATGTGGGGAACCTGGATTTCTACCCGCATCCAGCAGTAAGAGGGTGCCCCTCTACTTTTATGCTGGGTGGGTTTCAGAGGAGACCTAGTAGAGAGTCAGAGCCTTCCACCACCAAGCAGTAACAAGGACAATGCCCGAGGTCTCAACAAGACCATATGAAGAGAAGTAAGGAGTTATTCCTACCCATCACAGTGAGGATATTATTCATGGAGGTCTAGTGGGAAGCCAGAACTCCCACTCTGGCACTGAATAATAAAGAGCCCCTTACCCCAACTGGTGTCAACAGAGGCTGAGTGGGAAACCTGGACTTTTATCCCACACCTAGCAGTAATAAAGCGGCACTCTCACACTTCCTTTGTTACAACAGTGTCAGAGAAAAACAAATAATACCAAATATTTTGGATACATTGCAGAGTTTTATAACATAATATCCAGAATACAAAATTATCTCTCATACTAGAAACAAAGAAAATTGTGAATTGACTAGGAAAAGACACCAAAATGTAGATAAGAAAGAGATGTTAGAATTATCAAAGATTTTAAAGCAGTGCCAGAGCCCGTTCAGATTGCTACAGTGGCTTCTAACCAACAAACGTTTACTTCTAATAATTCTGGAGGCTGCAAAGTCCAAGATCATGACACTGAAAGATTCAGTGTTTGGAAATGTTCCATTCCTACTAAATGGCACCTGCACACTGCATCATACGCAATAGAATGGGCAAGGCAGTTCACTGGGGTCTCTTTTATAATGGCCCTAATCTCATCATGTGCACTCCAAATGCATGATCTAACCACCTTCCAAAGGCTCCACCTCTAAATACTATCAGCCATCCATTCAACACATGAATTCTGGGGGACCACAAACATTAAGACTATGGCAAGCAGCCATCATAAAAACGCTACAACAAGCAAATATGCACATGCTGGAAATAAATTAAAAAATAAATTTTTAGCAATAAAAGTTATATTATTATATATAAAAGTTATATATATATATTCTCAATAGAGAAATATGACATCAGTGAGAACCAAATGGAAATTTCAAAACTTAAAAAGACACTAACCAAAATGAAACACTCAACAAAAGGTGTGAGCAGCAGAATGGAGGCTACAAAACAGTAAATAAGTGAAGATAGGAAAACAGAAATTACTCAATCAGAGCAACAGGCAGAAAATTGACTGCAAAAAGAAATGAACAGAACCTCATGGACCTAGAGGAAGTATCTTAGAAACCTGCAGATTTAAGAAGCTTTATTTTAAACTGGATAAACAGAATAAAATCACTGCAAGACATATTACAGTCACACTTGTGAAACTAAATACAGAGAAAATAGCTTGAAAACAGTGAGAGGAATGATATTTTATCTAGAAAAAATTCAAACTACATTGGATTTATCATAAACCATGAGGGCCAGAAAGAAGTGGTACCACATGTTTTATTATTATTATTTTATAATATAAAGAAAATATTTAAGGCAATTATATGATAAATAGGTAAGTAGAAGGACATAAAAGGAGGTAATATTTGTACAATGTATATTTTATTTCAAATTGGGAAAATATCAAACCAGTTGATTTTGACAAACTACGTACAAATTATGACAAATTATGTATGGGACAGTGGTCCCATAAGATTATAATGGAATTAAAAATTCCTATCACCTAGTGATATTGTAGCCATCATAACATCATAGTGCAATGCATTAAACATGTTTGTTGGTGATGCTGGTATCAACAACCTACTTTACTCCCAGTTGTATAAAAGTATCACCCATATAGTTATGTACACTACATAATACTTGAAACTGATAAGAAATAACTATCTTACTGGCTTATTTACTATACTGTTTATCATTATATAAGAATGTACTCCTTCTACTTGTTAAAAAAAAAAAAAAAAGTTTAATAGCCTTAGGCAGGTCATTCAGGAGGTATTCCAGAAGAAAGTATTGTTATCATAGGATATGACAACACCATGTATGCTACTGTCCCTGAAGACTGTCCAGTAGGACAAGATGTGGAGGTTGAAGATGGTGATACAGATGATCCTGACCCCGTGTAGGCCTAGGCTAATGTATGTCCTTGCGTCTTAGCTTTTAACAAAAAGCTGAAAGAGTAAAAATTAAAATAAAATAAACACACTTTGAAGTAGAAATATGCTTATAGAATAAGAAAATTAAATAGGAAATTTTTTGTACAGCTGAATAATGTATGTTTTAAGCTAAGCATTATCACAAAAAACAAAGTTTAAAAATAAAAATTTCATAAAGTAAAAAATGAAAGTAAACTAAGGTTAATTCATTATTGCAGACAAGTATTTTTATAAATTTAGTGCAGCCTAAGTATAGAGTGTTTATAAAGTCTGTAGTAGTGTACAGTAATGCCCTAGGCCCTCACATCCACTCACCACTCACTCACCAACTCACCCAGAGCAACTTCCAGTCCTGTAAGTTACATTTATGGTAAGTACCTTTTAGAGATGCACCAATTTTTATCTTTTATACTGTATTTTTATGGTACATTTTCTACATTTAGATCTCTCTAGATACACAAATACTTACTATTGCATTATGGTTCTCTATAGTACTCAGTACAGTAACACGCTGTACAGGTTTGTAGCCTAGGAGCAATAGGCTATACCATACGGCCTATAAAGCCTGAAAATCTCCAAACATTTGGAAACTAAATTGCATACTTCTAAATATTCCGTTGATCAAAAAGATGGTCTTAAAGAAAATTTTAAAATGCACTGAAAGTAGTAACAAAAAGGAAAAGCTAACATATCAAAATGTGTGAGACAAGGTTAAAGTAATGCTGAAATGGAAATTTATAGTATGAAATAAGCACAATAGAAGAGAAGCAAAAATTCCAAGTCAATAATCTAAACTCCCACATTAAAACTCATAAAGGAAGCACAAAAAAATAAAAAAATAAAAAACAAGCAGAAGGAAATAAATAGCAAAGATTAAAGCAGAAAGCAACAAAATTTAGAAGAGCAAAATAGAGAAAATAATTGAAACATATTACTGATTATTTGAAAGGATCAACAACATTGACAAATCTCTAACAATATGAAAAAAAAGATAAATTACCCATATAATGAGTGTAAGATATATAACCATAGACACCGCCAACCTCAAAGGGTAAATAAGAAATCAAGGCACAACACTACATAAATAAATTTGACACTTAGATATAATATACCAATCTTTTAAAAAATTATAGTAATTTACCTAAAATGAAATAGATAATTTGAATAGTCATATAAGTATTAAGGCATTTTAATTTATAATTTGCCTCTCCCCTAACAAAAAAACCATCCAGCCAAAACTATTTCACTAGAGAATCCTTTTTTTTTTTTTTTTAAATAATAGCAATTCTACACAATCTTTTCCAGAAAATGGAGGAGAGACACTTCCAAATTCATTTTGTGAAACAAGTATTACCTATGTATCAGTCAGTGTAAAAACTCCAGAGACACAAAAAAGCAACAGAGAAGACTTACACGTTGATTGAAATGTTCTGTCTTGACTGCATCAATGTCAATATCCAGGTTGTGATATTGTACCATAGTTTTTCAAGATATTACAATTGCGTGACTAGGTAAAAATGGGATCAATCTGTATCATTTCTTAAGATAGCATGCATGTTAGTCTGTTCTCACACTGCTACGAAGAAATATCCAAGACTGGGTAATTTATAAAGAAAAGAGGTTTAATTGACTTACAGTTCTTCGTGGCTGGAGAGGCCTCAGGGAATTTACAGTCATGGCAAAAGTCACCGCTCCACAGCATGGCAGGAAAGCGAATGAGTGCTGAGCGAAGTGGGAAGCCCCTGATAAAACCATGAGATCTCACGAGAACTCACTATCACAAGAACAGCATGGGGGAAACCGTCCCCATGATTCAATTATCTCCACCTGGTCTCACCCTTGACATGTGGGGATTATTACAATTCAAGATGAGATTCAGGTGAGGAACACAGCCAAAAGGTATGTCCTGAGGTAACTCAGATAATTGAGTTACTTCAATTAACTCAAAATATTAGGCTGGTGCAAACATTATTGCGGTTTTTGCGTTGTTGAAATTTGCCATTTAATACTGGAATACATTCTTAAGTAAATGTGGTTATGTTAAACATCTTTTAAATGTGCACTTCTCACTTTATGTTCTTTTGCTAATGACTTATTACTTGCTGTTTATTTTATATTTACTGTAGACTATGGAAATGACATTAGATGAAAAGCAAATTCCAGTGATTTTCCTGAGTTCAAAATGGGTCACAAAGCAGCAGAGACAAATTACATCGACAATGCATTCGACCCAGGATCTGCTAAGGAACGTATAGTGCAGTGCAGCGGTGGTTCAAGAAGTTTTACAAAGGAGACGAAAGCCTTGAAGATGAGGAGTGTAGTGGCTGCCATTGGAAGTTGACAACAACCAGCTGAGAGCAATTATCGAAGTTGATCCTCTTACGACTACACGAGAAGTTGACTCAGAACTCAACATTGACCATTCTATGGTCATTAGGCATTTGAAGCAAATTGAAAAGGTGAAAAGGTTGAATGAGTGCCTCATGAGCTGAATGAAAATCAAGAAATTGTCATTTTGAAATGTTGCCTTCTCTCATTCTACACAACAACGACATTCTTTTAAAAGGCCTTTTAACAGTCCATATAAAGGACTAATGTCTCTACCATTTATACAATTATTGAAAGAATTGCTTGATTTTATCTCAGAAGTAATTTTATTTTATCCTTACCTTGCTCAAATGTAGATGTCAAGGATTTGAAAAATTAAGTGCCTGGCTGATAGCAGAGGTACAAGTCATCCAATCATTAATTGCTTTAACAACTATTGATTTAGTTTCTACTATATGGCAGAGATTGTCAACTATCTGACCTTTTACAAAAATAAAAGTATGCTGACCTTCAGCTAGTAAAAGAAAAATATTTAGTATAATTTGTAAGGAAGTCACAGAGGAAATTACTGAAACTTTAAGAGAAAGTAAGCCTCATTAACACAAGTATATGGAGAATATTAGAAGTGGCAGGTACTGGTATGATTTTCAGACAATAGAGCTTGATAGATATATATTTATGGAATAGAGATAGATTTAGGAATAAGCCATGAGATTTAAAGATATGGCTAAGGAAATTTTTAAATTTAAAGAAATTATAAACTAAGTATCTTGGAAGATAATAGTGTCCCTTGTACTCTGCCTTGTTTTTACATTTTTGTAATTATTTTGTCTTCATTTTATGATCTCGAGAATCTCTACAAAAGATACATTAGTAGTAGCAATCAATTTCGATAACAGTATTAGTTTAGAAATATTTTCAGTGCTAATTTAAAGTGGACAGAATTTCAGAACTCATGCTCTTGGGGGAAATAAGTTCCTACTGTCGGTATTTTCTCATATAAGTGAAAATATATTAGAATTAGTTGTAAGAAACACAACATTAATTTTAAATTTTCATGATATATTTATCTTCCATTTCCAAATTAATAAAGTACAGGTCATTTTACTTTGATATCTATTTACTTCAAGTCTATGCCTTAGCTACAATGGGTATAAGTAGATTTATGTAACAATATAATTTATTTTTGTCTTTTTAAGTACATTTAGGTAAATGTGCCTTATAGCAACTGTAGAGAATAAGCGCCCAAAGAGATAGTTTTACTAATTGGAATATTATATAGCTAGACATGTGAGAAACAGACAGGTATGGTTTACTAGCAAAATGGCACATTCCTTCATTATTTATACATGCAAAAATATTTATGGAACATTCCCTGTGTTCCCAGTACTCATTTAGGCACTGAAGATGCAGAGTTGTACTAAATACAAAGGGCCACAAGGAAACATTCAACGACGCTGATTTTGTACATTACTCTGTCGTGATGACTTCATGGGTATATAAAATATCAAACCTTATCAATTAAGGCACTTTCAGTATGTGTATTTTATTGCCTATATGTTAATTATACCTCAATCAAGCTGTTAAAAAACCCTTAAACTATAATTGCTGAACTGCTGGAGGGCAGTATGAACGCATCTAAGAGTTAAGAACTATGGGGGAAGGGTCAATCATAAGGGGTCCCCATGCTTTTGTGAGTCTTACCTCCAGGAGCTTGAGCAAGTTATCATAGTGAATATTGGAGAAAAATCCCCTCAGGCTTCCCATAGTGGGAGGGGAAAACAAATCATTTTGATTTATGCCACAATATTCGCTTCTTCTTAGCAATACCTGTCCTTAAAAGAAACTATTTTACTAGAGCCTAACTATTGGGGATTTTATCAGAGCCTTACTGTCTTGGGGGAAGAAAAATAACGTACTTTAATAGCTTGCTTTAGCTTTTCATGCAAGGGAAAGGAAACTTATAAATTCAACCCACTCTAGCCAACCTGCTCCAGCTAAGGGACAATGGAGTGAGTGGGGAAATGGGACTGAGACGCACTTGTAAAATTTACAACGCAGAGATTCAGACTCACTAAAAGAATGAGACCTAATCATAGGACTGCAGAATGTGTTCCCTCCTACCACATCTTACCACCACAATACTAAAGGACTGTTAATCACAGTTTCTTTTACCTGGTACATCTTTGGCTCTCATGAAAAAGTTACTAGTGTATACCAAAAGGCAAAAAACACACTTTGAAGAGTTTCAAAGCAAGTATCAAACTAGACTCAGATAAGATAGGGATGTTGGAATTATTCGCTTGAGATTTTAAGATAATGATGAGTAATATGTTAAAGTCTCTAAGGAATACAGTAGACAGCACACAAGAACAGAAAGGTAATGTAAGCATAGAGATGAAAATTCTAAGAAAATACAAAAAAAAGAATTGCAACATATAAAAACACTGTAATGGAAATGAAGAATGCCTATAATGAACTTACCACTAGACATAACGAAGGTGAGGAAAGAATGTCTGACTTTAAGACAGCATTGCCCACCCTATATATTTAGTTTTTGGTAATTAATATATTCTTCAGGAATACAAAAAATATTGCTCTTAGTCACAGTTTTTGTAAGATAAAAGTAAAATTTAGCTAGAATTCATTCTCATAATTTAACCAGAATTTTAAATGTTTAGAAAATAGAAATATCTGTATTAAATAGTTGTGATGACAGCAAAATTTGAGTGATAAGAATGCACACACACACATATATATACATGCACATATATATACACATATATATGCCCATACATAAACATTTATATGTACATATACACACATGTTGGTAAATGCATGTGTATTTGCATATTTTCGGGGAAACATAAAAATTTTTTATCAACCCATAAATCCTCTACACAAAGGCAGTAAAGAAAACATTTTTATTATTAAATAAGCATTAAATCAGTATGTGTTACATCAAAGGCAACCTACTAAAAGACTGCAAAAACAAAAGAAATCTCACCTTTTTGTATAGCCAATCAGATAAAACCCATCACATACATGTTTTCAACATAAAAAATAACTAGTCCTCAGGTAACAGGACTTGACAACAGCATTTATCACATATAGTTCATCTAAATTTATTTGGTGGTAATTGGGGTGAACATATGTGTTAGTTAATTGGGTTTATCCAGAGGAGAAACAAACTTCTCATATCTTTATAACAAGGTAGTTTTGCAACTTGGAACAAGGTTTCTGCCTAAGTTACATTTCTACTGTCGCACAGAAATTAGGAGATAGGGATAGTATTACCTTTGATGTTTATATTTCAAAGAAATTGTCTCCCAGGTTCCTGAGAAACACATTCTTGGATAATAAATCTGATAAATCTTCTATTTAGTGACCAAAAGGGATTGTGTACATTTGAAAGAGAAGAAAGTATATGAAATTATGTTTTGTTTGTTTATATGTTTCTTTCATTTGTTTAAGACGGAGTCTTGCTCTGTCACCCAGGCTGGAGTGCAGTGGCAATATCTCAGCTCACTGCAAGCTCCACCTCCCAGGTTCACGCCATTCTCCTGCCTCAGCAACCCCAGCAGCTGCGACCACAGGCGCCCGCCACCACGCCCGGCTAATTTTTTCATATTTTTAGTAGAGACAGGGTTTCACATGTTAGCCAGGATGGTCTCGATCTCCTGACCTCGTGATCTGCCTGCCTCAGCCTCCCAAAATGCTGGGATTACAGGCGTGAGCCACCACGCCTGGCCACAAAATTATGTTTTCTAAAGTAAATGCTCTAAGAATGAGAAAGGAAGTGAAATCTTTTCCCTTATTTTCCACAGAATGTCTCCTGTTTTTAATTTGTATTTGCCCTTATAATATGAAAATGCATTTCCATGTGTATATGTAAATGCATGCATGTTTTCCTAGTCTCCCTTCAATCTTTATTCTGAATATTCTTAGTATCTTAATTGGTATGTATTAATCAGGATTGAACCCTATACTTTATCTGCCATTGCTGACATCAAATTATTTTCCTTTTTTCTTCAAATAAAATATACTGCCTTAAGTGATTCAGCTTATTCAATTGCATATCAATAAAGCTGCTAATTAAGTCTAGCACATACTGTCATAAATCAATACTTGGTAATTTTTTAAAACTTCTAATTTACTTTAAAATAAATGCCCATATTGCCATCAAATGAAATTTACTCATGATCTTATTGGTTTCAGAGATTTCTATCCATCTTGTCTATCTCTCTGAAATACATCCACATTTAGCAGGAAGATTGCCCAAGAGTCACCAATGAGATGCAAATCTCTCCTCACAAACTAATTTTTAAGCTTTTCAGAACATAGTTTCTCATTCCAGAGTTAAGAGCAGACAGACGAAGTAGAAAAACTAAACCAGAACCAATTATCCAATTACCTTTACCTTTATGAATCATGTATTTACTTTGCTAGAGGTTTTATTCCTCACTGCTTCTGTCACTTTTTGTATATTTGGTCAAATATAGGTCAGAGACTATATTTTCCCCTATCAAATACATTAGTTTAATATATAAAATAAAATAGAACGTAACATATCTCATACATCAATGACAGATATTTTTAATTCTTTTCTGTGAGTAGGCCTCACATGTGATTAAAATTTCAATATTACACACCTTCAAATCAAACAATGGTTGAAAACTAATCTGTATGGCTCATAAATGTGTTTCTTCATTATTAACTTAGGCTTGAAGCTTAATAAGCATTCCATAAATATATTGACAGACTGAATGATTTCAAACGTCCTTCTTCACATGGTGGCAGGAGAGAGAAATGCCCAGCCAACCAGGAAAAGCCCCTTATAAAACCAGCAGATCTCATGAGAACTCATTCACTATCATCAGAATAGCATGGGGGTAACTGCCCCATGATTCAATTACCTCCCACCAGCTCCTTCTCACATCAAGTGGGGATTATGGGAGCTATAACTCAAGATGAGATTTGGGTGGGGACACACCCAAACCATATCACAGGCATGTGGCTTATTTATTTTTCTATTTTAAAGCTCTTATTTGGAAAACATTCAAAATATATTTAATAAGAGATGGTCATTTTTTAAGGATCAAGATTAAATTGCTTAACTGGGCTTTATTTCTGAGTAGTCCACTTACTAGTAGAGCTGACCACCTGTAATATAAGTTGTTAGTTGCAGTAATTTTTAGTATGTATATAATTACATTTTTTAGTACTTAGTGCTCCTGTTATGGGACTTCTTGGATAAAGCCTTCAGTTGCATATAAACATTTTAATATCAAATTGTTGTTAGTAATAATAGTAAGTAGAAATTTAACAGATGTCCGAGTCTGCTAATTTAATGTTTGAAGTGAGTGCTTCTGTAGGTCCTAATGGTATTAATTTATAGGCTTCTGCTATAGTCACTTTTTTACGGCCTAATTTAAGATGATATAAAGTCACCAAGGGTATGTATGTCATAAAAACTCATTTCTAAAGTTAAAAATAAGTAGTAAGTACCACCAAGTGAGTTTCTGTGCAAATGTGTCTGGGTGTGTGTGTTTTTAAGATTTAGTATAGAAAAGTTCCTTTAAATAAGAAGTAATTCTTTACATTTTATTTCTAGCAGTAGGTCAGAGAAATCACATGAGAAAAAAAAAATGCTCTTCAGTGTCAACTAATTTCTTTCCAATTCACAGTCATCACATATTGATTTTAAATAATATAATTCTGAATGTAATTTCACCTCACAATGATAAATTTATTTTATTAACATGTCTACCAGTATGCCTAGCTCCAACTGAAACTCCATGATGGTAGTATTGTTACTTTGTTATTAGGTTGGAATCCAATTCAAATAAAGCAGGACTGATAATCTGTGCTCTTAAGGTAAACAAAATAATTTGAAACTTGAACTTTACCTAAATTTACAAATGGAAACCATGACACTGAGTTATATTCTAATATTAAGAAATAAGTTGAAGTTCTCCTTGAAGAGGTCCTTTACATCCCTTGTAAGTTGGATTCCTAGGTATTTTATTCTCTTTGAAGCAATTGTGAATGGAAGTTCATTCCTGATTTGGCTCTCTGCTTGTCTGTTACTGGTGTATAAGAATGCTTGTGATTTTTGCCCATTAATTTTGTATCCTGAGACTTTGCCGAAGTTGCTTATCAGCTTAAGAAGATTTTGGGCTGAGACGATGGTCAGTGAAATAAAAGAGGACACAAACAAATGGAAGAACATACCATGCTCATGGATAGGAAGAATCAATATCATGAAAATGGCCATACTGCCCAAGGTTATTTATAGATTCAATGCCATCCCCATCAAGCTACCAATGAGTTTCTTCACAGAATTGGAAAAAACTGCTTTAAAGTTCATATGGAACCAAAAAAAGGCTGCATTGCCGAGACAATCCTAAGTCAAAAGGACAAAGCTGGAGGCGTCACACTACCTGACTTCAAACTATACTACAAGGCTACAGTAACCAAAACAGCATCGTACTGGTACCAAAACAGAGATATAGACAAATGGAACAGAACAGAGTCCTCAGAAATAATACCACACATCTACAGCCATCTGATCTTTGACAAACCTGAGAGAAACAAGAAATGGGGAAAGGATTCCCTATTTAATCAATGGTGCTGGGAAAATTGGCTAGCCATAAGTAGAAAGCTGAAACTGGATCCTTTCCTTACTCCTCATACGAAGATTAATTCAAGATGGATTGGAGACTTAAATGTTAGACCTAATACCATAAAAACCCTAGAAGAAAACCTAGGTAGTACCATTCAGGACATAGGCATGGGCAAGGACTTCATATCTAAAACACCAAAAGCAATGGCAGCAAAAGCCAAAATTGACAAATGGGATCTCATTAAACTAAAGAGCTTCTGCACAGCAAAAGAAACTACCATCAGAGTGAACAGGCAACCTACAGAATGGGAGAAAGTTTTTGCAATCTACTCATCTGACAAAGGGCTAATATCCAGAATCTACAAAGAACTCAAACAAATATACAAGAAAAAAACAAACAACCCCATCAAAAACTGGGCAAAGGATATGAACAGACATTTCTCAAAAGAAGACATTCATACAGCCAACAGACACATGAAAAAATGCTCATCATCACTGGCCATCAGAGAAATGCAAATCAAAACCACAATGAGATACCATCTCACACCAGTTAGAATGGCAATCATTCAAAAATCAGGAAACAACAGGTGTTGGAGAGGATGTGGAGAAATAGGAACACTTACACTGTTGGTGGGATTGTAAACTAGTTCAACTATTATGGAAAACAGTATGGCAATTCCTCAAGGATCTAGAACTAGATGTACCATATGACCCAGCCATCCCACTACTGGGTATATACCCAAAGGATTATAAATTATTCTACTACAAAGACACATGCACACGTATGTTTATTGCGGCACTATTCACAATAGCAAAGACTTGGAATCAACCCAAATGTCCATCAGTGACAGACTGGATTAAGAAAATGTGGCACATATACACCATGGAATACTATGCAGCCATAAAAAAGGATGAGTTTGCATCCTTTGTAGGGACATGGATGCAGCTGGAAACCATCATTCTTAGCAAACTATCACA
>NC_045447.1:35790806-35898333 GCF_002776525.5 Piliocolobus tephrosceles | reverse complement strand
AACCAAACACCGCATGTTCTCACTCATAGGTGGGAACTGAACAATGAATTCACTTGGACTCGGGAAGGGGAACATCACACACTGGGGCCTATCATGGGGAGGGGGGAGGGGGGAGGGATTGCACTGGGGAGTTATACCTGATATAAATGATGAATTGATGGGTGCTGACGAGTTGATGGGTGCAGCACACCAAGATGGCACAAGTATACATATGTAACAAACCTGCACGTTATGCACATGTACCCTAGAACTTAAAGTATAAAAAAAAAAAAAAAAAGAAATAAGTTGATTTACAGACCCATGAAATGACAACCAATTACATATGAATGTATTGGTTCTTATGTTTACATACTTACATTAAAACAATTTGTTGATTATCTCTTTTGTGTCAGGTAAAATATTGGTAACTGGAAATAAAAATATAAGTACAATATTTTCATTGCTTTAAATGTTTTTCAGAAATTTTCTATTAAAATAGTCCCATATAATCAGAAAATGAGGGCATGTACTCTCCAGAAGCCTTAGAGAAGGATTCATAATTAAGCTCATACTTATATTGATCAGAAAAAATATGTAGATTAACATTTCTAAAGTGAAGGTATACATTTCAGGCAGAAGAAATTTTCCGAAGTGGAAAAATTCATCCTGTGATTAAAGAAGAATTTCAGGCCCTGTGTTTGTAAGTTTTACAGAGAAATAAAGGAGAGCCAATAGGATTTGATGCACCCGAATTAGTTTCACATCAAATAAAGCAAAATTTGTGCTGTGTACAATAGTATTTTGGGCTTTTTCCACTGTGCATTTTTGGAGAGGTGAAGAAAAAGATTAAATCTGCAGGACTGATTGCAGAGACAAAGCAGAAGCAGGTACATAAATCTCGAGGCTTTTATAATAAGCTTAATAAAAATTATATTATTACAGATTTATAGAATAAGGTGACTGGAAGGGATCAAAGAACTTTCACAGTTGAAATTTTAGAATCAATTGGGAAGAATTTTCTGAAACTTGGTAATTTAGATCGACTTTTCATCTTGTCCTATCAAACATGACTTTATAAAAAGATACATTTCAACTTTAGTTATTACATAATATTATGATAAAATTTCCTATCTCAATAATCATTTTTAATTTTCCAAATTTTAATTTTAAAGATTTAAAATACTTTTAATAGCTAAATATTTCAATTGTCTCTCTAAATTCCCAGCTAGTTGGGAATTCAGAAAATTATTAACTAAATTTCCCAGATTCCCTTGCAAATAATACTCTAGATTTTTTTTTTTTTTTTTTTTTTTTTTTTTTTTTTACATGGATCAACTCTTTTGAGATTTAGAAAGAAATTAGGTAAAGGCAATCTCCCTATATTTTGGCTGTTGGTTACAAAGGCTGTGGTAATGTGCTCTAGTGTTTCTTGGTGGCCAGAAATGGTAATAACATATTTATATGTCAGAAGAGATCCAATGGTGGCTACGGAATTAGCAGTCTCCCTAAGTTTTAGATTTTGTTCTGGGAGTCATATGAAAAACCTAGAGTTTAATTTGTTTTCATAATTATTCCATTGATTTTTAAATAATTCTTTGTATGTTTTTAAATATATTTTTGTTTATAATATTTATAATGGCATCTGTTTATTGCAATAAACAATTAGATTTGTGTTAGCAAAGAAGATAACAAAAAGTTGTTGTTGTTGTTGTTGTTGTTGTTTTTTTTTTTTTTTTTTTTTTTTGTTGAGACGGAGTCTCACTCTATCACCCAGGCTGGAGTGCAGTGGCCGGATCTCAGCTCACTGCAAGCTCCCCCTCCCGGGTTCCCGCCATTCCCCTGCCTCAGCCTCCCGAGTAGCTGGGACTACAGGCGCCCGCCACCTCGCCCGGCTAGATTTTTGTATTTTTTTAGTAGAGTCAGGGTTTCACCGTGTTAGCCAGGATGGTCTTGATCTCCTGACCTCGTGATCCACCCGTCTCGGCCTCCCAAAGTGCTGGGATTACAGGCTTGAGCCACCGCGCCCGGCCAACAAAAAGTTTTAACTCAACATTCTTGTAAAGTTCACAGCAGTTTTCACCTCAAAACTAGTTTGATGTGGAAATTTTAAAACATTTCATTGGTATATAAATAACATTGTCACATTCACTATATTACCATATATAGTATGTATTAGTATACTGTATATTCACAAGATTGTACAAATCATAACCAGAATATATAATATTCAAGAATGTTTTCATAATTTCATAAGAAATTCTGTACTGATCAGCAAAATTGTTAATTTCCCCCCTTTCCTCATCCCCTGGCAACAACTAATGTACTTTCTGCCTATGTGAATTTACCTATTCTGAAGATCTCCTATAAATGAAATCAAACTATATGTGGCCTTTTGTGTCTGTCTTTTTTTCCTGTTTAGCATATATCGGTATTTTACTGCTTTTTATGTCTAAAATATTATGAATATACAATATTCTACTTCTCTGTTCATCAGATGATAAATATTTTGGTTATTTTCACGTTTATGCTATTATTGATAACGCTGCAATGAACATGCTTTCTGAGGACATACGTTTTCAGTTATCTGAATATATACCTACCTGTGAATCACTGGATTATATGATACCTTTAACTTTAAAGAGCTGCCAAACCATTTCCCACAGTAGCTGTACCTTTTTAAATTTCCACATCAATTTCTTTGTATTCTTATGAACACTTGTTATTTGGACCTGCATATGGAAACGTTGAAGTAGACATGAAATTTACAACAGAATGTTTGATATAGATAGGTGGATATCTGATTAAAACTTAAGGCTGATGAATGAAAGGTAATGAAATAGAAAAGAAGTCAAAGTTTTAAATTTAAAATTGTGTTCAAATAAAGTTTATTAGTTTAATTACCAAGAGATTAAGAATGTGTGCTTAAATGTAATAATACCTAAGCAGAGCTTTATGTGTATCCATCTTCTTCAAGTCAAATTGATTTTTGGTGGATTTGTCTCTTTATAAAATACACAGAAATAGGAAGAAAACCACTGAAAATTGTGGACTCCTAGTAATAATCAATTACACAATTAGTATTACATTATGTTTGTCTGTCAGTTTGGCGAGCATATTTTTCACCACCAAAGATAATATTAAAAAACATTTTTATTTATAATTAGAAATTATCAAATCTGTCAGGTGATCTAGAATATATTTACATAAGATATAAAGATTTTCTTTCAACAATAATGACATACGAGGAAAAAATCAGTTATCCATTTCCATATTTATTAAATATCTCCCTATTACAAAAATTTCAATTTCTGCTTTAAAAATATTTTTAAAATTTCTCATAATAGCATAACCCAGAGGCAAACATTGCCATTATTTTAATTAATATTTCTAAGAACATGGACTTTGGAATCCAAGAGAGTTAAATCCTGGCTTTGGCCCTTTAAAGCTATGGTAAATGTTTCAGGTGATGGATACCCCAGTTACTCTGATTTGATCATTACACGTGATATACACATATCAAAATATCACATGTACACTTTGTGTGCAACTACTATGTATCCTTAAAAAGTAAACATTAAAAAAGTTATGATTTGTGACTGTTAATTTACATTATTGTGATTTAATATCCAATTGGTAAATAGAAGATTTTATTTATACATTAATAGGACTATATGGAAAAATAGAATATTAGTTATAAGGGGCTTTAAAACAATAAATTTCAAATACCATTTTCCCAATGTATCATGGCAATTCTTATTGACTACACAGTAATCTAGATTTTTTCTTTTTATTTATGTCATGTTATATATCACATTACAAGAAAGTTGTTCTTTACTTAATATTTTATCAAACATATTGTCTCAGAAAATTAAAAACTTTCTTAAACATTATTTGGTTGGCTGGCTAATATTCTATATTTAGAAAATAATTTGCTTAAGCATATAAATGGCTTTTTAAAATATATGTATGTGCTTTCGATTTACAGCTTATAATGTTATTTCATAGTAAATATTTCTCAATTATTTTTCTTCCTATTTCTGTGTATTTTGTAGAGACGAATTCACCAAAACTCGATTTGGCTTGAAGTATATGGATACACATAAAGCTCTGCATATGTATTATTATATTTAAACACACATTCTTAATCTCTTGAAAATTAAACTAATAAACTTTATTTTAGCACAATTTTAAATTTACAAAAAAACAAGAGCAGATAGTACAGAAATTGCCAAATAACCTCCCTATCTCGTACACATTTCTCCTATTACTAACATCTTTCACTGGTGTGGTGCATTTGATACAATTACAATACCAATATTTACACATCATTAGTAACTACAGTTTATAATTTATATTAAGTTCTACTCTTTATCTTGTACATTCTATGTGTTTTGACAAATGAAAAATGTCATTTATTATTATTATGGTATCATGCAGAACAGTTCCAGTGCCATAAAAATCACTTGTGCTTCATCTATGTATTCCTCTCTCCAGCCACTGTGCCCCCTAACACAAATGCTTACCAAACCCAAGCAACCATTGATCTTTTTACTCTATTGTTCTGCCTTTTCTGGAATGTCATATCTTTCACAGGGGAGTCATATGGGATTATACAGTATGTAGCCATTTCAGACTGGCTTCTTGGTCTTAGAAATATGCATTTAAGGTCCCTTTATATTTTTTGTTGCTTGACAGTACATTTTGTTGCTTGATACAAATTTATGGAGGTACTAAAGGCAAAACCCTTGAAAATCTGAGGGCTTCCCTAGGAAGATATTTTTTAGCTGGGGACTGACACCCATAATCCCAGCACTTAGGGAGCCTGAGAATGGAGGATCACTTGAACCCAGGAATTCAAGATCAGCCTGGGCAAAAGGGCAAGACCATGTCTCTACTAAAACAATTAAAATATTAGCTGGGCACTGTGGTGCGTGCCTATACCCAGCTACTTGGGAGGCTGAAGTGGGAGGATAACAGGAACAGGAGATCAAGGCTGCAGTGAGCCTTGGTCATGCCTTGGTCTTGCTCTTTCACCTGTGCCACCCAGTTTTGGGTTAAAGAGCAAGACCTTGTCCCAATTTAAAAAAGAAAGAAACTTTAAATAACTATATTTGAATCATTTGCATAGTCATGAGTCTTTTAACAGTCTATTTTTAACACTTTAACATTTTTATTATTGCTTTGTACAATTAGAATAAGCAAAAAAAAAAAAAAAGACTCAAAAAGCAACAAAAAAATCTACACAGATAGCTTGGGTTGTATACACATGGAAGGATGTATTTTCCAGCCTCACTCTGCCCTGGGATAGTGAAACTGTACTTTAAAAATATTCATATAAATTAATCAGTGGATAGCTTTCCTTCACACATTTTAGTGTAAATTTTACAATTGATTGATTAATATTATCTAATTATGCTTTTGTATTAAATAAATCAAATCAACCAGAGTAAAATACCAAGGTAATTCATTAAAGTATAAGTACAAACTGTAACATTAATAATAATGGTACTAAAATAATAAAAATAGTGCTAATAATATTTTTTTAAAGAATTTGTTAGAAAATATTTCTACTTTATGTACATTGCTTCGAGTACTGAAGATCATCATGAACTAGCTTTTATTACCTCTATTTTATATGGAATGAAAATGATACATATAGAGATTAAATACAACAACTTGTTCACACAAGTAGTAAATTGCAGAGGTAGGATTTGAAACAATGACTGATTCCAAAGACTGTTGTGCTATATTGCCTTGTGTATGTTTGCAATTTCCCCTGTGGCACTTCTCTAAAAACTTCTTAAATCACTTTTGAGAACAGGTGGAAAGTCAACTGAAAGTTTTTCACAACTTGTAAATTAAAGGTCATAATATTAAATTATACACATTTTAAATGAACTAAATGAATGTAGGATGTTACCCAGTAGCTACTAAATATTGCCAACATTCTCTAAAATGGAACTTAAAAGAGAAATGTGATTCAAGCAGGTTAACCCTGATCCCAAGTTATTTTAAATCTTTGGCTTTTTAAAATATACTTAAGTTATTTATGAAGTTGCAGTGTGTGTGCACCTATAACTGAAGGGGTCCGATATTGCACAACTGAAATTTCATGTATTAATACAAATTTAGCATCCCAAATTCGAAAATCTGAAATACAAAACGCTCCCAAATCTGAAACTTTTTGAATCCCAACATGACGCTCAAAGGAAATTTCAGATTTCACATTTTCAGATTTGGGATGCTCAACTGGGATAATGGAAATATTCCAAAATTTGAAAAAATATCTGAAATCTGAATCTGAAACATACTTTGAATCTCAAGCATTTTGGATAAGGGATACTCACTTTGCATGTAGGCCACTTATTCCATTTGCCCAGACCTGAATGCCTTTATTGCTTCTCTGAAAACAAAGAGAAAGACTACATCCATCTTAGAAAAAGTGGCTACCTCGGCCGGGCACGGTGGCTCACACCTGTAATCACAGCACTTTGGGAGGCCGAGGTGGGCGGAACACGAGGTCAGGAGATCCAGACCATGCTGACTAACACGGTGAAACCCCGTCTCTACTAAAAATACAAAAAAAATAGCCGGGCGCAATGGTGAGTGCCTGTAGTCCCAATTACTCTGGAGTCTGAAGCAGGAGAATGGCGTGAACCCGGGAGGTGGAGCTTGCAGTGAGCAGAGATCATGCCACTGCACTCCAGCCTGGACGACAGAGGGAGGCTCCATCAAAAAAATAAAGAAGAAGAAAAAGTGGCTACCTTTTATGAATTAACTGTGGATTTCTGCAACCTGAAAAGTTATCTATTATGTACCTATAAATAATTTAAATCCCACTTTAAAAAGGTGAAAAATAATCATTGCAATTGTTTTTTATTTGTAGTATAGCAAACTGAAATCTGGGGAGCATTTAAAAATATCCTGGGGAAATATTAGAAATAATATTAAAAATTAAAATATGTTTATCTAAGAGTTTTAAATTCTCAACTATCAAATAAATAATCAATTCCTGTGACTGATAAATAAGAAATAGCTGCATAAGCAGATAATATGAGTGTGAATGTCAAAAGAAGCATCACAAATATATAGATGCGATTACCTTTTCAATAAGTTACAACGATGTAGGGAATATATGGTAAGGAGTAGTTGTATTTAATAAACACCATGGTTCTACTTGGTTTTGTATTTTAAAAGTGGTCTTTGATAAGTTTTTAAACATAATTTTACAATTTTTTTTAATTTTACAAATTTTAAACGGATGTTTTAAAGATAATTTAAATAGTATGTAGATTACGATCATCTATCTCCTGTAGTCTCTGAGATGTAATAGTGGCTAAGATTAAGACATTCTTTCAGTGATTATCCTAAGGTCTTTGGTTACAGACAATTAAGAGCATGGGCTTTGGTATTTCATAGATCATGATTCCAGTCCTAAGACATAATTCTTAATTGTTAAGGCCTTAGTCAAGTTAATTAACTTCTTTTAACTAAAGTACTTCTTTCCTTTACAAATGGAGATAATAGTGTCTTTCTTATGGGGCATGGTAGGAATTAAAGGGAATAGCCTGGCGCAGTGGCTCATGCCTGTAATCCCAGCACTTTGGGAGGTGGAGGCGGGCAGATCACGAGGTCGGGAGACTGAGATCATCCTGGCTAACACGGTGAAACCCTGTCTCTACTAAAAATGCAAAAAAATAGCCGGGCGTGGCGGCGGGCGCCTGTAGTCCTAGCTACTTGGGAGGCTGAGGCAGGAGAATGGTGGGAACCCGGGAGGCGGAGCTTGCAGTGAGCCGAGATCATGCCACTGCACTCCAGACTGGGCGACTGAGCAAGACTCTGTCTCAAAAAAAAAAAAAAAAAAAAAAAGGAATTAAAGGGAATAAAATAATTTGCGCTACACAAATGTGGTGATGGTGGTGGTTATGAGCATAGAGACATTGTCTATTGGGCATTGTGTACTTAGTTCCTAGAATAGCACTTGACACATAGTGTTAATACATTTTAAATCAGCTTTTCTAAATGCATGAATAAATACTGTTATTGTAATTAGTATCACACAATCCAAGGAAATACTTTGATACAGGGAGTGGATAACACTTTCAAATCTACTCATCTAAGAAAAATCCTGAAATTGTTGTTTTCTTGGATTAAGAAACACGAGAGTCACGGGTGATTTCTACAGAATATAGAATACAGTTGAGCAATAGTGAGTAGGAAATGAGTGAGAAATTTTACAAAATAAAATCTCAGTGTGAAAGTACATTTCAAGCGATTTGACCAAAAAAGATGGATATAAAACTAGCTAAATAAGATATATACCATTTTGTTATGATTATTTTTTGTTTTTTGTTTTTTCCCAAAATTTAGATTGTGAGGAACTAGCGAAGAAATAGATATTATGAGGCCAGACACGGTGGCTCACGCCTGTAATCCCATCACTTTGGGATGCCAAGGCGGGCGGATCATGAGGTCAGGAGATTGAGACCACCCTGGCTAACACAGTGAAACCCTGTCTCTACTAAAAATACAAAAAACTAGCCAACCGTGGTGGTGGGCACCTGTGGTCCCAACTACTCGGGAGGCTGACGCAGGAGAATGGCGTGAACCCGGGAGGCGAATCTTGCAGTGAGCCGAGATCGCACCACTGTACTCCAGCCTGGGCGACAGAGCCTCTCAAAAAAAAAAAAAAAAAAAAAAAAAAAAAAAAAAAAAAAAAAAAAAAAGGAGAAGAATAAATAAAGTCTGTGATGAGATGAAAGCAAGAAAAGATGCAGTTCGAGAATTAGATTATAAAAAAAGGTGCACTATTTTTCTGGGTCATAGGAAAGAACGAACCAATTTTGAGAATTCAAGTATATTTGTATATTCAAAGGTGAAGAGGAAAGGGTTAACTTGGCAGGCTGGGGTTGCTCAAACCTTGAACATTCAAAACTAGAAGTAGCCTTTGTCTGGCTCCTAGAAGATACCCTCTGAAACCTCAGAATATTCTCCTTAATAGGAGTGTTTTTTAATGCTTGAGCCTTTGAAAAAGCTTTACCAGTTTGACCGATTAAGTTAATTCTGTTAATGGAATTTGTGGTAAAAGACCTATTTTTGCTGAGGTTGAAGGTGGGGTTAGAGAAGGGATGTGGCTGGAACCTGAGAGGCTGAGGTTGGTAAAATGGGCACCAGGCACCAGCACCACTGCATAGATGATAGGTTTCATCTGGTGTTGACACATCTGTTATAATCTGTTCTAAGATTGCAAAATAAAGTTGTGATACACATCTGCCCCTTAGGTAGGTGTATGCCATACTACTTTAAGACTAGATCTTAAATCCTGCTGGATCAGCCAATTCCTATACTCATCACTCAAAAACCATTCCTGAGCATATACATAATTGATGATACATTGGTGATATAATCACTTTACAAGAAAAACAGCACTTCAATGATTTTAAAACAGAACATTTTATTGCTCGGTATGATGTTAGCTATAGGTTTGTCATATGTGGCTTTTATTGTATTGAGTAAGTTCCTTATTTATTTATTTATTTTGAGATGGAGTCTCGCTCTGTCACCAGGCTGGAGTACAGTGGCGCAATCTCATCTCACTGCAACCTTTGCCTCCCAGGTTCAAGCGATTCTCCTGCCTTGGCCTCTTGAGTAGTTGGGATTACAGGCACACACCACCATGCCCAGCTAATTTTTGTATTTTTAGTACAGGTGGGGTTTCACCATGTTGTTCAGGCTGGTTTCGAACTTCTGACCTCATTATCTGCCCACCTTGGCTCTTAAAGTACTGGGATTATAGGCATGAGCCACCACACCTGGCCTGTAAGTTCCTTTTATACCTAATTTGTCTAGGGTTTTGATCGCAAAGTGATGATAAATTTTATTGAATGTTTTTTCTGTGTCTATTGAGATGATCATAAGATTTTTGTCCTGCATTTTGTTAATGTGATGCATCATGTTTATTGATTTGCATATATCGAACCATCCTTGCATCACTGTGATGATTCCCACTTGATCATTGTGAATGAGAAAATTATCATCTGATACACTGTTGAATTCAGCTTGGTAGTTTCTATCGCAAAGATGTGTTTCTATCACATCTTTCCTTTTTTATTCATTATAGTTTTCACCTCCAGGATTTCTGTTTTCCCTCTGTTAAACTTCTCTTGTAAATTTTTCAATTGATTCTTTGTATTTTTTAAAGTTCATTGAAACTCTTGAAAACAGCTATTTTAAACTATTTGTCTGAGAGATCAAATATCTCCATCATGTTAGGGTTGGTGTCTAGTGTCTCATTTTGTGCTTGGTGAGGTCTATTTCTCTGAATGTTCTTAATACTTTTGGACAAGTGACAATTCCCATGCCTTGAGGGATAAGGTATATATTCCCATTTTCAAAGACTGGCTTTATTTGTGCCTGCTCTTCAGAGAGACTTTCAGAGATTCTAAGCAGATGAATGTTGTGTTCCCTAAGCCTGTAACCACTGCAGTCATCTAAGCACAAGAGGGAACTCCAAAATAAGACTTGCCACAAATTACATAAGTCTCAAAAGCTGATAAAACTTTCAGGATGGGGTCTTCCTGAGGAAGACCCAGAGAGTGTTCTGGGGCTGTATGAGAAAGATGGCTAGACATTTGAGCCCAGAAGACTGTCCTGGTGTCATACAAATATGCTTCTGAGCAGGTTTCTGCACAAGTGGAATAGGTTCTAGACAGCAGCAAGATGAGCTGGGGTTGAGACAGCGCCCCCCTCCTCTCCCTGCCACCCAACCCAGTATGTGCTGTGGGATGAAAGCTGGAAAATTCATTTCATTGGCTAAGATGACTCTGTATCTCCCAGTGGGTTCGTGTATAGTTGGGATAGTTACTCAAGGGCAGCAGGAAGGGCTGAAACTGAGACAAGCCCCCTGACGATCTGTTGTGGGATGAAGGCTGGTGAACCTGTCTCATTGAAAAAGAGGGGTATCTCTTAGCAGGTCCCAGCACAGATGGGATAGTTTCCCAAATGCAGTGGAAGAGACTGGAGCTAAAACCAGGCCCCTCAGAATTTGCTGTAGGATGGACACAGAAGAGCTTCTCTTCTTGGCTCAGAGGTATATGCATCTCCCAGCAGGTTCCTGCATTGACAGTATAGTTCACCAACTGCTGTCGGAGAGGTATGAGCTAAGATGAGGCCTCCTTGGAATCTACTGTAAGACAGAAACTGGACAGTCTGTCTCACTGTCTCAGAGGGGCACATGTCTCCTATCAGTTTTCTTCATAGAAGAAATACTTCCCCAACTTTTAACTAAAAGAGAAAAGTCTAGAGATGAGTCTGGGCCCCTTTGGTATCTGCTGTGGAAGCTGGTCTCATTGGCTGAGATGGACATGTGTTTCTCAGGTTTCTGCACAGACAGGATAGGTCCATGACTGCAGCAGGAGAGACCAGGGTTGAGGCTGGCACTCCTTGGGATCTGATGTCGGCTGGAGGCTGGAAGGCTTTCAAGGAGGTTCAGAGTCACAGGTTGGGAAATATGGTTAAATCTGCCTCTGACTCCTTGTGCCAGATGTCTTGAGCTGGGACCTCAGCAGAGGGGAGCTGGAAGTAACACAGGGCAACTTTCAGGTTTGTTGCTAAAACCAGTGTTACCAGGCTAAGGAGCCTCTGCACTGAGGCATTAATGAGTGCAACTCCTCCTGGTCCCTTTGGTAGACAGTTTTGCTTCCAGAGTCAAGGACAAATGCTGCTATAGCCAAGTCTTTTTGGGAAAGGGGCCATTTCCAAGCTTGAATCCAATGGTACAATCAGCAGATCTCCCACCTGGGTATTTGCACTCTCAGAAAAAGTCTCCTTGGTCTTGGGTTTCACCAGGGTTTCACAACCTCCAGCCTGAATTCCAAGGCTCCCACAAAAAGACTTTGGTTTGTTAATGTGTGCAAAATTCTTGTTGTTATGGGGAGATATAAGTTAGTTATCTCTTATTCTTCTGTCTTGCTGTAGATATTCAATTTCTTATATCTCGTTGTTCTATGATTCTCATTAAGAACCTTCCAGTTTGTGATTTAGGGTACCTGCTCAATCTCCAGCTAACACTCATATCCCCATAAGTAAGTAAGTGAAAAATGAAAGGGAAATGAAGAGAGCAACATGATTTACTTTAACGAAACTTTCTTTATGCTACATACAACACTTCCCCCCCTTTTTTTTAAATAACCACAATTAAGAAAGCTAGGATATAAAATTGTTATTCTAGGTAACCTTGATGCCTTGGTAAAGGGAATAATATAACTACAGAAGAAAAGCATAACTGAAATTACAGAACTGACAGACTCCCACAAGAGTTATATTTTCTTTGCTTAATGCAAGGTAGGTAGAAGTATCAGGGCTAGCTGATATTTACTGAGCTATTACAAGGAAAACACTCCATGTCAGCTTTACTGGGCTCTGCTATCTAGGTTTACCACAGTCTAATGAAAAAGAGTCCTAGATAAGTTAAATAATTTTCTTAAATTCACATGGAAAGGAAATGCAAGTCAAGGGAAAAAAATCCAACTAGGTATAATCTCCAAATCTATGTATTTTTTCGCTGAAATAGTAGTTTTTAAATATTTACAGATTTTCAAGTTGAGAATCTGTCAAAACCTATAGTCCACAGAAATATATTCATGTACAGATAATATTTCCTAGGTTTTCTTCTAGGATTTTTAGAGTTTAAGATCTTCCATTAAATCTTTAATTCACCTTGAGTTAATTTTTGTATATGTTGATAGAGGTTCAGTTACATTCTTTTGCATATGGAAACCCATTAATTTAGTAGGGAGTATTTTCTTCATTGTTTATTTTTGTCAATTTTATCAAAGATCAGATAGTTGTAGGTGAGCATCTCTCCTTGTAGAGATCTTTTGTCTCTTTGGTTAGACGTATTCCTAGCTATTTTCTTCTTTTTGTGGCTATTGCAAGTGAGACTGCATTCTTCATTTGGCTCTTAGTTTGAACGTTCTTGGTGTATAGAAATGTTACTGATTTTTGTACTTTTATTCTGTATCCTGGGACTTTACTGACATCATTTATGAGTTTTAGGAGACTTTTGGCAGAGTCTTTAGAGTTTTCTAGATATCAAATCATATAGTCCATGAATATAGATAGTTTTCCTGTTTGAATGCCTTTTATTTCTTTCTCTTGCCTGATTGCTGTAGCTAGGACTTCAGTACTATTTTAAATAGCAGTGCTGAGAGTAGCCATTTACGTCTTGTTGTAGCTCTCAAAAGAAATGCTTCCAGCTTTTGCTCATTCAAGTATGATGTTGGCTGTGGATTTGTCATAGATAACTCTTTTTATTTTGAGATATATTCCTTTGATAACTAGTTTGTTGAGAGTTTTTGTCATGAAGGAGGTTGGATTGTATCAAGAGCTTTTTCTGCATCTATTGAGATGATTACATGGTTTTTGTTTTTAATTCTGTTCATACAATGAATCACATTTATTGATTTCTGTACATTGAACTAAAATTGCATCCCAGGAATAAATTCTGCTTGATCGTGTTGAATGAAATTTCTGATATGCTGCTGGATTTGTTTTTCCAGTATTATGTTGAGGATATTTGCATCTATGTTTATCAGAGATATTGGCCTGTAGTTTTCTTTTTTCTTTGTGTCTCTGCCAAGGTTTGGTATCAGAATGATATTGGCTTCACAGAATGAGTGAGGAAGGAACCCCTCCTCAATTTTTTTGAATAGTTTCAATCCGATTTGTATCATCTCTTCTTTTTATTTCTGGTAGAATTCAGCTGTGAATCTATCTGGTCCAGGGCTTTTTTTACTTTTAATTACTGATTTGATTTTGAAACTTGTTATTGATCTGTTAAGAATTTCCATTTCTTCCTGGTTCAACTTTGGGAGGTTGTATGTTTCTAGGAATTTATCCATATCCTTTATGTTTTACTGTTTTCGCACATAGAGGTTTCACAATAGCCTCTGAGGATCTTTTCTTTTTCTGTGGAATAGGTTGTAATTCATCTTTGTCATTTCTTATTGTGATTATTTGGATCTTCTCTTATTTTTTCTTTGTTAATCTAGCTAGTGATCTATCAGCCTTTTTAATCCTTTTAAAGAAACGTTTTTTCCTGTTTGTTTCTCTGATCTTTTCTATAGATTTATTTTCATCTAAATTTTATTCAGTTCTGCTCTAATTTTAATTATTTTTATTCTTCTGCTAGCTTTGGGGTTAGTTCTTGATTTTCTAATTCCTTTAAATGTGATGTTACGTTGTTAATTTGAGATCTATTTAACTACTTGATGTAGGTGTTTAGTACTACAAACTTTCCACTTAACACTGCTTTCACTGCATCCCAAAGATTTTGATATTTTATGTCTCTATTTTCACTAATTTCAAATATTTTAAAATATCAACTTTAATATTGTTGTTTACCCAAAAGTCATTCAGGAGTATGTTATTTAATTTCTATGTAATTGTGTGGTTTGGGGATAACTTCTTGGTATTTTTTCTGTTTCTATTCCACTGTGATCTGAGAGTGAGGTTGGTATGATTTCACTATTTTTTCAATTTATAGAGATTTGCTTCAAATAATTGGTATTTGAATTCTGACGATTTGTTCAGTCTTAGATTATGTTCTGTGTGCATATGAGAAGAATGTATATTCTCCAGTTATTTGATGGAATATTCTGTAGATGTCTATTAGATACAATTATTCCTGTTGTGTTTGACTCCAGAGTTTCTTTGCTGAATTTCCGCCTTGATAATCTTTCTAATTCTTTCATTGGGGTGTTAGAGTCCCCCACTATTATTGTGTAGCTGTTTAAGTCTTTTCATAGGTCTAGAAAGATTTGATTTATGAATCTGGTTGCTTCACTGTTGGGTGCACACATATTTAGGATAGCTAAGTCTTCTTGTTGAATTGAACCCTTTCCATTATTTAATACCCTTCTTTCTCCTTTTTGACTGTTGTTGGCTTAAAGTCTGTTTTATCTACTATAAGAATAGCAGGCCGGGCGCGGTGGCTCATTCCTGTAATCCCAGCACTTTGGGAGGCCGAGACGGGCAGATCACGAGGTCAGGAGATCGAGACCATCCTGGCTAACACGGTGAAACCCCATCTCTCATAAAAATACATACAATTAGCCGGGCGTGGTGGTGCGCACCTGTAGTCCCAGCTACTAGGAGGCTGAGGCAGGAGAATGGCATAAACCTGGGAGGTGGAGCTTGTAGTGAGCCAAGATCGCCCCACTGCACTCCAGCCTGGGCGACAAAGCAACACTCTGTCTCAAAAAAAAAAAAAAAAAAAAAAAAAAGGAATAGCAACCTTTTTTCTCTTTCGTTTTCTGTTTGCATGATACTTCTTTTTCCTCCCCCCTTGTGCCTATGTGTGTTTTTTATAGTAAGTGGGTTGTATTTATAAAAAAAAATGGGTGTGCGGGTTTTTTTTTTTTTTTTCATTCAACTTGCCGCTTTGTGCCTTTGAAGTGGGACATTTAGAACATTTACGTTCAAGGTTAATATTTATATGTGAGGTTTTGATGCTGTTATTGTGTTGTTAGCTGATTGTTTTGTAGACTTAATGTATAGTTGCTTCATAAGGTCTATGGGTCTGTGGTCTATGTTTTTAACCGTTTTTTTGGTAGTGTCATTCATTCATTTTCATCAGAACTGCCTTTAGGACCTCTTGTAACACTCGTCTATGGTAACAAATTCCCTTAATGTTTGCTTGTCTGAAAATGATTTTATTTTTTCTTTGCTTATGAAGCTTAGTTTGGCAGGATATGAAATTATTGATTGAAATATCTTTTTTTGAGGAAGCCAAAAATAGATCTCCAATCTTTTCTAGTTTATAAAGTTTCTGCTAAAAAGTCATTTTTAACCTGATTGGAGTCCCTTTATAAGTGATCTCTTTCTCTAGCTGCCTTTAAGGATTTTTCTTCATGCTGAACTTGAAGTATCTGATGACTATGTATCCTGGGGATGTTCACTGTGTATAGTAACTCATAGAAGTCTCTGAATTGCTTACATTTGCATGCCAATCTCTGTAGTGATATTGAGGAAATCTTCATGGCTATATAGTATGTTTTCCAAGTTGCTTATTCTCTCTTATTTTCTCAGGAATGCCGATGTGTTACAGGGTTGGTCTCTTCATATAATCTGATATTTCTCGGATGTTTGGTTCATTTTTTAAAACTTTTAAAAAATTTTTTTCTGACTAGGTTGATTCAGAGGATTGATAGTCATGGTCTGAGATTCTTTCCTGAGGTTGTTCTCTTCTGCTATTAATTTTTCCATCTGTAATATGAAATTCCTGTAATGAATTTTTCAATTCCAGAAGTCCAGCTTAGTTCTTTCTTAAAATGACTATGTAATTTTTCAACTGCTGAATCATTTTATTGGCTTCTTTTGATTGAGTTTTAATTTTCTCCTGAATCTCATTGAGCTTCCTTGCCACTTATATTCAGAATTGTCTATTTCTCATTTCAGCCATTTCAATTTGGTTAGAAGCCATCTCTGG
This sequence comes from Piliocolobus tephrosceles, assembly GCF_002776525.5. Taxonomy (NCBI): domain Eukaryota; kingdom Metazoa; phylum Chordata; class Mammalia; order Primates; family Cercopithecidae; genus Piliocolobus; species Piliocolobus tephrosceles. Next base: position 35,881,865 of record NC_045447.1, on the reverse strand, counting down.
GGAGCTAGTGCAAGAAGGAGATTGAAACGTGTGTGACGAGGAGGAAAAAGCTTTCCTTAGATCTCAGAAGCCACTAAACCAACACTAAAACTACAACCTCTGTCAATAGTTTGCTTTTACATTAAAAGTAGGTCAAATCTTAAATTGTTACAGTTTCCCTAAGTTAAAAATTATCCAGATGTCATTTAAAAAAGTGTATAGGTAGTTAACACTAGTCTATCTTGGGAACAAAAACTGTCTATGCAATTAAGAAATTTAGATAGCAACTTTGTAAATACTGTAATTACCTTTTAACATTCTATTATACCCATTTTAAAAGTGTGTCATAATTTTTTATTGATGCCTGAAAGCAGTATTTTCTTTTACTTTCACAAAGATAAAGATTAGTTCCATCATCATTTTAGAGATTGCATTTACCCTGAGAAAATTATAGGGAATTAAATGTAAAACCTTGTCTCCCATTTGAGTGCCTGCTTTTCAAAGAAAATTATATAGAATTAAATACTGTTGGGGTTGAAAGGAATCTTCAAGGTTACCTACTTTAACCCCACCCTTCTGAAGCATAAACTGGATGCTTGATTATAAGAAGTGACGGCTGTAGCAAATATAGTTTCAAGAAAAAATATATTTAAAGTTGTAGTATAGGTCCTGTGTGTAACAAAGAAATTTCACAAAACCACTAGTCTATTAAGAGCAGGAGCATAGCATACCTCTCACATTTAAAACTACAGAGAGATATTGGTACAATGATAAAGATGATAACAAAAGGAAGCCAGAAAACCTTGGGATGCAGCTGCCACCCAAGTAAAAGGAAATAATTGGGAAGTAACAAAGCAAATACGTATATGTAGTTTGGCCCTTTGATTACTTCTGTATATAATGTATTTATTCATTTATTTTTAAAGTGGGGAATGAAGAACAAGAAAGAGTAGAACAGTGCATTGACAACACTGAGGCCAAGAAATGTAAACAGGGCTTTTGGTTCTGATAAATAATATGAGGGTAGTATTTTTCTTTCTTTGTAGAGAATTAAATTTTGTAATTGACCAAGAAATATCATATTCTCACATGCAGATATATGTAAATGAGAAATAAGTATATGTAGAAGGTACTAAAATCATACTTATTAAAAGCTGAGAAAGTAAAAATTTTGTTATTGCTTCCTGTCCTCATATATCTGCCTTTTGCCTAGAGTGCAGCTGTGCCTCTTGAAGAGTTAACATCACATTCACCTCGAAGAATTTTCTGACAATGCTTGCAGTCCCTAGGACAGAATTTATATTTTTTTACTACTCTAATGCTACACTATTCCAATTTCTTTTATCTATTTTTTGGTAAGATAGTTTTTATTTAAGCTTGATTCCTTCAATCAGTGAGTGGAGTATATGTTGTATAATGAATTACAGCACTCAGAGTACAATATATAAAGAATATAGCACAGGGCAGTGAATGGTATAGACATTAAAACACTTCAGAAGAAATACCTGAAATTTGACAATAAAATGCTCTTTCCATACCAGTAACAGAATGGAAATGAATGAGGATTTAGTTGCACTCATTTTCTGGTACCAAACATTTACTCCAATTAGAAGTCTCATCTTAAAATGTCAGGAAATACTGAAGTTTTAGATATGTTTGCTAGAGTCCAGTGTATTTATTATGCAATCTATTTTATATCAGTTCTGCTCTTACAGAAGTAATAACGATCCAAGGTAACTAGACATAAAACACACAAGAAAGAGTTAAGATTACATTCTTACATCTTTTCTCATTCTTCAATCATTTCCAAACCTTGACTCACACAGGTGTCTACAACTTGAGCCTCTTTCTGTTTTCACCAAAATCTAATTCAAATTTGATTGTGTTGGCTTCTTTCTACTATATTAGCAAACCTTTAGCCCCTTGAAATAAATATTAATAATCTCATCCATATAATAAGGTTGTTACAAGATTTAAATGATATTTATTTAAAAGTTTATCCAAGTCCCCCCATGGAAGTTAAGAATCCAATGATGGTAAGCTATTTGTATGCTTACTATCGATATTGATAACACTACCGTTGCTACACACACTGCTGCTGCTGTTATTATTGCTATTAGTAATTGATAAACTAGAAAATAGGAGCAATCATTGTATCCTGGCTTGGTACACAATGTTGCAATTTTTTTTAAATTGTTGCTTCTTTATTCTCTAAGCCTTCCTCCGTGTATCTTTATTCTCCTCTTTTTTTTTTTTCAAAACCAATTACTTATTAATTCCAGTGAAGTACCATTCTCTTCACTCTTTATTCAATTTACTTGCCCTGCTTTACTCTGAAGCTAAATTTTCATAAACTCTTGGAAAATGGCTATAAGATTAAGAGAAGATAAGGATCTGCCATAGAAGAGAACAGCTAAATTGGTAGCACTTATGAAAGAAGACTTATAAAGATAACAATATAAAGACTCAACTAAGAAAATGAAGGCATTGAAATAATAATTGTTATAATAATTATTATTATTAATATTTTGAGACAATGTCATGTTCCATTGCCCAGGCTCGGGTACAGTGGTATGATCAGAGCTCACTGCAGTGAGCTATTGTTGAACTCCTGGGCTCAAGCAATCCTCCCACCTTGGTCTCCTAAAGGTCTGGGATTAAAGGTGTGAGCCCCCCATACCCAGCCTTGATTGCTAGGTTATTAGACAGGTACTTGATGTAAATACAATTGATGAATCCATTTAAAATTAGTTTATCTAATTAGACAAAAGCAATATATCAATTTAATTTATTTAAATAGACCAATTAGGTAAACAAAGCACCTCTAGCAGGGAAGAGAAACAAACACAGACGGACCACCTTGTAAATGATGTATTATCACAAACTGAGAAGATATTTTAAAAATAAGTACAACTAATGTGAGATAAATGAGCTAACAAATGTCAAACTCACAATAAAAAAGATCATTTTTAACCAAATCCTGTAGCGATACAATGGTGTAACGTGTTTTCTTCTTTTTTTATTCAGTGCAATTTTTATTTTATTTTTCGCTAATAACTAAACATTGTTTACATTAGACAAAGATAAAACAAAGCACTCTAATTAATTTAAAAACTTTGATATTATCAGGTTTTTGTTAATGAACATCCATGAGAACCATGTCCAGGTCTTCTGAGGATGAAGGAAAGAATTGTGAAGTGTTAAATGTCATTACAGAGGCTAAGAGAAGGGTATAGGATTCCATTCACAGCTAGAAAAATGAGAGTAAAGCAGAAAATTGTAATAATTATCCACCGTGACCCCAAGTGAACACACAAACAATGAGCAGGCTGAACTCAATTAATGTCTATCTTTTTGCAACCTCTTTCATAGATAATCCTGGGTTTTTAAAATCACAGTAATGCTTTCAATTCAGTTTGTTGTCATTGATAAAAAGCATGCGAGTTCATATGTAAAGACATATAAGAATTTTAAATATTCTGATTACCTCCCAAACCAAACAGATGAAAATACTTTAATATGATATTTTATTATTCATATTGATAAAAATAAGCTGGAATGAATTGTTATACATTAAAGATTTACTCTGTGGTGGGCTGGGTATGGTGGCTCATGCCTGTAATCCCAATACTTTGGGAGACCGAGGTGAGTGGATCACCTGAGGTCGGGAGTCTGAGACCAGACTGACCAACACGGTGAAACCCTGTCTCTAATAATAATAAAAAAAAAAGTTAGCTGAGCATAGTACCGCATGCCTGTAATTCCTGCTACTCAGGAGGCTGAGGCAGGACAATCACTTGAATCTGGGAGGCAGAGGTTGCAGTGAGCAGAGATCGGGTCACTGCACTTTGGCCTGGGCAACAGAGACTCCATCTCAAAAAAAAAAAAAAAAAAGTTTACTCTGAGGTTATTCATAATATATGTATAAATCTGTTACAATGATTATCCAAAATATGTTTATAAATCAAAAGATGTTACTATGATAATTCATTTCTTACCTTAGGATTCTCACTTATTTTAATTCACTAATGCTTCTTTGTAAGTATTTACAAGTATTTACAGGGTGCATTTGTAAGACCATATGTAGCTAAACATTTCTAAACATACAAAAATAATTTTGGCTCCAATTTAAATATTATTTGTTAAAATTGTAATTTTTACATCTAATTTATAAAGAAGTGGTGCCATTGTTGGTGATAACATTTGAAACTTTAATATTTTGAGAATTGTTTTTCAAATAAAGATTTTAATATTTAATTTTTTGGAAATATAATAGCTGTGTATATTTATGGGGTATATGACATTTTGATTAGGCATAAATATGTAATAAACATATCAGTGTAAATTGGGTATCCTATCTCCTCAACTATTTCACATTTCTTTGTGTCACACACATTCCAATTATACTCTTTTAGCTATTTTTAAATACACAATAAATTATTTTTTACTATAGTCACCCTGTTGTACTATCAAATATTAAATCTTACTAATTCAATCCAACTATACTTTTGTACCCATTCACCATCCCCATTTCCCCTTATCTACCGAGTACATTTCCCAGTCTCTGATAACCATCATTCCACTCTCAAACTCATTCAGTTCAATTGTTTTAAATTGTAGCTTATGCAAATCAGTGATAACATGTGAAGCTGGTGTTTCTGTGCCTGGCTTATTTTACTTCACATAATGTCCTACCAATCCATTCATGTAGTTGCAAATGACAGGATCTCATTCTTTTTCCTGGCTAAATAGTACTCCATTGTGTATATGTACCACATTTTCTTTACCTTTTCTGCTATTGATAGACATTTAGTTTGCTTTCAGTACTTTCCTCCCATTTCCAAAGGCAGAGGAACCTCATCCTGTGGCCACACAGGCTATTGTGAATAGTGCTACAATAAACATAGGCGTGCAGTTATCTCTTTGATACACTGATTTCCTTTACTTGGGTATGTACCTAGCCATGGGACTGCTGGATCACATGCTAGTTCTATTTTTAGTTTTTTTGTGTGTGTGAACATCCATGCTGCTCTCCATTGTGGCTGTACTAATTTACATTTCCACTAAGACTGTATGAGGCCTCCCTCTTCTCCACATCTTCTCTAGCATTTGTTATTGCCTGTCTTTTGGATAAAACTCATTTTAACTAGGGTGAGATGACATCTCATTGTAGTTTTGATTTGCATTTCTCTGATAATTAACAATGTTAAACACCATTTCGTATACTTGTTTCTCATTTGTATGTATTCTTTCAGAAATAGCTATTTGGATCTTTTGCCTATTAAACTTTTGTTGTTTCTATTTATATCTTATTATGTTGTCTATGCCTTCCAAACTTGTTTTAGTTATTATTTTTGATATGTTAAACTTTTAGTCTTTCTACTCAAGATATGAGTAGTTTACTCACCACAATTACTGTGTATGACATTCTGTGTTTGTCTGTGTACTTAATATTACCAGTGAGTTTTGTACCCTTAGAGGATCTCTTATTGCTCATTAATGTCCTTTTCTTTCAAATGAACTCTCTTTAGCATTTCTTACAGGACAGGGTGAGTGTTGATGAAATCTCTCACATTTTGCATTCTAGGAAAGTCTATTTCTATCTCTCCTTCATGTTTGAGAGATATGTTCACTGGATATACTATTCTTGGATATAAGTTTTTGTTTTCCTTTAACACTTTAAATAAGTAATGCTACTCTCTCCTGACCTATAATTTTTCCACTGAGAAGCCTGCTGCCAGATGTATCAGAGCTCCTTTATAGGTTACTTGCTTTGTTTCTCTTGCAGCTTTCATAAATCTTTCTATATCCTTGACATTTGAGAGTCTGATTATTTATTTTTTTGAGGTCGATTTATTTGAGTTAAACCTGCTAGATGTTTTATAATTTTCTTCTACTTGAATACTAATATTTTTCTCTAGGTTTGGGTAGTTATTTGTTATTATCCCTTTAAATAAACTTTCTAATGTCTCTACCTCCTCTTTAAAACCAATAACTTTAAAGGTGTGTTTCATTTCTTTTTATTTTTTTCTTGTCTCGTCTGACTGTATATTTTCAAATAGTCTATCTTCAAGCTCACAAATTCTTTATGTGGCTTGACCTATTCTGCTATTAAGGTCCTCTATGCATTCTTCAGTATGCCAATTGCATTTTTCAGTTTCAGAATTTCTCGCTTATTTCTTTTTAATTATTTCAGTTTCTTTGTCAAATCTGTCTAATAGAATTCAGAATCCCTTCTCGGTGTTATTTTAAAATTTTTTGAGTTTTCTAGAAATAGTTATTTTGAATTGTCTGTCTAAAAGCTCACATATCTCTGCTTTTCCAGAAATGGTCCCTGAGGCCTTATTTAGTTCATTTGGTGAGGTCATGTTTTCCTGGATGGCGTTGATATTTGCAGATGTTCATCTGTGTCTGGGCAATGTAGAGCTAGGTATTTGTTGTAGTCTTTACCCTCTATGCTTGTTTGTCCCTGTCCTACTTGGAAAGGCTTTCCAGATTCTAAAGAACTTGAGTATTGTGAACTAAGGTGTATCTGCTTCAGGGAGCACCCTAAGCTCAGTAATGCTCTGGTTCCTGCAGACTCAGAGAGGTACTGCCTAGATGGTCTTGGACAAGTTCCAGGAGAAATCTTTGGATTATCAGGCAAGACTCTTGTTCTCTTCCCCTCCTTTCACCTAAAAATCTCTTGATGTTTGTGCAGAAATTGTAAATGAGAGATTACACTTTTGATTGTCACTAGCTTTTCCCCTTGATAGATTCTCCCAGGTCTTTTGTGAAACCACGAGGGTGATACCTCTAAAAGTGCAAAGGTCAAAGCATTACTGAGCTTGGAGTGCCCCCTAATGCAGATAAAACTACAGTGACCAAAGTCTTAGACCACAACACTCAATTTCCTTTGAATAGTTGGAATACTTTCCCAAGAAGGATGAGATTTGGTTTTAGTATTATCATCTTAATTATCCCTTTTATTTTGGAAGGATGAGTACAAACAAGCACAGAATGTGGAGATTACAATAAATACTCAACTCTTCAATACCCAGGAGTCCATGAACATCCACAATCTTCCAGACTATCCAAGAAAAAAAGTCTCTCTCTCTCCATGTTGAAGATACTGGAGCGGGAGGCAGTTTGACACAACCCCTGTGGCAACCACCATGGGGACTGTGCTAGATCAGACTAGAAGCCAACATAGCACTGGGTTTCACTCAAGGCCTCATGTGACCACTGCCTGGCTACCACTGATGTTTACTCAAGACTCAAGGGCTCTTTAGTCAGCAAATGGCTTACCCAGACAGGCTGTGTCTTTCCTTTCAGGGCAGTGAGCTCCCCACTGGCTCAGGCTGGGACAAGAAATGCCATAGAGGAGCCAGGGCCTAGAATCAGAAACCTTGAGATTTACCTGTGGCTCTAATCTACTGTGGCTGAGCTGGCATTCAGGCTCAGCAAGGTGAAATCCTTCCCACTCTTCTCTTTTCCTGAAGCAGAAGGATTTCTCCTCATGGTAACCACTTCCCCAGGCCTGTGCTGAGTACTGCCCAGATAACATCAGTGTTAACTCAAGGCGCAAGGACTCTTCAATCAGCTTATGGAGAATGCTACCAGTCCCCAGTCTCTCCCTTCAGGGTAATGGGCTCTGCTTTGATTCAGGTCTGTCTAGAAGTGCTGCTCAGGAGCCAAGTCCCAGAATTGGGTACCTCAGGATCTCCTTTGTTATTATATCTCACTATGGCTAAGCTGGCATCCAACCTGCAAGATTTGAAGGAGAGTGAAGATCTCCCTTTACTCTCTGTCCTTTTCTCAAACAGGAGCCTCTCCTTGTGTCCACCATGGGGTCCAATGGTACTTTATTCAGAAGGTGATGTATCCTGCCAGGACTGCATTAGTCCCTTTGAGGCCATGCAGTCCCTTCTGGCCCAGGGTGTTTCCAGAAATGTCATCCAGAAACTAAGGTCTGGAATGGGGACCTTGGGAATTTGCCTGGCGCCCTATTCTACTGTGACTGAGCTAACATCCAAGATGCAAGACAAAGTCCTTTTACTCTTTCCTCTCCTCTGGAAGGAATCTTTTCCAGAACTGGGATCTGCACTTCCAGGAGTCAGGGGAAGGGTGCATGAGCATGCCCTTGCCCACACAGCTGATGCCTCACTGGGTTACGTGTACCCCAAGGCCACTGCCTTCAAGCTCAGCATAGCATTAGGACTTGGTCAGGAATTGTAGACCTTGCAGCCTAGACTGTCTTTCAAGTTTATTTGGGGGCCCCAAAACACTTTAGTTAATGGTGACAGGGTTTGTCAGGACTCAGGCTCCAATCCCAGGATGGGCAATGCACTTCTGCCTAGAGTTGGTCTCAGTGCTCCCTCTGGGGGTGCCAGCTGGATTCTGCCTCATGTTGCTTTTCATTGTGACAGGGCAGCATTGTGTTCCAATGCAAAGTCCCACAGTCACTGCCCTCTCCCTCCTCTAAGCATATAGACTATTTCTCCATGACATGTGGCTGCTGCTGCGGGATGAAGAAGTTTTGGTGTCGACAATTAAAGACTGTCTTTTCTACCCTCTTCAGTGCCTCTTTCCTTAACATGATGTTAAAACCAGATACTATGACTCACTTGATTTTAAAGGAGTTCTGTCCCCTAAAAGGGTTTTCACCTTCAAGAGGCCCTCATTTTTTAAGGGCTTTCAACTTATTAAGTTAGGCTAACCCTCACCTTAATTTTAATTAACTCAAAACCAACTGATTGGTGCCCTTAATTACATCTGCAAAATTACTTCACTTTGATATATTCTATTGGCTAGCAGTGAGTCACAGATTTTGCCCCCACTCGAGAGGGGGTTAATATAAAGTGTATGACCAGTAACTGGTAGAGATTATCCTAGTGTCCACTTACACTTTGTCTGCCACAAAGCTAATACATATCTAGACAAATTCATCAATATCAAAAATTAGGGAATATATTTCTAAAGAGTCCATGCATCAAAGAGAAAATATAAGAAAAAACTGAAGAAACATTTTGAATGAAATACTAATAAAGACACAATATATTAAAATATGTGAAACACCCTTAAAGCAGTGTTCCACAATAATTTATGATATAAATTATTCAAAAATTTATATTAAAATCTTTTTAAATATAAAAAGCTTATATTAAAAAAGGTTCCAAAATCAATTTTTACAGTCATCATAGAAAGCTAAATAGACAAAACAATGAAAAAGAGAAGGGGGAAATTAAACTCAAAATAAACAAATGCAAAAATTCACAAGTTTAAATGTTTGAAAGTGCTCACAAGACTCTTAGAAGCATATTTATGTAAAGCTTTAATGAAAAAGCAAAAGATATGCTATAGCAAAAGAAAGATAATGCAAGCAAGCTTTTGGGAGTCTAAGAGTCATCCAGGTGTGAACTCAGATGGAACCATCAACATCTATACAATAAATCTTGGCTTCAGAAGAGCTCAAAGCAGAAGTATCTTTTCATGTTGTTTTGTTTGTTTGTTTGTTTTTAAAGCCCTTTTGGTCACTTCATGAAGCCAGGTTCTCAAACTGGTCATGCTAGGTGAAAACCAACAATAAAGCAGCTCTGGGTGTGTCACTTTTACGGTATTTATAGAAAGAGCTAGAATTCACATTAATTATTTTTGTACAAATACATGATTTGGAAGAATTTGATAGGGGACAAATTTCTGTATCTAAATTAATTGTTCTACAATAGTATGATTTTGCCTGCCAGGGAATATTTGGCAATGTTTTCAGAGTCTGTTAGTTGTCACAAGAGAGGACCAAGGTACTACCTGTCGCAGGAAGGAGGGGGGGTTGCAAACGTATTATGTTTAACATCATGCTAGCACCAATCAGAATGCTAAACATAATATATTTGCAAACCAGTCCAGCATCATAACATCATTTGGTAGCTGACCCTAAAAAGTGAAACTGACCATGTTGAGAAACTGATTGAAGTTAAAACATGTCAACAAAACAAAACAAAACAAATACTATAAGCAGAATCTAAAGTTCAGAACAGTGGAGGCTTAAGGTAAATATACATATATATAGTTTCAGTAAAAATTTCTGGGAGAGTTTATATTTTCAAGGACTATGAAATTGGTGGGTTATTAGAGTGGCTACCAGATATTTCCATGCAAGATCAAAGTAAATATAATATTACACTAAAATTATGTCTGTGATATAGTGAAAGAATCAACTTGGAAAAAAGAATGTACAGAGAAAGAAGGAGAGAATAAAGGCTAGAGAGATGGGTGTGAGTAGAGAAAACAATTGGCAAGATAGTGAAGGTGAGGGTTCACCTTCCTTCTGTGTCCTATGACTAATTCCCAAGAACACTTTGTGGTTGTTTCAAAATCCTGCCTTGTGGGACCAGAATCCTGTTCTGCAGCAAGTTTTCTCAGTGCCTTATTGCCTAAGGCAACACTTCACTTCACATGACGAAAAACTGTTTATTTAGTCTGAGGATCAGTAGTGCCCATGCCTGAGCACTAGCTCAACTGCATAGAGCTTTGATTCTTTCTACTTCTTCTTTCGGTTTATCTATTAGTAACATATGTAAGAAATATTTGTGAAATATCTGTACAGCAGTCAAGACCCCTCGGTCTTTTTCCACTTCCCACTTTTTATAATTTCATTATGTTGGTCTGGTCAACTCATATGTTATTGGTTCAAATCCAATCATATAGTCCCTTTTAAATGTAGAAAGGAATATAAATGTAATCTAGCTATAATCCTATAAAAGAGAGGAAGGATAATTTGTAACCTTCTAGTAAACAAACTGATAACACATTTATTGAGAACAAAATCTATCATGAGGGAATACTATTGACAATCAAAAGTGTAATCTCTCGTTTATAATTTCTGCACAAACATCAAGAGATTTGGTTTTAGTGTTATCATTTAATTATCCCTTTCCCTTTTGAATTTATACCTTTCCCTTTTGAATTTACAAGTTAAATTTTATTCCTTCTTGTTGAAAGGAAAAAAATTCCGCTACATATAAATATATATATATAGGCCGGGCGCGGTGGCTCAAGCCTGTAATCCCAGCACTTTGGGAGGCCGAGACGGGTGGATCACGAGGTCAGGAGATCGAGACCATCCTGGCTAACATGGTGAAACCCCGTCTCTACTAAAAAATACAAAAACTAGCCGGGCGAGGTGGCGGGCGCCTGTAGTCCCAGCTACTCGGGAGGCTGAGGCAGGAGAATGGCGTAAACCCGGGAGGCGGAGCTTGCAGTGAGCTGAGATCCGGCCACTGCACTCCAGTCCGGGCGACAGAGCGAGACTCCGCCTCAAAAAAAATAAATAAATAAAAATAAATAAATAAATATATATATATATAAAATATAGAAAAAAGGAAAAAAAATTCTACTATACATAATACATATATAAAATATACATATAAAATATAGTCTTTGCTAAGGCTATTATACATAGTCTTTGCCAAAAGATTCCCAGATTCCACTGAGCACACAAGAGAGCCTCTCTGGGTTTGGGATTCTACCTTCAAGAGCAGCCAAGAAAGGTGAGATGACATATGGATATATTGACCACCTCACAAAACTTTTACTGTATTCACTTGCATTAAATATCTCTTGCAGTTTTTAATCTCTCTACATGTCAAGGTGATTTTAAAATCACTGATTCAGGCCGGGCGCGGTGGCTCAACCCTGTAATCCCAGTACTTTGGGAGGCCGAGATGGGCGGATCACGAGGTCAGGAGATCAAGACCATCCTGGCTAACACAGTGAAATCCCGTCTCTACTAAAAGATACAAAAAACTAGCCGGGAGAGGTGGCGGGCGCCTGTAGTCCCAGCTAACGTAGTCCCAGCTACTCGGGAGGCTGAGGCAGGAGAATGGCCTAAACCCGGGAGGCGGAGCTTGCAGTGAGCTGAGATCCGGCCACTGTACTCCAGCCTGGGCAACCGAGCGAGACTCCGTCTCAATAAAATAAAATAATAAAATAAAATAAAATCACTGATTCAATAAATGAACTTTCAACTAGAGTAAAGATGAATATGTGAAGAAACTAAAGCAAACATTTCTACAAATATTTGTAATTGTTTGATGTGATTGATACTATATTTAAATGACTACATTATGCACAAATCAAATTCAAGAAGTGAATGATAATCCCAATACTTCTTAGATAAGAGACAGTAGCTTTCAAATGTTTTCCTTATTCATGAAGAATTGTTTCAAAAAGCTGAGTTTGATATATACTTTCAAAATTATCCTAAATGTGCACAGGTACTTTCAGTTGTCAAACATTCTTGAGAATTATAGAAGCAGTTTTGAAGTGAAAATCATGGCTTATTTATGCATGAAAAATTATCTGTACTGTGTTTGAAGCAGAAATACTATGGGGAAAAAAATACCAACAAGAAGATTCTGTAAATAACAGGGAAGAACATTACTACTGATAATTGGTGGCTTTAAGAGAATATAGCCAATTTTTCAGAATATTTATAAAATGTTAGCTGTGAGTTACAGTTGAGGAGCATGAATCATGCAGTCAGGTCTTGCTTTAGGCTCTGACTTTGGCTCTGACATATTTACTCATTCATTCAATAAATAACTCTCTTGCCTACGAGGCACCGTGCTGCAAAACTGCAGTCAGATTTTCTAACTTTCTAAGCTTTTATTTAATTACATTAAAAATGTGGTAAATGCTATCTATCTCCAGGATGGCTATAAAGTTATATTAATGCTAAATATAAAAGGACTGACAAAATAAATACAAGATTCCTGCTTCTCTTTGAACATGTGATCACATGCCCAAATCTCAGCTTAAGAAACAGCAATAGTTTTCTAAAAAATCTGACTAAGTATTGAAAGTGGGGAAATTAAAATAGTTTTACACTAGCAGATTTGTTTTACAAGTTGAAGAGCAATATAACTCTAACAGAATGAGCATCATAATTTTGGTGTGAGAATATGTAAAAAAAAATATCAATCTCAAGTTCTCTTTTACTCTCATGAATTAGCCGCTTTTCCAAATGTACAGCAACATTCACAGATGCTTTTTTTATAGAGCAATGTTGAGCCTCACCCGTAGACAGGTTAGTATAGTTCCACGCCCACACTTCTCAGGCTCCGATATTGAGCTTTTAAACTCCTAATCCCCACATCGTAAATTTCTATTGAGGAATGTGGTGACTTTTTTTAACAGTAGAAATTCTTTTAAGAAGAGCATAAGTCATTTCAGAGGTGGAAACTGTGTCTGTTTATATTATTTCTTATTAGGAAGTTTCTTAACCTCAAAGTAAATTTGATTACGTGATCCCTACAGACCATCTTTGCACATTACTGGCCCATCCATGTGAGAATATAAAAAACTCCCATATACTCTTATTCAATAAGAGGATATCTACCTCTTCCACCTTTTATAACTGAGAAGGACCTCTTAATACTTCCTGGAATACAGATGTTTTCCTGAGGTAACTTACAGGGTTGAATCTGCATAATGTGAAGACAATAGAGAGGAGAAAATTCCAAATCACCTATGATTCTACCACTAATAATTAACAAATATTCAAGTGTTGTCACATGTGCCTCACATTACATTCACCTCGTACTCCACCATCACCACCAACTACAACATGAGAGAAATTAAAGTCTCTTCGGTTCTGTTTTACTTGTCTATGTCTTTCACATCCCCAGAATGTTATTCTCATGCATAATTTTGTAATTATTTTATTAAATATATTTATGAAAAATATACAGTATCACTTCGAATAATATTGATCCCTCATTTTTTCAATATGTTGCGGTCACCTGATATAATATTAATTCATTTTAACTCTTATACAATTTTCCAAGTATAGAAATTCCACAATATTGCATTCAAATTGCCATTGATGGGGTTGAACTTATTTCCATGAGTTTCAATAGCAAGTTCAGTTCATTCTGCAGTAAATCTTAGTGTACTAGTAGAAGTACTGCTTATTAAATGAATAACTGTCATTTAAGGTAAAATATAGTTTTATATACTAAATCTATGCCATTATTTCTCATACCATCTTCTTACATAAAATGCTTCATCACTGATACCTACTCAAGGAATTAGTGTATAGAAGGAGTCATTGATATTGGAGCATGTTAGCACAGTAGATCTAAGTAACGACTAATCTACAGGATGATCAATGATCTATGAAGTGACCTAGAATAAAAGGCAATACCCAACTAATATTTATTGACTGAGTTGATAAAATATGTTGTCTGGAATTTTAATTTGGATTATAGATAAAATGCCTTCTTGTTGACAGCATGCTGGAAAGAAGCACAGAAAATGTAGGTGAATTATGTCAGTGACAAGACACAAGAAGAGAAGTCTTCAAATCTGTGTTGCTGAAGTATCTAGAGCAAGTCTTGACTTTAAAACCACCAGTACTAAGAACACTGAATAAGATAATGGAGCACTATGCTTCTATACAGAAAAAAAAGTCACCCATGAGTTTGGAATCAACTTCTTCCAGACCTCTGTTAATATTGCACCCTCTCATGAATCATGAATTTCATTTTTAGAGCACACGAAGAGTAGATTTAGCATAATTCTTAAAGGCTTTAGGAGTTTTTGAATGATAAATAACCATTGGCTTTTACTTAAAGTTGCCAGCTTCATTGGCCCTTAACAGGAGAGTCAGTCTGTCCTTTGAATCTTTGAAGAGAAGCTTTGAAGCGATTCTTTGACTTCTCTTCTCTTGCTATGAAAATCCTAGATGGCATCTTTTTCCAATAGAAGGCTGTTATGTCAACATTAAAAATCTGTTGTTGGCCGGTTGCTGTGGTTCACACCTGATATCCCAACACTTTGGGAAGCCAAAACAGGGGAATTGCTTGAGCCTAGGAGATCAAGACCAGCCTGCGTAATATAGTAAGACCTCATCTCTACAAAAAATTAAAAAATTAGCTAAGCATGATGGCAGAGGCCTGTAGTCCCAGCTACTCAGGAGGCTGAGGTGGGAGGGTTACCTAATGCCAGGAGGTGGAGGCTGCAGTGAGTGGAAGTCACACCACTACAGTCCAGTCCAAGCAACAGAGTGAGACCCTGTCTCAAAATAAATAAATAAAATAAAATAAAGGAAAAGAAGAGAAAAGAAAAGAAAAAAAAAAAAAAAGACAATCTGCACTTGCTGCCTCTCCTTGCACTTTTATGTTATGGTGATGGCTTCGTTCTTTAAACCTTGTGACCCAGCTTCTGCTAACTTCAAACTTTTCTTCTGTAGCTTCCTCACCTCTTTCTGCCTTCATAGAATGGAAGGCAGTTAGGTCCTTGGTCTGAATTAGGCTTTGGCGTAAAGGAATGTTGGTGGCTGGTTTGGTCTTCTATCCAGACTACTAAAAATTTCTCCATATCTGTAATAAGGCTGCTTTGCTATCTTAACATTCATGTGTTCACTGGAGTAGCCATTTTAATTTCCTTCAAAGACTCCTTTGCATTAAAAACTTGGCCCTCTGATGCAAGAAGCCTAGCTTTTGATCTAACTTGACTTTTTACATGCCTTCTTTATTAGGCTTAAACATTTTTGTTTTTAATTTAAAGTAATAGACATTTGACTCTACCTTTCACTTGAACAGGTGAAGGACATTGCAGGGTTATTAACTGAACTAATTTTAATATTGTTGTGTCTCAGGCAAGAAGGCCCAAAGAAAGAGAGAGACCCTTGGGAGAACAGTCAGTGAAATAATCAGGACACACAAATTTATCAGTTAATTTTGCCATAATATTTGAATGAGCATGGCTCATTGCACCCAAAACAATTACAATAGTAAAATCAAAGATCACCAAACATAGATCACCAAAAGAGGTATAATAATAATAAAGTTTGAAATAGTATAAGAATTACCAAGATGTGACACAGAGACATGAAGACAGCACATGCTGTTGGAAAAACGGCATACACAGAAGGCTCCACAAAGGGCTCTCAGAAACCTTCAATTAAAAAAAAAATTATCTATGAAGTGCAATTAAGTGAAGTGCCATAAAACTAGGTCTGCTTGTCATGCACTTTCATACTTTGTTAATAGTGTGTTCCATGAAACTATCCATGGTGAGCTGAATCTAAGTTGAAGTTATCAGTAAACAAAGTACATGCTAAGGAAGGCTTTCTGGACCATACTGGTTGTCCTTTTGTAAGCTAGTGCAAGATTTAGTAATCAAAATGGTTAGAGGAGGCTTGGCTATCTGGCTAACAAAAGATTGTAGGAACAATCAGGAACTCAGAGGTGGAACCAATTGCTTCCCCAAGGTACTAATAATGTGATTTTACAACCACATAAGATAATTGAGAAGTTTTCTGGATTACTAAAACCAAGCCGATTTCACTGTTAGAAAGTTGTTCCTTATTTTGAGATGGAATCTGTCTCCCTGTCACCATTTCTACATCTTTTCCTCTTAGAAAGTTTCCTAAACTCTAAGTTTTACTACTTGCACCCCAAGACCAACTCTGTACATTCCTCGGATATTCTCATGGGAATATAAGTTTCTGCCTCTTTTGCTCATAGACATAAGAATAAATAAAATGATGGTATGCTTTAAGAAAAAAAAAAAAAGAAAATTTACTCAGCACAAATATGGTCAATGTTGAAGAGATTCGAAATTGTTCCCAAACAATTTGGATTTCCCTGAGTTCACTGACATTGTTGTCAATGTTAAACTACATGGAAAGGAATATAAAAACTTGATAAAATTTGGTAGGTATGTCTCTTCCCTTTGATACTCTTGCAGAAGTGTAAATAAAAGTATTTCTATGTGCCATCAATGTAAGTCTAGAAGAATCAAACAAGGCTTCACTAAATTCAATGAATTTGTTAATAAGTAACAAGTGGGGGTGTTTTGGAGTAAGCCATACACCTGGATATCTCACTTGGTGGGATGATACATTTCATGAAATCAAATATTCCTAGTTTTCTACATGAGATCTCAGCAAGAAAAAAAAAATGACTTATTGGGTACTTTCATATTTCCATTCTTAAATCTTTCTTTGCCCACCTCTGACTTGGATCTGTCTTCCTCTTCCAGTAGCCATATCCTGAAGATGAAGATATTAACCTTCCACTTAGATGCAATGTCTCCACTGAGACATTATTCATTATTTCCTATATAGTATTCATTTCTCCTCTATGTAAATTTCTTACCTGTATCTCTGATGCTTATTATAACATAATACAGTACACTACAACATAACAATCAAAACCTTGAATAATGATTTCCTCAGTTCTATGGCCACCAGGATTAACTAGCTTTACTATCTTTAAAGTTCTGGGATTTGCTTCTACACCAGATTTACCCAGGCTTTAGAACTATTTATTTTAATTTATTATTTTTTAATTTAACTTACAGGTTCAGGAGTACATGTGCAGGTTTATCATATATATAAACTTGTGTGATGGGGTTTTGTTGTACAGATCATTTCATCACCCAGGTATTAAGCCTAGTACCCATTAGTTATTTTTCCTGATCTCCCTCCTTCCACCATCCACCCTTTAATAGGTCCCATTTTCTCTTGTTCCTTTCTATGTGTCCATATAGAACTTTTTTTCCAGTCAGATTTAGTTGGATTCGCAAAAACTATTTTGGCCATTTTCTATTTCAAGGCATGTGCACACACACACACACAAACACACACAAACAATATTAGAAGTACTCAATGCATAGATTTTTTACTCAGTCCTTTTAACATTTAAAGCAATAGACAGGTCGGGCGCGGTGGCTCAAGCCTGTAATCCTAGCACTTTGGGAGGCCGAGACGGGAGGATCACGAGGTCAGGAGATGGAGACCATCCTGGCTAACACGGTGAAACCCCGTCTCTACTAAAAAATACACACACAAAAAAACTAGCCAGGCGAGGTGGCGGGCGCCTGTAGTCCCAGCTACTCGGGAGACTGAGGCAGGAGAATGGCATGAACCCGTGAGGCAGAGCTTGCAGTGAGCTGAGATCCGGCCACTGCACTCCAGCCTGGGAGACACAGCGAGACTCCTTCTCAAAAAAAAAAAAAAAAAAAAGACAACAGTGAATACTGTATAATTGAAGCTTGTAAAACATAACCAGGATCTATGTCATTATTGAATTTTAGTGGCTTAACATCCATACAGGTACAGACACACAAAGTCATTCCTTACTACTAAAACATTACTGGGAAAGTAATCAGGCTCTGGATTATACACATTGATGCATCACTCAGGGATCAAGCTTGACAGAGACTGCCATCTTCAATGCATGGATGTCAAGATTAGCCTGGAAGTTCACACTGAAGTTGGCAAGAAGGGAAAAGATCATGGAAGAGTTAAGAAGAGTCTCATCATTTCAGGCCTGTAATTGCTGTACATTATTATTATTATCTATATGGCATTTGCTCTAACTCAGTCACACCATAGTTCTCACCTGCAGGGAAGATTGAAAATGAACAGCTATCTAGTAACAACTCTATGCTGTGGAAAGAGGTGCACATATTTCTGATGGCTAGCTCTATCTGCAGCTATTCCTGGGTCGTGGTTGAGGCTGAATAAAGTTCAAGTTATGCTCAAATGTTGTATTGCAAGAACTATTATTATATGTTTATTCAAAGTTTTTTCAGCTCTCTAAATATTTAAATGCACATGATGATGCATAAAATGATGAAAAAGCAAAGATAGTTCTATACTATATCCTGCTATTCCACATAGCATCTCGTTCTAACATATTTTAAATTGACTTAAACCTGAGTAGCTAACCTGATTAAATCCATGTATGTGCCAGTTGCTTATACAAACTGGTGAATTCTGAATTGCAAAATAAGCAGATGCCTCAAAGATCATATTTTGAATACACACTTCTTTCAAAATTGAGAACTTTACCACAAATTAAATAGCCACATGGTATATTTTCTATGGCCAACTTGGTTTTCGTACTAAGTCAATTATTTCATTCTTTTAAATATATGAAAGTGCCCATCTACAATAAAAATGGTTTTGGTTTAATTCTTTTCAAACTTGTTTACCACAACAGATAATTTTACGGCTGCTAATCGGCATAGCTATATGTCAAAGAAATACTTATTTAGATAATTACTTGAGAACACATTAACACACAATTATTAATATATTAATACTAATCACACATTTTACCTACTAAAAAGACAATTACGTTAATAAAGTGTTAAACTTGTTCACATGATAAATTAACCCTGCATAATGCAAAGTGCTGATTTGCTAATAAATTATTTATTTCAATGTGTACGTTATTGAAGCAATGTAGGAAAAATTGATAGGAAAATCTCACCTACTACATAACAAAGATGACATACTGTCCTATGAATCTGATTTACAAGAACTAACAAAATGTGGCAACCTTGAGAAGAGGGTAAAAAACAAATTGAAACACAAGATAATCCAATTTTAAGAGAGTTTAGGTCATGCTTTCCTGAAATTCATGGTTTGTTTCCTTCTACATCTAACACTAGTTAGACATTACAAGGTATTTTTTCTAAGTTAAATGTATACATCAAGTAACAGGTGCAGTGATGTAAGGTTTTTAAAAGTAAAGTCTAAAATCTCACGCTATTTCTGTGGAAAAGATAAATATGTGCACTATAGTCTGTGAGGTTACACAGGAAGGGCATGCTTTTTTCCTTTCTCCTCTGGGCATGTTAGTTTATTAAAAAAAAAAAATGAGGAATATGACTTCCCTTTGACCTTTTTCTTCCTGGGTTCTAAGTCTGTTGTTAAAGTGAACCCTTCTGACTATGTGTCTCACATAACATTTTATTCATAACAACAGTTTTCACACACTTACAGGTTAATCTAAATTGTGATGACAAATGCCTCCTTATTAATCTTACCTTTTGTGGGTGTATCACAATTTACTTAAACAATACATGGCAATAGATATAGAATTGGTTTGTTGGCTTGTTCGTTTTGTTAATATGAGCCATTCTCAGTTGAACATGCTTGCTTAGAAACCTTCATGTGGCTGCTTGTTTTGTTTGCATTTTTAAGTGTCATTTTTCATTGACTCTGGACCATGAATAATATTAATACTTCTAATTTTGGGTCAATGCTGCTCCAAAAATCAATTTTGTGGCAACTTCCACAGAAGCCACAGTTGATTTACCTTGTTGTCATTAGTTCTTGATTGAATATCCTGGGTAGATAAAGCCATGTGATGGGGCTGAGGTCACAAGCACTACCTGAAATGCCAAATGTTCTGAGAAAGCTTCCATTTTAGCTTCTGTGGTTGAGAACTAGCTCTGCTTTCCACCAAGACTTGTATGATAGGAAATTCTCTAAGTATTCAAAGATAATGTAGATGGTTCATAAATGAGATGCCATTGAAAAGATATTAAAGTTTCTGGTCTCAGATAAATTAATGTTTGTGTTAACAGGTTTGATTTTTGGAAAGAACTTTTAAATGATTGTATGTAATCAAATTTATCAATTTTTAAAATCATTGATTTTACATTTGAAAGACTTGCCTGTAATCAGAAAAATATTTACCAAAGTTTCTGCTTAGGTATAATTTCATTTTTTAATATATTTTTATTAGACTATCAAAATACTTGAGTTTATGAATATTTTTGTAGCACTTCATAGCGGTCTCATTAAAGTTGAAGTTTTTGAGTCTTTTCAAAACAGTATTAATCTTTCTTGGAATAAGATTTCAATGTAGAAATAATAACATATATAAAATATTATGTCCTACTTTGTTTCACTGAACTTTATGCCAAAGTATTATTGAATTTCATCAGCAATATGTTACAAATTAAGTACAGGAAGATGTTTATTACTTTATGTGATACAAGAACCCTAAATTAGTGAAAAACTCCTTATTATCGCTCTTTAAGAATATTACCAATAGTTTATTACTAATTACATATGAGACATTGTTATATTTTGATGGCAGATAATGCATGATAAAATTTAATTTTCATGTTATTTGTACTTTACAGTTGAGATGAGAAAATGGAGGTATATAAAATTTAATAACGTATCCAAAATGAATAAAAAATACATGGCTTAATAAGGATTTCAGTTTCTCTTTTTCTCTCTCCATATATGTATACACACACATACACACACATACAAACACATGCACATAAACATATTCATACATATAAACATATATAATAGTCTGTTTTGTTCTCTATTAAAACGCTTGTTCTCCATTTAAATAATTTTTAAAAATTTGTGAGTACATGTCACTGTTATACTTCTAGTAAAGTAGTGCTGTTTGCGTTCATTAAGATGAAATTGCTCTATATGTCCCTCTTCTTCCTTATTGATACTAATTATGAACATTTTTATTCTTGGTAATTTAAAACTCCAAATAACATTTTTCTCCATTTCATTTTAACGTCTCTTAAACTACTAGATTTAAATATATGAAATTGAGGCTGGGTGTGGTGGCTCACACCTGTAATCCCAGCACTTCGGGATGCTGAGGCAGGCGAAGCACCTGAGATCGGGAGTTCAAGATGAGCCTGACCAACATGGAGAAACCCTGTCTCTACTGAAAATACAAAGCCAGGCTTGGTGGGACATGCCTGTAATCCCAGCTACTCGACAGGCTGAAGCAGGAGAATCGCTTGAACCTGGGAGGCGGAGGTTGCAGTGAGCAGAGATCACGCCATTGCACTCCAGCCTGGGTAACAAGAGCGAAACTCTGTCTCAAAACAAAACAAAACAAAACAAAAAACACATGAAATTGCCAATATAGATGAATTTGACTTACAATGTTGGCAATTTTATATGATTCAATAATTTTTTTTAGTTTTTAATATTTTAAAATCTCCTGTGACTTGTCCACTAAAGTTCTTTTTTTGACATTGTCTTAGTATTTTTCTTATCAACTTGTATGAGCTCTGCACATCCAAGTATAATAACTCTATTGAGCTAATAAATAATTTGATGAGCAGAAACAGGATTACAACATAGCACATAATACTAAAATTAACAATGTAATAGATTAATGTTTTGAAGTAATTTTCATATTATCTAGGGATATAAATTAAAGAAACACATATAGACATTTACATTAAACTGTTAAGGAAAGTTGAGATAACTAAAACTTTGGTTTTTAAATGACAGTACTAGTTAAATGAAAGCACATGGAAATTCTATGCAGAGTGCAATATATTCATCTTTTATTCTTTAATATTAATGTTATCCACTTACACAAACGTAAGTGCTAAATTGAAACAATTGAATTACTAACATCATTTACAATATCTGTTTACATTCAGAGGTAACAACCAAGCTTCCGTGGGATGAGAAAGCAAAAAAAGAGAAAGGAGGAAAAAACATATCTGGTCTACAATCATTATTTAGGATGGATTATATATTTTTTTTAAACTTTAAGCTCATATGAAGATAACCTAAAATTAAGTTAAAATATTTTAAAGTGTATATTTATGTATTCACAAATAGTTATTAAAAATTGTATATTTATGTACTCAAAAATGAATTATGAAGTTTTCTTCTCATTCATAATGAATAATTTCTATAGATATCTTCCTCAACCAACTTAAAATACACTTATCGTGTATATTTATATTTGGTAGTGAGTAAAAGTTTTGGATTTTCATGATTTTTCTTAACTCTTAGAAAAACAATGAATGGAATAGTTTCTATGAACTACAGTTGTGCAAAAGATTATTACTGATCTAATTTTTTTTTTTTTTTTTTTTTTTTGAGACAGATTCTCATTCTGTTGCCCAGGCTGGAGTGCAGTGGTTCAATCTCACCTCACTTTAACCTTCACCTCCCAGGTTCAAGTGATTCTCATGCCTCAGCCTCCTGAGTAGCTGAGATTACAGGTGTGTGCCACTACACCTGGCTACTTTTTGTATTTTTAGTAGAGATGGGGTTTCACCATGTTGGCCAGGCTGGTCTTGAACTCCTGACTTCAGGGGATCTACCCGCCTTGGCTTCCCAAAGTGCTGGGATTACAGGCATGAGCCACCATGCCCCACCCGATCTCAATTATTAAAACACTTAAGTATATGCTTTGTATGTTTTATAAATTTCAATCCTCAAAATCACATTCAAATTGTATTGCCTTTAATTTTAGTATAAGCTAAAAGAAGTCTTTGAAGTTGATAAAGGACAAACAGTTACTGTCTGGTGTCTTTGTAAAGTATCAACTTGATCATGCTAAACTACATCTCCTAAAATTCCCTTTCTTGCATGTTTCTGTTAGGAGAGATTTTTATGGAGGGCAGAAGTGACGTGGCAGACATTTAGTAGCTCACACAGATCATCCTTTTCTGCTGGCTCACAGTTTTGGCAAGAGCCAGTTGTAGAGCCTTTCTCTGGAGTCTTTTTTTCTGACTCTGGGGCAAGATATATGGATTAAGCTTTGTGAAAGTTGTCCTGGATTTTGTAGGATATCCACGTCATCTGGGTAGAGGCAACAAGAAAAGTTTTAAGTTTCAGTTCATACTGAAAACTTAAGTTTCAGTTCAAGCTCATGCTTGTGGGTTTCAGATTGTTATGGTTCCACTTTTCTTTTTTGACTTTGACTGATGCAGACACAAAATGATCAAAGAGTGAATGCCAATATTTATATCACAGTAGTGCTTATCAGCTAACTATTAGCTTAATGTTGAACCAATATTTGAACCCTGGGTTTCATAAAATGAAAGTTTTCTCTTTTTCTTTCACCAGCATACTGACTATGTGAAAGTGCTTTGAGAAATTGTGAGGTGTTACATACATTTAGATTTGTATCATTATTGTCAACATTATTACTATTAATCTTTGCCTAGTGAATAGGTACACCATGCTTTCAAGGGCAAACTTTATTAGAGGTACACTTAATGTCAGGTTCATGACTATGCCAATTGTCATGTCCAGGTTCAGGTTCCAGCTCATGCTGAGGTCCGAAGAGAGTGGGTGGATGAGCAGATAGATGAAAGAACACTCATGAGACCATAGGCAGGTGAAATGTAGTTTTATTCAGCAGCTCTCTCGTCAGCATCTCACTCACACTAGTTCTCTCACACTGTCCGCCTTGTCTCAGCTGCTTAGTTTGGCAGCTCCCACACACAGCTGCCCTGCCGGCTCTCACTTGCCTTCAGAGTCAGCAGCTTAACTCTTTCTCTCTTTGGGACCCAGCGAGCTGAACTGTGTCCTGGCTCCCACTGTCTTCTGTAAAGATGGACAACTCTGACTCCCTCTTTCTGCGGGCACAAGCGTTCCTGTACAATGTCAGCAGGGTAATTATACCTTTTACAGACAATAATGGCGTAGAGCCAAATCATGAACCTTCTCATGTTATGGCTACATGACTGTGTTTACATTATACATGGAATTGTGCACCCGTTTTCCAAACTTGCTGAGTCACTCTAGCCCAGATGTCTGCCTCAGCCTATTCCTTGACCAAAGCTCGGCTATGTGTCTTACACTTATACTAAACATTAAAAGTTGATTACAAATGATACGTGTTTTTATTAGGCTTTGAAAAACACCCTCAAAGGAATTAGCTAGATTCTGTTTAATTACTGAGCAAGAAATAGCTGACCAAGTTAAAAAGTCAACTAACCTTTTAATTAAACCCATTGGTTAAACAGGGAATCCCCAATGTATTTAGTCCCCTTTAATCTTGACATCTGTTATATAGCTATCAGCTACCAATTATTGCTGTAATCTGTGCCATAACTTATCACAGTGTGTATACGTATACAAATGTGTGTGTATATACACACACACACATATATGTGTATATATATACATATGTTTATATATATACACATATGTATATACGTGTGTGTGTATGTGTGTGTGTGTGTGTGTATAGGGCTTTTTGGCAATAAATTAATTCACGTGCCATAGTTTGCTATTTAAAGTCACCCTGTCTGCCACTAGTCACTACCCACCAACATGTTTGCTGTTGCTAATGTACACAATATGATTCAACTAAATGTATAAATGAATTACAAATGTTTTAAACACATTACATCAGAATATCCTCTTGATTCTCTAAGGTATCCATACATACTCCTATCTCACAGAGATTTCAAAAGGAGAAATCGAATGATTGATTATCTCCAACTATTAAGAGCCTACAGTTCACAGTTGCAATGAGCCAAATTCACTTCTAAGCTCTTCTGACATCAGGTTCATAACAGTTTTGAATTCTTACTAGATATCAAGTCCTCTATAAATGCTGTGGTAGACAGAATAATCCTCCTTCTCAACGGCAAGATGTCCATGTCCTAATCCCCAGAACATATGAATATATGTTATATCCTATGGCAAAAGGGACATTGCAGATGTCATTAAGATTGCAGGCCTTGAGATGGGAAGATTTTTCTTGACTACCAGGTGGGCCTAATCTAATCACATAAGTGATTACAGTGATAAGAAGGACTCAATCCACCATTGATGATTTTGAAGATGGAGAAAGGAAGACATAAACCAAAGAATGCAGGCAGACCCAACAAGCTTTAAGAGGCAAACAAACAAAACAAACCTAGATTATCCCCTAAACCCTCCAAAATGGTTCTACCAACACTTGATTTTACTGCCTGTTGGGCTTGCGGTTAGCCCAGTGCAATCTATGTTGAACTTCTTTGTTTTAAGTCACTAAGTTTGTGGTAATCTCTTACAGAAGCAACAGAAAATTAATACAATGGCTTATGCCATTTAGTTCGCAAAAAACATCACGTAGCATTATTGTACTTACTTAACAGAGAAAAATGAGTCTCAAAATGATTAAGTGAACTAACATCGTCTGGTTAGTGAGAGATAAAGTGGAAGTTAAACTCTACATTTCTCTCTGAATAAAAATGCCATTGTTAAATCAGGTTTAGCCTACAGCTGCCTCCTTACATGTTTTAAGCTTGGCCTAAAGGTTTTTCTGTACATTGGGAACCATAACAAGTTGAGGTATAAACAGATCACAGCCTACATTTGTGCCAATCACTGAGTTTTGGCTAATCAAAATTGGCATATAAAGAACATACTTAAGATAATAAAAGCCATCTATGACAAACCCATAGCCAACATTACACTGAATGGGGAAAAGTTGAAAGCATTTTCCTCTGAGAACTGGAGCAAGACAAGGATGTCCACTTTCATCACTTCTTTTCAACATAGGACTGGAAGTCCTAGCCAGAGCAATCAGACAAGAGAAGGAAATAAAAGGCATCCAAATGGGTAAAGAGGAATTCAAACTATTGCTATTTGCTGATGATATGATTGTATACACAGAAAACCCTAGAGATTCATCCAGAAAGCTCCTAGAATCGATAAATGAATTTAACAAAGTGTCAGGATACAAAATTAATGTACACAGATCAGTAGCTCTACTATACACCAACAGTAACCAAGTTGAGAATCAAATAAAGAACACAACCCTTTTCACAATAGCTGCAAAAAAAAAAAAAAAAAAAAGAAAAAAATAAAAAAGAAAAAAGAAAAAAAGGAAAGAAAGAAAAACCTTAGGAATATACCTAACCAAAGATGTGAAAGAGTTGTACAAGGAAAACCACAAAACACTGCTGAAGGAAATCATAGATGAAACAAATGAATAAAAACACATCCCATGCTCCTATGGGTAGAATCAATATTGTGAAAATGATCATACTGCCAAAAGCAACCTACAAATTCAATGCAATTCCCATTAAAATACCACCATCATTCTTCACAGAACTAGAAAAACCAATACTAAAATCCATATGGAATCAAAAAAGAACCTGCATAGCCAAAACAAGACTAAGCAAAATAACAAATCTGGAGGCATCACATTATTCGACTTCAAACTGTACTTCAAGGTCATTGTCACCCCAAGAGCCTAGTACTGGTATAAATCTAGGCACATAGACCAATGGAACAGAATAGAGAACCCAGAAATAAACCCAAATAATTACAGCCAACTAATCTTCGACAAAGCAAAGAAAAACATAAAGTAGGGAAAGGACATCCTATTCAACAAACGTTGCTGGGATATTTGGCAAGTCACATGTAGAAGAATGAAACTGTCCTCATCTCTCATCTTATACAAAAATCAAAAATCAACTCAAGATGTATCAAAGACTTAAATCTAACACCTGAAAATCATAAAAATTCTAGAAGATAATTGGAAAACCCCTTCTAGACATTGGTTTAGGCAAAGACTTCACGATCATGAACCCAAAAACAAATGCAACAAAAACAGAGATAAATAGATGGGACCTAATTAAACTAAAAAGCATCTGCACAGCAAGAGAAATAATCAGCAGAATTAACAGACAATCCACAAAGTGGAATAAAATCTTCATAATCTATACATCTGACAAAGAACTAATATCCAGAATCTACAAATAACTCAAACAAATTCACAAAAAAAAAAAAAAAAAAAAAAATCCCATCAAAAAGTGGGCTAAGGACATCAACAGATAATTCTTAAAAGAAAATACACAAATAGCCAACAAGCATATGGAAAAATGCTCAATATCACCAAGTAACAGGAAAATTCAAATCAAATCCACAATGTGATATCACTTTACTCCTGCAAAATGGCCATAATCAAAAAATAAATTAATAATAGATGTTAGCATGGAAAGTTGAACATTTTCACGTTTTGGGGGATGTAAACTAGAAAAACCACTATGGAAAACAGTGTGAAGATTCCTTAAAAAACTAAAAACAGATCTACTGCTTGATTCAGCAGTCCCACTACGAAGTATCTATCCAGAAGAAAAGAAATCATACAAAAAAGATGTTTGCACATGCATGTTTATAGCAGCACAATTTGCAATTTCAAAAATATGGAACCAGCCCAAATGCCATCAATCAACAATTGCATAAAGAAAATGTGGTATACATTGGAGACTATTATTCTAAGTGAAGTAACTCAGGAATGGAACACCAAGCATCATATGTTATCACTCATAGGTGGGAGCTAAGCTATGAGGACTCAAAGGCATAAGAATGATACACTGGACTTTGGGTACTTGGGGGAGAGGGTGGGAGGTGTGGCAAGGGATAAAAACCACACACTGGGTACAGTGTGCACCGTTCAGGTGGTGGGTGCACCAAAATCCCAGAAATCACCACTAAAGACCTTATTTATGTAACCAAACCACCTGTTCCCCAAAAACTTTTTGAAAAAAAAAATAGAAGAGTGAAGACCTTCTGGTAATGTTCCTTTTTGATGGGTACACCAATCCCAGAAATCACCACTAAAGAACTTATTTATGTTACCAAACACCACCTGTTCCCAAAAAACGTATTGGAAAAAAAAAATAGAAGAGTAGAGGCCTTCTGGCAATGTTCTCCTTAACCCATGATGTGTTTTAAGAGGAGTGAACCATTGTTCTGTTTCTGACTGATTATGAGGCAGCATATGTACATTAAAGTTTCTCACCTGCATTGGGCCTTCATCTTTTATCTATCAAAGTATAAGCCATCCATGCATAAGGCTGGCTGAAATTCTTCACAAACAAAAGTATACCCCATAAGTACACACAAGAGATCCCCTTTTACTTCTATCATTCATAGAGGCATAAGCAAGGGAAAAAATATTCAAAGATAAGTCTCATGATAGTAGAGAAGTCTTGATCTGTGATTTTGGGAAAAGCTGTTCACATCAAGGATGTCATTTTCTTCTGGGGAGAAACTTTCCTGGTTAGCTTTACCTTAAGGATTCCAATCTGTGTACAGTTCCAGGAATGTGGAGGGACTCTTCTGAGTTGTGAGACTATAAACCCAAAGTTTAAGTTCCCAAAGTTTTGCTGTAGTATGGACGGCAAGGACAGTCTTTCTCTGATGTTCTCAGCAGATCCGATCTTCAGGTTCTAGACTGTGAAGAGGTTATTGTCCTCAGTGAACCATAAAAAGCTTTCTTTACATGGTGAAAATACACTGTGGCATAATAATCTACCATTATAACATCAGCCCTCTTGCATGGGAAGCTTTTCTACAGTCAGAAAACATGCATTGAAAGTAACAATTGAATAAAATCCCTTTATAAATGTTTAAATGGTCCATTGGGTAGCCAAATATACCTGAAGTTTTGATTGTCTTCCCAGGAATATGGATTTAATAAACAAAACGTTGGCTATAAACTATTTTAGCAATTTGGAAGTCACCACAAAAATATATATTTAATTTGGATCATTTTATCTTCTCCATGATGAGTCATGGAATGCAGAACTTTTAATAACAAAAGTTTTAAAGACTCAGGAAGGACAAGGCTGCAACTGTTCTGGTTCTCCATGAGCCCATGTGTAACACTGGACTTATGTCCTCTTGAATGCCAGTTTTTTCTCAAATTTAAGTGCATAGCACTGATAACTAATGGGTTATCATAGGTAATTTGACATAGACCATGTATCAGCTGATGTAACACGAAAATCTGGCAAAGTATTTTCTTGGTATTCAATTTATTTTTGTTCTATTTATGTTAGCAGTTTTATAAAACAGCGTTTTTGTTAAAATTTCAGAAATTCTTACCCAGTCCAAATGATATAAACTTAAAGTTATTAGAAACCTGTATTCAAGAGTGTTTTTCAGGGTCCTTTCCATCTTTTCATGAACCTCCTAAGATACCATATTCTAGGAGTTTGCATGCTAGTGAAGTTTTCAGAAACTATATCAGCATTATGCAATTAACTGTGGAAATGACTTTAAAGAGTAATTGTTAAAGACACAATTGACAAGGAACTTTGGTTATTTCTGTGGTCTGCAATAACCTAATATAATAACCTTAATTATGATTGATAGCATATACTCAGACATTAGAATATTAGAATCCCATACAATTTTAGAGCATAGATTAATATTATTCACTAAAATTTAACCTGAAGAAGATTAAACATTAATTTTATTTTGACTATTCCATGCAACTAAGCAAGTCAAATAATCCTATTTGCATCTCTTTTGGATGTTCCAGGGGCCCTCTGTAGCATCCAAAACTTAGGGGTTAGAAAAGACAATTTTAAAGCTGAAATTTGATTTTGGGGAAGCCTATCAAATATGTTAAAGGCTTAAGACCCTTGCTATTATGCTTAACCAGTTTGACCATGAGGTGTGATTCTTATAAACCCTTTATAATCCCTTTACTAATGTTTGTTAAAGAGCAGATCAGTGCTTTAAGAGAGTAGAATGATTGTTACTAAACGCTCAGAAGGATTGGGGGTAGGAATGAAGAGAAGTTGGTTAATGGGTACAAACATAGAGTTAGATAGAAAAAAATAATAAATAAGTGTCTGTTAGCAGGTACACTTGGGGTCCGCAACCCCTGGACTGCCACTGGTCCCTGGCCTGTTAGGAAATGGGCTTTGCAGCAGAACGTGAGCAGCTGCAAGTGAGCAAAGCTTCATCTGCATTTACAGCCACTCCACATCACTCACATTGCCACCTGAGCTCTGCTTCTTGTCAGATTAGTGGTGGCATTTGATTCTCATGGGAGTGTCCTATTGTGAACTGTGCATGTGAGAGATCTAGGTTGTACACTCCTTATGAGAATCTAATGCCTGATGATCTGCTACTGTCTCCCATCACCCTCAGATGGAACTATCTAGTTGCAGGAAAATAAGTTGAGGGCTCCCACTGATTCTACATTATGGTGAGTTTAATAATTATTTCATTATATTATATATATTACAATGTAATAATAAAAGGGATAAAGTACACAATAAATGAAATGCACTTGAATCATCCTGAAACCATCCTCCCCACCCCATCCACGGCAGCATTTTCTTCCATAAAATTGGTTCCTGGTGCCAAAAAGATTGGAGACCACTGATGTACAGCATGGTGAATATAGTTAATGACACAGTATTATATACTTGAAATTTGCTAAGATTGCAGATCTGAAGTATCTTCACCACCTCACGCATACAAAGGATAATTATGTGAGTTGATTGATGTGTTAATTAACTTGATTGTGGTGATCATTTTACAATGTATACAAATTATCAAATCATCACATTGTGTAAATGAACAATCTAGCCTGAAAATGTATTTTAAAACTTTTCTTTTCCTTTTTTCTCCTTTTTTCTCTAGTCTCAAGATCCGACATTGAAGCCAGCTGGAAAAACCTCTTCTTTTTAGTCTTAAAATATACCCTTGAAATGTACTTTCTTTGAAATACCATGTCCTTCCCTTTCTTATACACTCCCTTACAACATACACATTTATCTAACTGTATTCTTGTTTCTAATTGTGTCCTTACTTGGAAGTTTCAGTGGCTAATCTTGAAACAGACGTTCAGGCATAGAGAACTAGCTGCAAAATTTCAGAGATACCTCAAGGCAGTTAGTCAACAACTTGGACATCATTGAGATGACACCAGCCCATGATCCAGGTGGACCACAACTTGAGATAGCCATTGAAATATGACACATAGACCTTATGCTCAGCACACTTCCTGCATGTTTCCCATTCCAAGTTTCCCTTTTTAAGCTCTTTGCCCCAGCCTAAAGTTTGAAGTGGTTACTTTGGAAGTGAATCCAGCCACTTAACCATTGCTAGTTATGGTAAATAAAGCTACTTTGTTTCTACCATGTTTTGCTCTTGTTATTGGGTTCTACACAGCTAGAGTTTGGTTACAGTTCTACACTTCCAATATTAAAACATTTTTCTGTCAATTATACCTCAATAAAGCTGGAAAAAGGAAAAATGAAAGAATTAGCTGTGGATTGAAATAATATATTTGCAAATTAGTTATTCAAAGCATGACAACTCATAACTATTCCATAAAAGATTATCAAAACTAAATAATAAGCAAACAAGTAGCCCCACAAAAAATAGGCAAAATACCAGAAGTAACACATCACCAAAAGAGATATGTGGATAGCAAATACACATATGATGAGATGCTTAATATCATTATTAATTAGGATAGGCAAATTAAAACTATCATATATCTCCACACACACATTTGGAAATGCCGTATTCAAAAGCACAAGCAATATAAAGTGTTGGCAAACGTGGAACAATGGGACTTTTTATATATTGCTTGTAGAAACGCAAAATGCTATAATCAACATTGAAGTTTCTTATAAACTTACACCTAACCCATGACCCACCAATTCCACTTGTATTTGCTCCAGTGAAAAGAAACAATGGTTTACACAAAAATCGATTCCAGGATGTTTATAGCAGGATTTTTTTCACTGTAATTACTACACACTGGAAACAACCAGATGTCTTTCAAATGGTGAATACCGAAACAAAACGCATACATCCATAAATTGGATACTACATAGCAAGAAAAAATAATGGGTTCTTGGTTCTCACAGCAAAGTGGGTGAGTTATAAATGCATTTGACTAAGCGAAAGAGGTCGGACCCAAAGGCCACATATGCATGATTCAATTTATATGACATTCTGGAAAAGATAAAGCTATAGGAAAGAACATCGCATCAGTTAATTTTCATGGGTTAGGATTGGGGAAGTGGTTGACAGCAAAAAAAGACAGCAAGAGGAAATTTTTCTGGTGATAGAATAGTTCTGTATAATATTGTGTATATATAGATACACAATTCTGTGCATCTATATATAATACCATAAAGAGTGATTTCTACCATATGTAATTTTTAATAAATAGCCAGGACAGAATACAGACTGAATCTAACTATATTAACAATGAGTAATATTACCTCATTTAAGGAGGTAGAAAAAGAACAAACAAATTAAAGTCTGAGAGAAAAACATTGTAAAACACTGTTTGACCAAATATCATCAGCTAATAAACAAAAGAAATAGACACAAGCATGGTACTCTAGTTGGTAGAGTTTTTCTCTCAAGAGCATGAAACAGCAACTCTGAACTACTTTACTGGTATCAGCACATATATTATAGATAATGAAAGCCATGTTTCTCACTCTGATATAAGTTAGAAATAATCAAAGAGAGAATGACATAATAAACTCTGTAGTGTTGGGTTAGATTTAGAGTTATCAGTATGATCTCATTTAAAAAATATGCATACAAAAAGTATACAAAAGTATGTATACCTCGGTTACTTTACATAAATGCATTTCCTGACTCTGTCTGATGAGAGTTCACAGAAGCAGTGATACCCTAGCAGCAACTAATAAAACTAGGGCACAGATCTTAGCGTTTAAACATCATTACCTAATGATAATGAACCAAGGCTCAGTGGAGAAGTAGTTGGTTCCAGGACTGGGGTAAGAAAAATACAAATTAACCTTGGAATTTCATGTGGTTCCAGGAGGTAAATAAGTGATAAAATTTTAAAAGAGAGGAGGAAAAAAATGAAAAAAAAGATGAGACATGTTAAAATGTGGTTCAGTAGATCAGTAGGACTTGTGTTCTGAGAACCAGTCACAAGACCCCACTGAAAAAAACAGGAGCTGATGAGAACAGGATGCAGCAAAGAAATCAGCCCAAACCAGCTAAAACCAAGATGACAATGAAAGCAGCTTCTGGTTGCCCTCACTGCTTATTACATACTAATTATAATACATTTGGATGCTAAAAGACACTCCCACTGCAAACATGACAATTAACAAATGCCAGGACAACCCCCAGAAGTTACCTTATACAGTTTAAAGGAAGAGGGACTTTTGGTTCCAAGAAGCCTTTGCCCCTTTTTCAGAACATTCATGAATAATCCACCCCTTATCTAGCATACAATCAAGGAATAGTTCTCTATAAATAGCTAGTCAGCAATTCACGAGGGCTGCTGCTGCTGCTACTACTCTTTCTATGGAGCAGCCATATTCCTGTTCTCAGTTGCTTTAATAAACTTGCTTTCCCTTTGCTCTCTTGGCTCACTCATGTTCTTTCTTGGACAAAGCCAAGAACCGTCCTGGCCTAAGCCCCGATTTTAGGCCTCACCTGCATCAAAAAGACATAGAAGGCAGTCTGAAAGCGGTCCTGTGACCAAAGCTAACACAATTTGAGCAATTAAATTAAAAATTATAGTTTTATATTATAACCCAGATAATAATGTAAATATTGAGTTCATAGTAATATAAATAAATTAAGTAAATAAATAAATAAGTAAACTGGGCAGAAGAGACAACTCTTTCTTACACAAGAATTCCAATTAACACATTTATAAAAATGAGGGAGATACGAAATAATCATTAGAATGCCATATAATAATCATTGTAGGCAAAAAATTGTGAGCAAAAGGACACGAATAAACAACATATTTGCACAATCTCAAATTATTTGTCCCTAATTTATTTATTATAGTAACTGTACTATGAAGAAACCTAGTACACATCACTGTAATCAAGGGATCAAGGTTCATATCACTCTAACAAGCCATACTGACATCACTGAACTGTTGACATAATCCACTCATTCAGCAAAGCCTATTGCCTCTTTGGTATTTTTCCCCCAAAATCAAATCTTTAATATAATTGTGACAAAACATCAGATAGACTTCAGATCCAAATTGAGAGACATTCTACAAAATACTTGCAAAATTGTCAAGATCATGAGGGACAAACAAAAACTATTGAACTGTCCCAAACCAGAGGCAACTAAGTCAGGACAACTAAATGCAATGTAGGCTTCTGAATTCAATCTACAAGGACAAAAAGGACATTAGTTGACATACGCTGAAATATAAATTGTTTGAAGTTTGCTTATTAGTATTTTACCACTTTAGTTCAGTTAATATTATTTTACCAATGCTAATATTATTGTACCAATTATCTTAGCTTTTATAATAGTATCATGACTACACACAAAATTAATATTGCAAGCTAGGTGAAGCATCTACAAAACTCCCTGTATTAACTTTGCTACTCCTTTATACATCTGAAATTATTTCTATAAATGGTCAAAAACTCAAATGGAAACAAAAACAAACCAAGGCAAAACAAATTTTTTCTGAAGTATGATATTGTCAAAAGAAAAGACAAGATTAAAGAGAATTGCGCCAAAAGTAATGCATAAGGGAACAATGAAAGCACATGTACAACCTACCATCAAGAATTAGAGATATCACAGAGTTCAGTAAAACATTGTTCCCAGACTAAAATTTCAGACTCCCATTCATTGCTCAAAGGCAGTTATACATTTTGGCCTTTGAAACCTGGCCTCAAGTTGATTTGACTGTAGGGTAGAATTTTGATATGAGGTTAAGAAAACATCACAAGATGGTACAGATTTTTGGCTGAATGAAGTATTAATTCTTGACATTGTCCTTAATTCCTGACAAAATTGACATTAATTCCTGACAAAATACATGGATTTTGAGACTCACAAACACGTGCTGTACTAAGTCACACAACTACCAATGAGAATATAAATGTTTCGGTCAGAAAGAATTAACACATTTGAATATACGGGGTTTGCTAAATAGAAAAGTATTTTAGGCTATTAACATCATTAGATACATTGCCTGTTGTTATAAGAACCATTTATTTATGAACATGTCACAAAATACATAAAATATGTACTTAAACATAAATATTAATCTATTATGCTTTTATTTATGATTCACCTTTTTTTGCAAAAACAAATTAAAATTGATACACCCTAATGTACCCATTAATATTGAATCAGAAGATTATTTATGATTTCATAGGTCTAGGAAAATTTCTTATATGAAAGAAAGATGAAATTGAGTTATCTATATAAATATTGTTTAACAACAAATAAATTAGCCAAATTTGGTTATACACTAACAACTGCAAAGAATATTGCACAAAACTGGCTGGGCACGTTGGCTTACGTCTGTGAGCCAGCACTTTGGGAGGCAAAGATGGGCACATCACTTGAGACCAATAGTTTGAGAACAGCTTGGCCAACATGGTGAAACCCTGTCTCTATGAAAAAATATGAAATTTAGCCGGGTATGGTAGCATTTACCTGTAGTCCCAGCTATTCAGGAGGTTGAAGTGGGAGGATTTCTTGAACCTGGGAGGTGGAGGTTGCAGTGAGCCAAGATCACACCCCTGCACTCTAGCCTGGGCAACAGAGCAAGACTCTATCTCAAAAAAAGAAAAAAAGAATATTGCAGAAAACCACTTAGTAGATACAAGAAGTCATTTATGTTCCTCCAAAAAACTGAATGTATAAGATCAGATAGTTTTGATTTTAATGATGATACTATACTAGTGCTATATTAAAGCCGAAATGACTATAGCCACATCAACTCTTTTTGTTTTTTTGGAAATGGAGTCTCCCACCGTTGCCCAGGCTGGAGTGCAGTGGCGTGATCTCAGCTCACTGCAAGCTCCACCTCCCAGGTTCATGCCATTCTCTGACAACAGGCGCCCACCATCATGCCCAGCTACTTTTTGTATTTTTAGTAGAGACAGGGTTTCACCATGTTAGCCAGGATGGTCTCGATCTCTTCACCTCGTGATCCGTCCACCTCGGCATCCCAAAGTGCTGGGATTACAGGCGTGAACCACCGTACCCGGCCAACTCTTAAGTGAGGAAACTAAATCCAGTAATGCCTTCTCTATTAGAATCCAAAAAATACATTATTTGTTTTCAGTTAATGATCACATCTTCATCACTTAAGGAAAAATAAACTCAGTCTTTATTAAAATATTCAAAGATATGCTAAAATATGCCATAAACCTACTTGTATGGATGTACCTGTCATTTTTCCTTTTGTGTATGCTCTGATCTTGACTGACTAGACTCCATGGTATCCCCAATATTTACAACATGCTTTCTATTTTATAATCTGCTTATTTTGTTTCTTCTGCCAGGAAAGTTTCCTTTTACATTTTTCTTCTAATGCACATCTTTTCATTCTTTAAGTATTAATTCAAATAATACTTACTCTAACAAAACTTCCACAGCAAAATTAAATGTCTCCGTTATCTGTGCTCTCTCACTATTTGTTCCTAGCTACATTCACTCATTAACCCATCTGTATTAGTCTGTTTTCATACTGCTATAAAGATACTATCTGATAACTGGGTTTATAAAAAAAGGAGGTTTAATTTATAAAGAAAGGAGGTTTAATTGACTCACAGTTCCACATGGCTGGGAAGGGCTCAGGAAACTTACAATCATGGTAGAAGTTTAAGGGGAAGCAAGCACCTCTACCACGATGGAGCAGGAGAGAAAGAGAGGAGGGAGGGTCACAGACTTTTAAACCATCAGATCTCATGGGAACTCACTATCATGAGAACAGCATGGGGGAAATCACCTCCATGATCCAATCACCTCCCACCAGGTCCCTCCCTTAACACATAGGGATTACAATTCTAGATGAGATTTGGGTGAGGACAGAGAGGCAAACCATATCACCACCTATCCAATTTTTCAACAAACTCATTTTAAATGCTTCCTATGTGTCCATTCTAAGAGCTGGAGGCACCTTGCTAAAAGAAGCAGACATGGTCCTCGGTTTGAAAACATGATACAAAAAAAATGCATATATGAGCCTGTGTGTGTTTTCTTTCAAAAGAAAGACATACAGAGAGAAAGGTAGATAAATAATAGGTAAATAGATGTAGGTATTTATGAATACATAAATGATGATATGTAAGCCTTTACCATAGGATCTTGTACTCCTATATTTCCCAAACTGAAGTGATGACTGCCATTCTATTATTATCACCCCAAACAATAAAGCAGATTTTAACTTTTTCAGAAACAACTATGTTATCCTGGGAGTTAAAACAGCCTAACCATAGAAGTATTATAA
Organism: Piliocolobus tephrosceles; assembly: GCF_002776525.5. NCBI lineage: Eukaryota > Metazoa > Chordata > Mammalia > Primates > Cercopithecidae > Piliocolobus > Piliocolobus tephrosceles. Next base: position 35,844,315 of record NC_045447.1, on the reverse strand, counting down.
TAAAATAGAAGATAAAGACAACTTTAAAGCATGCTTATAATTACCTCAAAATGAAATACAAAAAGCTGCAAAATGTTTCTATTTGGTTTTTATGGGAGGAAGCAGCCATCTTCTTCACATTTAAAACTTTGCAAATAGATCATTATACAGAATTATGGTAAAATTTTATATGCACAACATGTTCATTTTGATCTCAAATTTTTATACAGTAATTCTTAAGATAAATGAAATAATATTAAACTTGACTTTAAAGATAATCATATCTAACCTCTTGCTTCGTGTGCTTAAAAACAAATGTATTAACCATTGAAAAATATGTTAGCTCATAAAGAAACGGAAGGAACAGTATTTACTCATAACTAATTGAAAATATGCTATGTGGAAATTAAGATGCTAGGCTTTCCATACGTGTCATTTCTTATAATGTTGAAATCACAGTCACAACAAAGAAGAGGCTATCTCAGCTCACGTCTCTACCTCCAGCGCTCACAACAATGCCAAGTGCATAATGACATTCAAGTTGGTGTTAGTTGAATTAATTTGTATAATATTAAAGAAAAATGAAACAAAAATCACCTAGCTATTAAGGAGTGGAACTGAAATTCTAACCAAGTTTTCACTGAGTTAAAGATATTTTTGGTGTGAATTTGTTCATTTATTGAACTAACACAAAAGAAAAGTAAGTAAAGTGATTTTGTAACAAGTTCTACACACTATGAGCAAACTGTGTGTCCCAACCTAAGAATGGAAAAAATAGGCATAAATAATGTCCCCATTTCCTTGTAGGGTCACAGGTCTTTGAAATTCTAGAGAAAGTAGAAATCTTGTATCTAAATAGCCATTTGTTTAAAATTGTCTTTTTCTGACAGGAATGTTGGTGATTATACAACTCTAACCCTTTGAAAAAATTAAAGGTCAAAATAGCCTTTCTCTTCTTTTCACTAAAGATGTTTTTGTTTTTTTGTTTTTTTTAAAAAAGGAACTTCTTGTTTTATTGTAAAAGGAAAAAAATAAAAACTTGAAAAGTTCATTTCATTCTATTATTCATGAAAAGATCATTCTGTACAATACACACTCAAAAATGTGCTGTCCAATGTTTCGGGGTATTCATCAACATTCTAAAAAAACCCATCATATAATAGTGAGTCATTGAACAAAAATAATCTGTACTCAAATATATGTGAATACATTGTATTTCTTTTTTGACATACATTGATATTTTTATTGAGGTTAGAATAAAATAATGACAATTGATAACTAAAACAAGCAATACATGCTTAAAATTCAACCCTAAAAATTAATACATTTTATACATATATTTGTTATGTATAATAAAAATGCACTTACTTATCTACATACTGAATATTCTTTAGCTGCACAATCAGCATCAGTACCTGATTATCCCTTGGGGAATGTCTACAACGTCCATCCTAATCCTTTATTGCTTTCAGATTCCATTTACAATGGAATGACTGGCTCAGCAAATATTTAGGGAATAGAACACAGGTATTTTCATGTTTATTTATTTAACTTTAAGATAGTTCATGTTTTGAGGTCCAAACCAAATGCTGCCTCTTCCCTGCAGTATTTTCGGATCTAATATCAAAAACAGTTTCTCTGTTGCTGAGTTTGTCATATTCCTGGGCTCCTTGCTTGTTAAATAGATTATTTTCTATTTTTTAATCGGCCTTTTTGTTTATACTTTTGCCCACACGTGATTCAGATGCTGACATTTTAAGGCTGTTGCACACAAAGTCATTTAAACTCTGCAACCTTGTTTAATTATTAGTTCCTTGAAAACTATTATCAAGTATGTATCAGTGCATGTTAATTACAGATATCATTTATTACTTTTGGAAAATGAAAGGATCGTATAGTGAAAATAGCAACATCTTTGACAAAATTGGAGAGAATAGGTTTGCATCAGAAATCCACTAAAACTCTCACTCTAGTCAGTTTACTTAGGTCTTTAAGCTTCAAATTCCTTCTCTGTTACATAAGGGTAAATCATACTTACCAAAAATGCATTTGGCACAAAACTGGCCCATATTAAGCGCTCTTAGGCTTTTGTCAAAGCTTAAATAAAATTATGCTTGAGTATTTGCAAAATCTTGGAAACACAAAAACTTGTTATTTTTACAAATGCCTTCAACAGCATTTCTAAAAATATAGTCTGTGGACTCTTGAGCATCTCCAAGCTCAAGGGGTTTATGAGGATAAAACTATTTTTATAATAAACCAAGTTATTTTTTGCTGTTTTTACCCTTTTCCTCTCGTCTGTATGGTAGAGATTTTCAGAGGTTACTTTATGTGTAGTATCATCATTCCAGAAAATAATTGTATGTATATTTATATATTCTTATATTTTAAATAGTTCTCAGTTTCAGTTTCTAGTATAGTAAATATTATTAGCTATAACCCACATAAACAAAAGCTCTTGAGGTCTTCAACAATTTGAGTATAAAAATATCCTGAAACCAAAAATTTGAAAACTGAGGTTTACAGATAGATGGAGTTCTGCAGTACTTTAGACTATCATGAACTCAGAAATAAAAATGCTACATAGGTTTCCTTTTCCTATTCTTAAAATTTGAAAAGAAATATTTAGACTAGACACACACACACACACACACACACACACACACACACACACACACACAAAAGACTGACTATCTAAATACCTTCCAGGATGGCATTATCTTGCTAAACTAGCATAGCCTAAATCTGGTTATTGGTCTTGCTTTTATAGAAACTGACTGCTTTCAGCAACTCTAAAACTGAACAATGCTTTTTGGTCAAATATACCTAATGTATAAATATGCAAAACTCAGAAGAATGCATCAAAATGCTGGTTTTATGTAAATTATGATGGTTATCTCTATTAATTGTGCCATTTATCTGAGGAGATCACTTTTCTACCTCTAGGAATCTTTATAGATTCTTCTTTATAGATCACTTTTCTACTTTTAGGGATCTTTATAGATTCCTCTTAATAGACCATCTTAATAGATGATCTAAATATTCCATTTGTCAAAAATGCATAGGGTTAGAGCAAAAAATCTAAGATATAATATGGCATACTTCATTGAAACCATGGTAAGCTTTTGGAAATGACAAAAAGCTTACTGACCCAGGGCAAAATACTACCTTCTACTAATTTTAAAGCACACCCTCATGTGCTTTAAATTAAACTTGATTCTCCCCATGTAAGTCTAACTCTGTATAATTTAAGCAAAAGACATTTTTTTTTTTTGTAAGGAAGCCAGAGAATTCACAGCATCTATGGAAAGATTGGAGAAACAAAATTGACATAAGCACAAATATCTAAGGAAAGGTCTGGTGCTAGTGCACTATACAGTCAATATCATGGACACAGTCTGGTTAAGATACTACTGACAGAAGAGAGTGGATACTGCTCCTGAGAGTGTTATCTGCTTCACCACGAATGAGCCCTGAAGGACCCCTCCTCCTTTGTGTCATTAACTCCAAATCCCAAATTTCAAACGAAGCGTCAGATTGATCAAGTTAATTTACGTGTGTTTCCTATTTGCTAAGGTGTGGGGGTATTTGACTATATTGATTTAATCATTCGTTCTTAATCAACATAATGTAACCATTCTTAAAATAACAGAAAATTGATTCACCTTCATTCCAAAAAGAGCTCACCCAAATCTCATCAGTTGGTTCATCAACTAGTTCCAAGACAAGATCTCCAAGTGAAGCAAATTCCTCTTCATGGTTTTTTACTAATCTGTTTCCATATCCCACAACCATATAAACAAGAAAAGGCTCACCACCACAAAAGTTCCCTACTTCGTAGACAAGCAAAATAAAAGGAAACTAAAAGTGAAATTAGTTTAAAAAAGGAAAGACATGATTCAGCAAGGAAGGAAAGCTAGTAGAGGCTGAGGCTGTAGTCTTCATTTCTACAACTGTGTAAACAGTTGTAATTAATATTTTATACTTCTCTTTCTCACTAGCATTCCACATTTCCTTTGCCTTCAGCTAATACCAGTTTTAGAGTTTTTGACCTGGCAGTGTGTATTCATTTTCTGTTGCTGCTATAACACATTATTACAAATTTAGTGGTTGAAAACAACACAATTGTATTGCTTCATAATTCTGGAGGTCGTAAGTCTGAAATGTGTATTACTGGGACAAAAAAAAATCAAGCTGTTTGCAGGCCTGAATTTCTTTGGAAACCAGTACGAGATAATCCATTTCCTTGTGATTTCCATTTTCTAGGGGACTCCTGAATTCATTGGCCTGTGATCTCTTTCTCTAGCTTTAAAGGCAGCTGTGTAACATCTTCAGCTCTAACCCTAACTCTGACCTTCCTTCCTCCCACTTATCAAGGGCCTTCTGATTACATTAGAACTACCTGGGCAATCCAGGATACTTTTCCATTTCAAGATGCTTACCTCAATCACAACTGAAGTTCTCTTTTGCCATGTAAGATAACATAATCACCCAGGTTCTGCCAATTCAAATATGGACATCTCCGTGTGTCATTATTCTGCCTACCATATGGTTATGCCAAATCTTAATTCCTGTGTGACCTCAGAATTTTTGTCCCTATAATTTAAAATAGCTTTAGTAATTTCTGTCGGCATGTTGTAGAAATAGGAGATTGAAACCATAGAATGATCTGCTTTGTTCCATCCACACTGTTTCCTAGGCCTACTGTATAGCCTGGCCACATAAAAAGCTTAATATGTAGGAAAAAAAAATCTCCAATTCAGAAGAAATCATTTTTGTATCCCCTGGTGGAATCAGTTATCCCTTTTGTTCAGATTAATAAACTAAAAACTGTTGGTTGGACATTTCTTATGTATAGATGATTGGGTTTGATAGAAACAGATGTCACCCCAGTCTTCTACACTGAGATTCCCAGGCATGAGTATTCTGGCTAATGGAGAAACAAACTACATATTAATAGCTGAATAACGGCATATATCTTATCACTGATATAACCCTATTCTTGCAAATTGCTGTAAGACATTCAGCTGTAATTGAAACCAGGCAAGCTTTGCAGCGGCAATATCCATGTTGTTGATCCTATACTAGCTTTCTGTCAAAATAGCTCCTTTTTGTAATTACAGGCACAGATATGGTGAGTTAAAAAAGGTTGTTGCAGGACTACTACTTTCCACTAAATATACATTTGCTTTCTCTTCTTTAGTCCAAATTTTATTCAGAGCAGAAATGTGCCTAACTAAAAGACTATATTCCTTTGTCCTTCATCCAGGTGTGACCACATGGCAAGAGCTGGTCACTGAGACAAAAATAAAAGTGTTGTGAAAGATTTCCAAAACATCTGTGGAAAGCAAGCTGGCTTAGCTGATAAGAGGATCTTTTGTAGTCAAGCTTTTCCCCATTTCTGTTTCTCGGCATTCAGAAATGATGACTGGAGCTCCAGCAATATTCTGGACCATGAGTTGAAAGTGGAAAGAATATTAATCAGATAATAGAAAGAAAGTAGTTCACTTATGAACATGAAGATATACCATAACAGCCATAGACTACGTTGCAAGGTGTTTTCTGTTAGAGACAAAAACTGTATTTTTAAAGTTGCTGCTGTTTTATTTTTCTCATTGCATGTTATATGTAGCAAAATCTAGTTTTATCTAATTAAGAAATCACTGATATTCATATGAACAGGTGATTTTTTCCCATCTGCCATTAAGAAACTCCCCCATTGTGGGCTGTTTCGTGAATATGTATATGAGGCACATATGTTACAATTTTTCTGAGGTCCATCCATACATTTCTTCCTAAAACATTTTTATCACTATTATTCCAGTCTTGCTCCTCTCGATATCTGATCATAATACTAAACAATTGTCCATTGCTCATGCATTCCTAAAGATTCTTATCTCCAACCATTTCATCTTCCTGGAAGAAGGGTGATAAGCTGTTCTGCTTAAAGTATGTTTCTTAATAAGAGGGCTTTTCTGTAGGTGTTCAGGATGCTTCTTAATGGGGCGCTAATGGCACAGCAATAAATTTTTGGCTGTCAATATCACTAAAGGTGATTTACGTATCTGTAAGTCAGACTCATATTTTCTACCTCATTCAATTATTTTTAAGATGCTTTACATAAATTCCTAAGGGTCAGTTCAGGACACAGAAGTGAAACCAAAGTATTGGGGATGTGAGAACCTTTGTCTGCAAATAATTGGTGCTTTCAGGACATGCTTGGGTCTGAACTCCTGTGAAGGATATTCACTTGATGATATAGTGCAGAAGGACACACCTGCCTCTAAGGCTAAGTGTACAGATGTCACCCAGTAGGGTCTAGTGGCCTAGTAACCGATGAAGGGCCCTTCTTAAAAGAAGTACTACTTCTTAAAGAGGAAATAACAAATGAAAGAAAGAAACCAGGGCTGTTAAAATGATTATTCTGTTAGGTCTTGCCATGGTTTAATTACAGAAATTCTGAGCAGCATTACATCTGCTGCATCATAAGGCTGATTATCAAATTGCTCCAACTGAAACCTAAAGGTTAGGTAAAGGGCTTATATATAAAACACTTTCAATAAGAACTAAGTGAATTGGAGTAGCACACTCAAATATAATTTGAATCACATTGAAAATTTTATTAACATCTTAGTGAAATTGGTTCTATGATACCTTTGTCTATATGTTTAAAGGGAATGTCTCAATATTGGACAAATAACTGGACTTGTTGGTATGGGATCTTTGTCACACATTCTTGGATAACAATTTTTCTTAACAAAATCAGTAATAGAAGTATGTTCTACTTCCTGGTTTTCCAAATTTTTTAAAACTACACGGTGGTTTAAAATAGGAAATACCATGCTGAGCTTCTGACCTTGCCTGGTGATAACTGAATGCTTTTTATGTTTGCTGCTTATTGTAGGGGGTAAAAAGATATCTTTTGTATTAGTCTGTCCTCTCACTGTTATAGAGAACTATGTGAAAATGGGTAATTTATGAAGAAAATAAGTTTAATTGACTCATGGTTCACAGACTTTACAAGAAGCATGACTGGGAGGCCTCAGGAAACTTACAGTCATGTCAGAGGGCAGAGGGGAAGCAAGCATGTCTTACCATGATGGAGCAGGAGAGACAGAGAGAAGGGGGAAGTGCCACACACATTTAAATGATTTAAATGAGTGATCTCGTGGAAGCTCACTCACAATCATAAGAACAGCATGGAGGAAATCTGCCCCCACTATCCGGTCAACTCCCACCAGGCCCCTCCTTCAACTCCACATGAGATTTGGGCAGAGACACAAATCCAACCATATCATTCTGTCCCAGGCCCTTCTGTAATCTCATGTCCTTCTCACACTGCAAAATACAATTATCCCATCTCAACAGTCCCCCCGTCTTAACTCATTTAGCATTAACTCAAAAGTTCACAGTCCAAAGTCTCATCTGAGACAAGGTAAGTCCCTTCTGCAAATGAGCCTGTAAAATGATAAACAAGTTAGTTATTTTTAAAATACAATGCAGACACAGGCATTGAGTAAATGTTTCAATTCCAAATGGTAGAAATGGATAAAACAAAGGGGCTACGGGCCCTATTCAAGTCCAAAACCCAGCAGATCAGTTGTTACATCATAAAGTTCCAAAATAATCTCCTTTGACTCCATACGGCACATCCAGGGCATGCTGTTACTAGAGGTGGGCTCCCAAGGTCTTAGAGAGCTCTGCCTCTGTAACACTGTAGGGTACAACCCCCAATACTGCTTTCATGGACTGGCATTGAGTGCTTGCAACCTTTCCAGGTACATGGCATGAGCTGTTGGTAAATCTACCATTCTGGGGTCTGGAAGATGGTGGCCCTCTTCTCATAGCTCCACAAGGCAGTGCCCCACTGGGGACTCTGTGTAGGGGTTCCAACCCCATATTTTCCCTCCATGCTGTCATAGCAAAGGTTGTCTGTGATGGCTCTGTTCATGTAGCAGACTTCTGCCTGGACATCCAGGTGTTTCCATACATCCTCTGAAATCTAGGCAGAGGTTCCCAACCTCAATTCTTGCCTTCTACATGCCCACAGGCTCAATATCAAATAGAAGCCACCAAGGCTTGGGGTTTGCATCCTCTGAAACAACAGCCTGAGGCGTACCTTGATCCCTTTTAGCCACAGCTGGAGCTTGAGTAGCTGAGATACAAGGTATCATCTCCCAAGGATACACAGAGCAACAGGGCCCCAGGGCCAGCCCATGAAACCATTTTCCCCACTAGGCCTCCAGGTCTATAATGGGAGGGGCTGGCCATGAAGATCTCTGATATGCCCTGGAGATGTTTCTCCCCATTATCTTGGCTATTAACATTCAGTTCTTTATTAACTATGTAAATTTCTGCAGCCAGCTTGAATTTCTCCCCAGAATATGGGTTTTTCTTTTCTACTGAATGGTCAGGTTCAAATTTTCCAAATTTTTATGCTCTGTCACCTCTCAAATGTTTTGTTGCTTAGAAATTTCTTCCATGGGATACTGTAAATCATCTCTCCCAAGTTCAAAGTTCCACAAACCTCTAGGGCAGGGGCAAAATGCTCCCAGTCTCTTTGCCAAAGCATACCAGGAGTCATTTTAACTCTAGTTCCCAAGAAGTTCCTCATCTCCACCTGAGACCACCTTAGCGTAGACTTCATTGTCCATATCACTATCAGCATTTTGGTCAAAGGCACTCAACAAGTCTCTAGGAAATTCCAACCTTTCCTACATCTTGCTATCTTCTTCTGAGTCCTCCAAACTGTTTCAACCTCTGTCTGTTATCCAGTTCCAAAGTCTCTTTCACATTTTCAGGTATCATTTGAGCAGCACCCCACTCCTGGTACCAATTTTCTGTATCAGTCTGTTCTCACACTTCTATAAAGAACTACCTGAGACTGGGTAATTTATGAAGAAAACAGGCTTATTTGACTTACAGTTCTGCAAACTTAACAGGAAGCATGACTGGGAGGCCTCAGCAAGCTTACAATCAAGGCTAAAGGCAAATGGGAAGCAAATACCTTCTACACATGGTGGCAGAAGACAGAAAGAGAACAAAGGGGAAAGTGCCACACACTTTTAAACCATCAGATCTCATGGGAACTCACTATCACAAGAACAGCAAGGGGGATATCTGCCCCATGATTCAATCTCCTCCCAGCACACTCCTCCTCCAACTTGACATGAGATTTGGTAGGGGGCATAAATCCAAACTATATCATCTTTAGATCAATAACAGCATACTAGATGCTACGGGCTGTATTAATTAGCTTCAGTAAGGAAAACATATTTGGGATAGTAGTTGCAACTGGAAAACCACCTAATTAATTTCATGATAAAGCTTTGTTATTTCCTTGTCTTAGTCAAACTGAAGAATTAAGGGAGAATGTAACAGGAATCATCATTTCTGAAAATCTCCAGTTTTCTGATATGTGATTCTCAGAACAATGTAGTTTTGGTTTTGATTCAACATAGACTCTAGAAGATTCCATTTGGTCTTTCTTATAATCCTGAGTTTCCCCAAGATAAGAATGCAGGTATGAATGTGTATTTAGCTAAGAAGGTGTATCTCTAGTACTCACTCAGAAATGTTGTAAGTTTACCCATCATAAGCCTCTTCCACAATTCCTGGTGGGTCAGGGATGTTACAATTACAATCTGCACAGCAAGTATCCAATATTTTGCAAAGTAATCTTCTTATTTTCCTTTATGCTGTACACTGTTACTGTTACTTGGGTGAATAGGTACAAGTCACTTTGGAGCAGGATAACAGAGTCATAGAAAGTAATACAATTCGATTACAGTATCTTTTTTCAAGTGAATCCAATCCCCCTTCATTCACAGATACTTGATGCCTTGAATTAATAACTAGGTGAAGGTTTGTAACTCTCTATTTTGATGGTTAGATGAAATAAGCAGATTCATTAGAATGGAATTATTTTCCCTGTTTGCTTATTTTTTTATTTGTTTTTGTTTATGCATTCCAAGTAGCAACATTTTTGTCTTTTTATCTCATTTACTCCTAGGAACAACATGAACAATTTCCGTGAGCAAAGATCCACTGTGGTCAAACTATTTTGTTTACTGTGTTTATTCCTTTTGCTTATTAAGGTAAACCATGCAGTTTTGGCCTCTGAACTAGTATTAGGATTTAATGCCTCTACTTAGTATCTGGCACCCCACAATTATTTCATCCTCATTTGAAATCAAGGATCTTTTTTTATCTACATAATCTCACATCAAAAGGCAGACTTACAGAGCAAAATCATTTAAGCATTTTCTTCTCTCACTAATTCAGCAGATAAAAGTTAACTTAGCAAATCTGAGACTGTTATCCCTCGAAAAGTCCTAATTATACCATTGGCATTTGATTGGCTTGTGTGGACTTAATACTTGGGGAGTGTTCTTACCATTCCCAGAACTGATAAAAATGACTCACTATGCCTAGATGGTTCATACTAACAATATGGTGTCTGGTGAACACCTGTTTCACTTTTGGGATTCTGGAATTTTGGTACATGTTAGGCAGAGAATGCCTACATGACTAGTCTCTAGCCAAAACCCTAGGCACTGAGTTTCTACCAATTATCCTTAGTAGATAGAATTTCACACATGTTGTCACAACTCCCTGCTGGAAGAATTAAACATGTCCTGTGTGACCACTGGGAGACAACTCTTGGAAGCTTGCACTAGACTTCCTCTGGACTTTCCCACATGCACATTTTCCTTCTGCTGTTTTGTTGTGTATTCTTTGGCTAGAATACATCATAGCCATGTGTACAACTCCATGCTGAATGCTGTGAATCCTTCTGTTAATTCACTGAGTCTGGGCATGGTTGTGGGGACCTCCTATGTACCAATATATTTCTCTAAGACATTGATTAAGGAATTATTTATGGACTCTTCTAGATGAGCAGGGTAGTAGATGAGTTACATATTTAAAGTCCACTGCATCATTTCCATTTCCATTGGATTCATTTTTGTATATAAAATTAAGAAAAATTTGGTATCTCACCTTTATTTATGGCTGAGTCCAATTTTAGAACAACATATACACAAACATTTGAACAATACCCCACTCCTAGAATTAGAAAAACAAATCCAGACATTCTGGTAAGTATACTTGCAATTATAAATTCAATTTGATTCAAAATGTTATCCTTCTTTTGGTCAAGCATCATTAGATTCTATTCCCTATTCTCAATATATTTCATGTATATAGATGATAAAAAATTCTTCTAATTTGTAATTTTTTGTGTATGTTACATAATTGCTCCTCCATTTCCAGCAAGATGTCTGGATTTGATTCTAGATAAAATTGCAGAGACAAGAAACAAGTGTGAGACCAAAACAAGAGAATAATTTCCTTTACTTCCCTTAGAATTTCCTGCATTTAGGACATTACTGCTTATTTAATCAAGAGCAACCCAGTCTCATCATCAAGGAGAAAAGAACACTTCCATTAGTAAGGACTCTCATTAAGATTGGAAAGATTTTGACATATATAAAAATCTCTATCATGTGTCCATTTCTTGGAACCCAACACTTACGTAATCAGTGCCCTAAATTTTACAAACAAGTCCTAAGTGAGGTTGTAAAATAAATAAAACTTTAATTCAAAAATCTGAAGAATAAAACTTCAATTAGGTTTGCAGTATCTTCAAATTGTAACCGTAGAGCATGAGAGATGAACTTGGATAGAAATGGAAAGCCTGTGAAGCATTCGTTTCATGCCTCCAATGATTAATTGTTTGAACTGGTCATTTCTTTTTTTAAGCTACCCATATTCAATCTTAGCAGCTATCTTCCTCTTGCAATTCTTCTGCCTTTATACTCTTTTATGAAATAGGCAATTCTATCCTCCACCACTTATTTTTATTGGGCAAGTATTTCCAGAAAAAATATACGTGATTATTTGGTTATTTTTCCACTCTATATTATGAGAGTCCTTTTATTCAAACCCTCATTGTTACATTTGTGCTCCCTGTTACTCTGAATATTGCCAGCAAGGAAATCTACCCAAATTCTCTATATCTAGATACCATTATCTGTAATAGCCAAATCTTGAATAGAAGTAATATCAACCAATTCTGGCTAACTTCAATAAAAATTATATTTATTAGAAAGCTATGAAGTGTCTCACAGAAACAAAAAAAACAAACAAATAAATCTAGAAAATTTGTCTCAGAAAAGTAGCAAAAATCCAGGGTATCTAAGCAACTAAATTAATGGACAAGAGCATAACAACATAGTAACAACTTGGCTATGTAGCTCCTGCCACCACCATTGGACACTACTTATATCTCACTTACTGAAATGTCACTGTTAGAAGAATGAATTCTAAATTGTTTCTGTTTCTTTTTGCTCTTGATTTTATTTTGCTTTATTAAAGTCTTTGAGGAAAAATAAGATTATCTTAGCTTACGTTAGATGCCTACGTGAATGCTGTATCTCACTTTCTCAGATTTTCCAAGAGCGTTGCAGCATGTGCAGGTTCCCTGCCTCATGGAAAAACTTATACCATGATGGTTTTCCAAAATATACTGCCCATGATATGATCCTACTTCCAGTGTTTATACATTTCATTATTTCAGCCCCAGGAACTTGAATACATTTGAGTGGTATTATGCTTTAGAAACAGATTTTTTTTTATTTTTAATAATAGATTTTATTTAAATCAATATGCCCAGTGTGTTACTTCAATACATCACTGGTATTTTTCAAAAGTCATTAATACGATATTTTACATTCTTTTTTCTTTGCACTCAGTCTTTAAAATCCAATGTGTACTTTATACTTACAGCACATCTTAATTTGAACTAGCTACATTTAAGGTGATCACAATCTTTAAGTGACTAGTGACTACTGTAGAAACAGAATATTAAAGGTAAAGAAAGATAATCGCCACTTAATTAAAAATAGTTTAAGAATGAATAAGATTTGCATTATTGGTTTTGGCTGAATGGCAAAATGCGTCCCATAGTATACAGATATTATTTTGGGATGTTTCTTTGGATAAGAATGGAAAGTGACATAAATATATAAAGAATATATAAAGAATTGTAGCAAGTTGGTAAAATCTGTAAGCAAGACATATTATTGCAAATTAAACACAAAGCATACATTTAACAATGGTGGTGTTGACAACACATCTTGAGAAAAGGATTCCTATTAAATATTGCTTTCTTGACTCTTTCGTGAAGAACTATAATATATATATGCCCGTATTATCTTTTTTTTCCATTGGTAGTCCTAGATTTATGATATAACTTTCATGAATTTTTAACTATGCCTAGACTTTACTACTACTATTATTACTTCATCTACTATTAGCTAACTTGTACTCAGGCTTATTATGTGCCATATCCTGTCCCAAAATCTTTTCATGCAATACTTCATGTTTTGCCTCTTTTTCCAAAATCTTTATGAGTTCCTGATTGTTATTTTCATTCTGATGAATGCAGAAGGCAATTATTATTTTTTTCTTTTTTTTTTTTTTCTTTTTTTCTTGAGATGGGGTCTCACGCTGTCACCAGGCTGGAGTACAGTGGCATGAACTCAGCTCACTGCAAACTCTGCATCCCAGGTTCGAGTGATTCTCTTCCCTCAGCCTCCCAGGTAGCTGGGATTGCAGGCACGCACCACCATGTCCAGCCAATTTTTGTATTTTCAGTAGAGATGGGGTTTCACCATGTTTGCCAGGATGGTCTCAATCTCTTGACCTCATGATCCGCCCACCTTGGCCAACCAAAGTGCTGGGATTACAAGCGTGAGCCACTGTGTCTGGCCCAGCAATTATTTCTGAATCTAGAAATACAAGTTTAAAAACTTTTAACTCCATAGTAATTGGCTTTGGTTTATTATTTCTGATAGAAATATAATCAAATAGGTCTTCTTTTTCAAATGTTTACTGTTTGTAGAGTATATTGTAAAGAGTACTCAATGTGTGTAAACCCTGTGAGTCATTTGCAGTGAGTCTGCAGAGAAGTTTATCTGCCACCATATTCATTGTATTTTCATATCACTCTCAGCTTACAACAGGATAAATTCTGATACTCAATAAGGCTATGTTACTCAAAAATTAGAACTTATCTAAACTTTAGGCAGTTTTTGGTCCAGGTTTGCAGACTTCTTCTAAAAGATTCTTTGTACCCACACTGCAACACCTGGAAGATAATTTTATTTATGTAAAATATTCTAAATAGTAACAGTTGTTTCTCAGATAATACTGCACAAATCAGTCAGATTTCAGCTCAAGTGATACGTCTGGAGTACTATTTCCCCATCCCTTTATCTTCCTTTGATAACCAACATATTCATGTGTCAAAATACCTGTTTGAAAGTTACGACTTTTGGTCAATAGTACATTACTAAAAAAGTACTTGTTTATTCTGCAGAAAACAGAACATAAACTATTACATAACTTCCAATTTTCTTGATATCCATTTTGCTAAATTCACTTAAATACAGTTTGTCAGTTTTCCCTTTAAAACATAGTCGGTGCTCAATACCAAGCCTACTATTTTTTTTAAAGAAACAACAATAATTTATTTAGCTTATGATTTTGCAATTTATTCATTTATTATTTTGTTCTATCAAAAGGTTTTTAATATGATTTATGGTTTTCCAGAGACTGTTTTACTTTGATAAGTTTTAGCAATTTTCTTTTAGAACTCCTACTTCATTTATTAATGTATATTTCCCTTCCTTAATCAAAATTGTATTCAGGTTTATCTTTTCGACAAATATTATTCATGGGCCTTATTTGGATCACGGTGTGTGACAGGTGCTGAGGTCACATTGTTCAGTAATATAAGAGATGTACTCCCGGGTTCACACTGTGTAAGTCATCTAGCAAGTGCAGTGAAGATGAGTAAGATAATTATGGGGTAGTGGTAGGGCTGGATAATATCTGGACAACACATATCAGAGACAGTATAGCAAATTAGAGGAATTTATACTCTAAGGATGGTGTTAAAAGATGAAATTACTACAGAAAACAAGGAGCGGATAGAGCATGGGCTTACAGTTGTAAGAAATTTTACTTTATACTAAACACAATAGAGAGCTTTAAAAGGATTTTTGCAGAGACATTACTTGATCCCATTTTCTACCATGTGGGGAATGAATGTGGAGGGGAAGAAGCTAGAAGCAAGAAGAGTTAGGAGACCATTAAATTAACACAAGAGAAAGAAATTGCCAGGCCTCAGGAAATTAGTTCCTTTGAAATTGAGATAAATTGATTGCTTTGAGAAATATTTAGGAAGGAGAAACTCTGATTGATACTTTGTGATTGATTATGTACAGAGGTATGGGAGATGAAACGATAATCAGGTTCAGTTATGAATATTAAATATCACCCGTAAGCATCATCTAGCTTAGCAAATGGTCTACGGTTTTTCCTTCTCCATTCCTTAGCCCCATGAACCTTATTTTAAAAGGTTTTTAGCTTATATATTTCTATAAGTGGGAATGTTTGAGTCAATCTAAGAAACAAAGCAAAGTCAGAAACAGAAGAAGGAGCATTGGAAACAAAAAGTCAGAGATGTAAGAGTCTCATGAGACTCTTTCTCTTTGGTAAAGCAGATACTGTTTCCATGAGACTCTTACACACCCATTCAACAATCCAAGGATGAAACCAGGACCCAGTGTCCCAAAGATAGCATTGGAGAATATGTTCAGCAAGTAAGTGCCCCTTACCACACCTCACTCAAGGAGTAACAATGGCATTTGTATAAACAGAGAAATCTGTTTATATTTTCAAGGACAAGACTTGTATAGTTTCTATGCCTATACTCTTAAAACACCATGTAATACTGCCTCCTAGAGGACAAAGGAGAGAATATTTTGTATTCAGGATTGGAAAGGATAATTTTAAATTGGAACTTGACTTGGATGATGCAAATATTGATCAAGTATAAAACACTTAATATCTTAGACAGCTGTCTTTCTCAGTCTCTTGTGTCTTGCTTTTTCTGTGAATCAGCTACATTTTTCGTGATTGTAGGCTTTTTCCGACATGAACTCCTTAATTTTAACATGTATGGCTTCCTTCCCTGAGAAAACTCTTTTCTCAGCTCCAGGTCTAAACATGTTGGAGAAGGACTGTGACAGGCCTGGCTTGGTCCAGAGGACCACAAAGAAGCAAACACCTATGAATTTGGGAAAATATCACTATGCTAGCGGGCCTTTTTAGGCTTGATGTCTCTTTCTGGGATAATTAGCTAGAAATAAAGTGACAGAGTTCTATAATTCAGACCCACTTTATATTCTCAGAAAGAAGAATTTATTTTAGAGAAGCAGACTCAATTCAGGATTTGCTAAATTATGAAGTATATTTAATCTATGCAAATAAAAACTAAACAAATATAACAAAATTTAAAATGTACATAAAAAACAAAATTAAGAATATTTACAATGAACTTATAATAAAGTTACTTAGCTAAAAATAACCATTGATCTTATGTCATTAATAAAGTTCATACATGGAGAGAACATTTTAAATATAGAATTAATCATTATGTTCTTTTGTCATATTAATCTAACATATTGTTTTATTATTTTCCTAAGTAACTAGTAACATGAAATATTTCCAGATGTCATGTTTCTGTTTGACAATATGAGAGAATATCTTAAATATTTAATCAGTATTCTGAGTCCAAATTATGCTAAGTTTAATCAACATCAAATGTAAATATTATACATAGAGTCAATATAAAATATGTTGAATAAATAAACATACCAAAGATTTCTGAGATGCCAAACCTTCAGAATTCATTCATTCACAGGTAAACTTTTGTTGTCTAGAACACAGTACAATATTTTGGTTTCTCTCAACTTAAAAGTGATAAAATTTCACTTACTTGTGCTGATTCACAACTCAACGAAAAAAGGAAGTACCCAATTTCACTGGCTTAACAATGAAAGCAACATTCATGAGTATTAAGGCTAGACAAAAACATGTTTCTGATCTCCCTCAACATAATATATTTTGAGGAAAACATATAACCTGGCAAGGGCACCTGGTTGCCTATCATATTTGCTCTCTATGATTCCAGACTATCATTTGCTGATTTTTCTAATAGAGAGAGAACTTCATTTCACTTATTGGAGGTCACTCTGGCTTTTCTTCATTTTCATTTTACTACAGAATTTCTTCATTCACTCTCTCTGTTTATTTTCTTCTAGTATTGCTTAGACTTCTCTTCCAACACTGACATAAAAAAACAAAGACAATAGACACCATTCTTCTCTAAAATAAAAAAAAAATTTAAAAATCCCATAAAAGTCAGTACCTATCTAATGAGTAAGGGGTTGAGGTTTTGCAAAAACCATATTTTCCTTCCTTCCTTCCTTCCTTCCTTCCTTCCTTCCTTCCTTCCTTCCTTTTTTCTTTCCTTCCTTCCTTCTTTCCTTCCTTCCTTCCTTCCTTCCTTCCTTCCTTCCTTCCTTCCTTCCTTCCTTCCTTCCTTCTTTCCTTCCCTTCATTCTTCCCTCCTTCCCTCCTTTTCTTCCTTTCTTCTTTCCTTCCTTTCTTCTTTGTGAAGAATTACTCAGAAAAATTACTTAACTACTTTAATTTTGTAAACTGGTATATGCATGCAGGTAAAAATCAAAACTTGATTTCCTTCAGAAATGCATGTTATCCAAGTATTTTATTATTTAAAATAAATATGTCAATATATATTACTAGATTTCTGGAAAATAATAGGTTAAATGGTTTGGAGTACTAAGTTGGACTTTCTACAGAAGAATTTACTAGAATAATTGATAAATTAATCTGGCTGTCAGAAATGTGGTGAATCAGAAAGAATAAAATACCTATCAGTAGAACTACAAAACAGTGCTCCAAGAAATCAGAAATGACACAAACAAGTGGAAAAACATTCCATATTAATGGATAGAAAGAGTCAATATCAGAAAAATGGCCAAACTGCCCAAAGCAATTTATAGATTTAATACTATTCCTATTAAATGACTATAAGATTTTTGGCAGAACCAGAAAAAAAAAAAAACTATTTTAAAATTTATATGAAACTACAAAATAATCCAAATAGCCAAAGGAATTCTAAAGAAAAAGAACAAAGCTGGAGGCATCACACTATCTAACTTTAAACCAAGCTACAGGGCTACAGTAACCAAAACAGCATGATACTAGTACAAAATAGAGACAAGGACCAATGCAACAGAATAGAGAATCCAGAAATAACGCTACACAACTACAATTATCTGATCTTTGGCAAACTTGACAAAAACAAGCAGTGGAGAAACGATTCCTTATTCAATCTGTTATAACAGACTAGCCATATGCAGAAAATTAAAACTGGACCTCTTTCTTACACCATATACAAAAAAATAAAAAATAAAAAAAACCTCTATATGGATTAAAAACTTAAATGTAAATCTAAAAACTTAAATGTAAAATTAAAAACTATAAAACCCTGAAAGACAACTTAGGCAATACCATTCAGGATATAGTAATAGACAAAGATTTCATGATGAGGACATCAAAAGTCATTGCAACAAAAGAGAAAAATTGACAAGTGGGAACTAATTAAACTAAAGAGCTTCTATATAGCAAAAGAAACTGTTAACAGAGTGACGAGACAACCTACAGAATGGGAGAAAACTTTGCAAACTATGCATATGACAAATGTCTAATATCCAGCATCTATAAGGAAAATAAACAAATCTACAAGAAAAAACAACCCAATTAAAAACTGGGCAAAGGACATAGACAGACACTTTTTAAAAGAAGACATACAAGCAGCCAACAATCATATGAAAAGAAGCTCAACATCACTGATCATTAGAGAAATGCAAATCAAAACCACAATGAGATACCATCTCACACCAGTCAGAATGACTATTATTAAATGTCAAAAAAATAAAAGATGCTGGTGAGGCTACACAGAAACAGGAATGCTTATTCACAGTTGGTGGGAGTGTTAATCAGTCCAGCCATTGTGGAAGACAGTGTGGTGATTCCTCAAAGACCTAAAAACAGAAATACCACTCAACCTAGCAATTTTATTACTGAGTATATACCAAAAGGAGTATACATCTTTATTACAAAGACACATGCACATGTGTATTCATTGTGGCACTATTTATAATAGTAAAGACATGGAATCCACCTAAATGCCCATCAATGATAGACTGGATAAAGAAAACAAAATATGTATGTATTCTGGTACATATACAAATACATGATACATATACACCATAGACTATTATGCAGCCATAAAAAGCAATGAGAACACGTCCTTTGCAGGGACATGGATAGAACTGGAGACCATTATCCTTGGCAAACTAATGCAGGAACAGAAAACCAAATACCACACGTTCTCACTTCTAAGTGGGAGATAAATGATGGAAACACATGGACACATAAATGGGAACAACACACAGTGGGGCCTATCACAGGATGGAGAGTGGGAGGAAGGAGAGGATCTGGAAAAATAAATAATGGGTACCAGACTTTATAACTAGTACTAAGGTGACAAAATAATCTGTAAAACAAACCCCCACAACACAAGTTTACCTGTACTAAAAACTTGTGCATGTACTCCTGAACTTAAAATAAAAGTTAAAAAAATTCACTTAAATATATTTTAAAAAGAAATGTGGCAAATGATACATTGCGATGAAAATGAAAAGTAACACTTTGGCAACTTTTCACAGTATCTTCAACTTATAATGAAATATAATTCAAATAAGCTTATCTTGAGGATAGAAAAATAAACAAAAGTTTATCCCATCATTCTATGAGATATCTTGTGATGGAAATATGATTAATATTTTGAATTTATAAAAAAAGAATGCTGGTAAAGAAAATTGTAGTAGTGAGAGTAAAATAATAGTTCAGTGGTTGTTATTTTAAAACTTCTCAATGAAGGGAGGTGAAATGGAAAATATTTTAGTGCTCAGAGAATAATTTGAGATAGAAAATGTGTATTAGGCCTGGTGCGGTGCTCACGCCTGTAATCCCACCACTTTGGGAGACTGAAGCAGGCTGATCACTTGAGGTCAGGAGTTCGAGACCAGCCTGGTCAACATGGTGAAAACCCATCTCTACTAAACATACAAAAATTAGCGGAGCCTAGTGCTGGGAACCTGTAATCCCAGGTACTCAGAAGGCTAAGGAAGGATAATTGCTTGAACCTGGGAGGCAGAGGTTGCAGTGAGCTGATATCTTCCCACTGCACTCTAGCCTGGGCGATAGAGCAAGACTCCATTACAAAAAAAAAAAAAAAAAAAAAGGAATAGAAAAAAAGGAGAAAGAAAACAAGAAAATGTATATTCATCTCAGTTTAGGAGATTAAAGATGACAGAGATTGGAAATATAGACGGGAATTCATTCAGAATGGCTAATCTACCAGTAAGTAGAAGCACTGCAAAGAAAAGAAATGTTTTGATCACAGATAAATTACATAATCTCTTTGAGGATTAATTTCCTATATTTTAAAGCTGGCAATGAAAGTAAATGTCTGGATATTATATATCAATTCAGTTCTGTGTTGCCCCTAACAGTGTTCTTCTGGCCTAATGTCTTTGTTGTGAAGATTAATAGTAGTTTTGTCATAAAATAGGAGGTATTATACTATTTTTCCAATTCTTTATTTTGTTTTAATCACTGTTATTTCACTTTTTCTATTCCCATTTTATCTTCTTGTTCCTTTGCTAACTTTCCGGATCAAATGTTTAATTCGTTTGTTTTCTTCTTTCTTATTTGGGCGTGTATGTAATTAATTTCCCTCTGACAGCTGTCATAGTGCTATTCCTTAGGCATTCTGATATGTGCTGTTTTCATTACTGTTAAATTTTAGTATACTAAATAACTGCAGTTTCACTTTGGGTTTTATCTTTGACTCAAAAAATTATTTAAAAGAGAAAGAGTATTTTTTTGTTTGCTTATTTATATACCCAGATGGCATATAATTTTTTTTTCTGATTCTGCTTTTATTCCAGTTTTTTATTTCATTGTGTATGTAGATAGTGTGACATTTCTAAGCTTTGTAACTTTATTTCTAAATTACTGTTTCTTTTGAGGACTTCGCATGACCAAGGAAGTTACCTACTGATGTGCCTATGTTGATATCAAAAAGAAAAACAAGTATCACCTTGCATGAATTATTTTACTTCTCTGTAATAGTAGAAGCATCTGTAGCTTTTTTATTTTATTTTTAAATATCAACACTTTCTTCCCACTCTATCTGTCATGAAAGAGAAGAGTGATTTTAGCACAGGGAAAATGTAGAATAGATGAGTTTACCTGAGATAATCACTACTAAGTAAGGTTTAAAAGTGAAAAGATGAAAACTTATGTTATCTCTGGGAAAAACTATAATGAAATAGATATAATCACAGATTGCAGTGCCTAAGGAAACTTAAGTATGTCTATGTTTTAATTCTATAAAACTGACCACCCTTATCACTGTAGCATCCTGGAACAGCAGACCCAGGTTATTCTGGCCTTGGCCAGAGATCCTAGAGAGCTAAGTCTGCTCTCAGATAGCTGTGGAATGTAGAATTGAGAGAACATTTCCAAAGAAACATCTCAAGACAGTGCCCATCCACAACGTGAAAAGCCTGTCCTAGCAGAATAGCCAAGGCTTTGAAGGCTCCTATGCTCTGGTTTTGTAAAATATCATAAATTTCCAATTAGTAATTTTAGTTCTTTATGAATTTTTCATATAAACATATTCTGTTATCTTTTCCTTTTCTTTTTAAAACATGAACCAGCAGCTTTTATTTTCATTTTGAATGTATTCAGCTAAGTGCTTCATGCAGTGATTTCTTCAGAGAAAGGGCTTGATGAACACTGAGCTGAATTGAACATAACCTTTCATGTTAACCAGACTTATTATGCTCCTCTTCTATTCAGTTTGTGATGCTTTTCTAACGTTTGAGTAGTTTTTGCCATGCCCCTAGAATATGAAGTCTATCAAAAGATGCAGACAGGGTGAATGCACTTTTAATTCTTGGCTTGTCTGGAAATGTATTTTGTTCCCCCTGGAAGACAAATAGATTTCCCCTTACTAAGGGTCTTGGTTACAATGCAATCTGCATGGCATCTGCCTCATAGAGTTGGGTTGAACATCTCATCTACATGATTACAATCCTGTAGGTACATCACATTTCTGCAGATATGGCCTTAGTTTACTCTTTCAATTAATCATTCTTCCTTCCCTGTGTTTCTTTCTTTCTGGGAAAGGTTTCAATATGTCAGAATAGAATTATATCTCCCATTATATTTGAAGCATGAGAAAAGGAAAAACAAATACCGATTGTGTAGAACTAAAAACAAAAACATGCCAAGCACCAAATCACTTCCATGTCTGCAGTTTGAAAATGGCACAAGAGTAAGTTATGTTGTTTGGCATTTGTAACTAAAGGACAGAGCAGATGGTAAGAATTTATTTTAAATTAAAACAGAGAAAATATTTATTTAAATGAATTACACTGTCAAGATGTAATTTATTCTGTGTAGCGGGCAGGCAAGTGTTCAATAAAGCTTGTTCGAAACTAGAGTGAAATAATTTACTACAAATTGATAGACCCTCATTTAAGTGAATTTCTATTAGGAAATCGATATTGACAGAAAAAGATTCTCCACTGCATTCACCATGTATCACCTTGAAATGTTATAAGCACATTTAAAACTCAATTATTGTCCTTAGTTTTTCAAGAAATAATACATATAAGACCCTGCCAACCAGATATTAATTATTGCCAATTTGATTTCATTTGAAGTCTGCAGGGAAAAGATATTGAACTTGATATTCCTTAGTGGGGACAAAAAAGAAAAAAAGATCTAGACAGTAAGTCAAGTGATTTGGGAAACAGATTAAGTTTCTTAGGCCATTAGGTACTGTATGACTGTTTCTTAATTTCCTGTGACTGATGCATTTCTTTGACATTCCTACCCTGAAAATTGGGTTAAACCGATGAACCACATTTGTGCTGTACAACTGCAGTTGATAGAAATATAGACGTGAAGACTCAGAAGCATTTACATGGCTGAATATCTCCAGACCAGAAGTTACAAACTGAAATATCTATAGGGTTAAGGTAGGTGTAGAACAAAAGATACACATTTTGTAACAAAGACTTTGCTTTCCTATTAAACAACAATAATATTTATTTCTACACAGAAACATAGTCTCTCTTCCTCTCTCTTTTGAAACTCTAGCTCATTCAGATGTGTTTTTCCTTTGTGAACCTTGCTAGAAACACATAAAGAGGGAAATATTTATTTACTCATAAAAACCTCAAGACATTTGATGATGAGTGATAACCTACCTTCAGCCTCTCTGTCAAGGAGAACCGGAACGTGTGTGTCCTGTTTAAATGGTATAGCTGTAATGCTGATCCAATATTTCCAAATGTGTTTACTTTCCCTACAAAAAAAAAAAAAAAGAAGAAAATAAAATCTCTAGTGGAAATACCGTAATTTTTCTAAAACGTTGGAATAATTTAGCAATTTTTAAAATGCCGTAAAGGAAAACATTTTAGATCCAACAATATTGGTCTTCAGATAAAATTGGAGCAACAGGGAGAGTTCTCTCAAACATTGTGTTTATTTAAATAGATATTGATGGAGTCCTACAACCTTAAAAGGCAAGCAGATTAGAGTTTGACTCTATTATTAAGTGAAAAGCCAAAAATTGCAAAAGTAAATAGAACTCAGTACTCAAGCTATGAATTTAAGCAATTTTTAGATGTTACCTACATTCCTTAGTATACCTATGATGAACAAACTAAATACAAATAATTAAACAGTCAAGTCTTTCTTATTTTTGTATATGAGTCTTGATCCAACTGCTTTAGCTGTCTTTTAGAGTTTTCCTAGTATGATTGGAAAGAATTATTACATTAAAATGTTTATAGTATCCCCTTTGTATGAACATTTGTATGAAATTCAATGAGATGTTCATTATTTAGGGTTTGAGATTATTTGTTTGTTTGTTTTACATCCTTTCAGGTGTTGAAAACTGTAAATTAACTAACCACTGAGGAATAATTACCCAGAAACTAAAACTTCTTACTACATGTTGGCTTTGGATGAGCAATTTACCTTTCTATACCATCTGTAAAATAGAAACAATATTAGTACTATCCTCTCAGGAATGTAAGGATTAAGTGACATCCTGTATAAAATGCTTAAATCATGGTCTGGCACAGAAAGCACGCAGTAAATGTTAGTTATCAATATAAATTTAAAATATTATTAATTAATAACTATTTTCTGGTGGAGAAGATGTAAATGAGGAAGAGTTTCTAGACCATTGATACAATTGTTCTCTCAATCTCCCATTAAAAAGCAAAAAGTGTAGTGACTCTAATGGCTTACACTCAGCAATTAAAATGACATACATTTACAAAGAAAAGGTAATGAAATTATATCTGAGTAATGGTCTGACATCACAACCAATCTGATAGTTGTAGAAATGAAACCAAAGACAATTCATAACTCATCATTAGAACAAAAACACCCACAAAGTCAGGTAGAGTAAATGTCTAAGTCATAAATTCAAACCAAGAGATCATGAATTGACCCTTGTGGTTGAAATAGATGACAAAAAAAAAAAAATGAAATACTGCCAGACTAAATCATTTCAATCACTGGAATCCTCATGGCATAAATTCATTCTAAAACAGTTGCCTGTACGGTTGATGCAGCTGCTCATGCAGGAATAATGAATAATAGAGAAATTATTAATATCTTTCTGTAGGATGGTAAGTTACTAATGAAACCAACAGTCAAACGAAAAGCAGAGGATTAAGGAAGTTACTGAACTTGCCAAAGTTATAAAGCTACAAAAGAGTAAAAGTAGGAATTCAAACGTGGACCTCTCACACTTAAGAAATAATGTTCTTTTATTGCTATCGTACCATTTAGGGAGTGAGAGATTTCTCACTTAATGATCACTAAAAAGCAGTAGTTTGAACAAACAAATGTGTAGGTGGAGAACAAAAATTTTCACACAAGCACAGTATGCTCATTTACCAACTGGAAAGGCACATTAGCCATTTGTTCATAGGCATTATTCAGTTGCTGGGCTTATTTGTAACATATTTAAGGTCAGATATGGATTTGGGAATAAAATAAATGGTTTTTTATCTCAATTATATACTGTGATGTTAATATTTTTTGAGAAATATTTCATTTTTAAGTAGCCGCAGGCATATCAAAACCACATCATCAGTTGCATTTTACTCTGACAATAAAGAATGAAATTGCTACTATTAGCCTAGTTGTATTCTGGATAATAATGACAGCCACAGAAGAAATATGCAACTCTATTGAATTCACTTATCTATAGTGAAGGAACAAAGGTATGTGTAAATAAAAAAGGCAGAACTATTAAATGGATTAAGGATTTTCTTCCATGGGTGACCTAAATGTAACAGCTTCCACTAACTCAGAAAATTATACTGTGAGAATTGTTTGAGTTCATTTCAGTGTTATATTTTCTGTACGTGTCACAGATGGACAATTCAAATCCTTTTCCACTGATTCAAATATAAATGCATAATCTTAAAATATTCTCTTTTCCAAACAATACCTCATAATTCATTTGTAAGTGTTGTATGAACACTTTAGTGAACTCTGTGGCTAGAGTCCTAACTCAATTCACTGTCCGCCTGAATTTTTTTATGTTGAATGTGAAAAAATCATGTCCTAACCCCTCAATATTTTCCCATCAAAATTTCCAAATATGTCATCTAATAAATAATAAATAACTTCCAAAATGTAGCCATTGATCTCCTGAAAGTGTTCACTTCAGATCTACTATGTAACTATTTTTTCTTTTCTTTTCTTTCTTTCTTTCTTTCTTTTTTTTTTTTTTTTTTTTTTTTTTTGAGATGGAGTCTCTCTCTTGTTGCCCAGGCTGGAGTGCAATGGCAAAATCTCGGCTCACCATAACCTCTGCCTCCCAGGTCAAGCAGTTCTCCTGCCTCAGCCTCCCGAGCAGCTGGGATTACAGGCATGCATCACCATGCCCAGCTAATTTTTGTATTTTTACTAGAGACAGGGTTTCTCCATGTTGGTCAGGTTGGTCTTGAACTCCTGATCTCAGGTGATCCTCCTGCCTCAACCTCCCAAAGTGCTAGGATTACAGGCATGAGCCACTGTGCCTGGCCATAACTATTTTTTCAACCCAGACATATATATGAAGAAGATACATGCACTCTGATTTTCAGCAACTTGACAAAAATAACATTATAGAAGATATCTAGAGTGATCACAGAATTAAACAAGTTACTGATAAATTAAACAATAAAACACATATTGTGCAGTTTAAATGACAACTATGAAAGATAGCTGGCTCTTACCTATAATACCCCTTAAATTCAAAGAATATAATCATTGCAATAAATTCCAAAATAGATCCTTTCTAAGCCAAGAAAGCAAAAAATTATTGTGGTGCATATTTGTTTGGTTTTTCAAAATCCATTCATGTTTATCTTGGTAAGAACATTTGTTTCTTTTGTATGTGTCCTCTTTGGCTACATATATACCGCCACCTTCTCAACAACAAAAACGCAAAGTTGGGCATAAGGATTTGAATATACATTTCTCCAAAGAAGATATACAAATGGACAGCAAGCACATAGTAAGATGCTTCACATAATTAGTTATTAAGGAACTGCAAATCAAAATCACAATTAAATAGTACTTCATACCCACCAGGATGGCTATTGGGAAAAAATATATAGAAAATAACAAGTCTTTAAGAGTATGTGGAGAAATTAGAACCCTTTGCTGGTAGGAATGTAAAATTGTATAGACACCGTGAAAAACAGTCTGACAATTTCTCAAAGTTAAACAATTAGCAGAGTACCCAGAAAGTCCATACATGGATATATAACATAAATAATTAAAAACTCACACTAAAATAAATACTTGAATACATGAATGTTCATAGCAGCACAGTTTACATTTATCAAAGGTGGAAATAACCCAAATGTGCATCAATAAATGAATGGATAAACAAATTGTGATATACACGTGCAATGAAATATTATTCTATAAAATTATTCCGTATTGCAGTATTGTCCAATAAAAAGAAATGCAGCATTAATACATGCTATAATGAGAATACACCTCAAAAATATTTTGCTAAGTGAAAAAAGCCAGACACAAAAGGTCACATGTATGATTCAATGTATACAGAATATCCCCAGTAGGTAAATCTATAGAGCCAGAAAGCACATTAACGGTTGCCAATAGCCAAGGGAAGGGAGGAATGATGAGTAATAGCTTCAAGGGTAGGGGGTTATATTTTGGGGCAATGAAAATGTTTTAGAACTAGATAGAAGTGATGATTGCACAACATTGTGAATACACTAAATGTTACTAAATAATTCACTTTATTTTTTATTTTTTATTTTTTTGTAGAGACCTCTCAGGCTGGAATTCAATGGCATGATCATAGCTCACTGCAACCATGAACTTCTGGGCTCAAGTAAACCTCCCACATCAGTCTCCCTAGTAGCCAGGACTGCAGGCATGTGCTACCACACCAGGCTAATTAACTATTTTTTGTAGAGACAGGGTCTCGTTGTGTTGTACAGGTTGATTTTTGACTATTTTCCTGGACTCAAGCAATCCTCCTGCCTTAGGTTCCCAAAATGCTGGGATTACAGGTGTGAGCTACTGTGCCCACCTCTTCACTTTAAAATGGTTTATTTTATATTTTGTAATGTTCACTTCAGTTAAAAAAATAAAAGATACCCTCTTGTCCTTTGCCCAAAGGAATAACAACAAGAGCAAAACTTAGACAGTCTTTTATTTAAAATCTTAATTAATAAGTGAGAGCTGAAATTATTTCAAAGTGACTAACCCTCTTTCATTACAATGGAAGCCTTACGATGGTTATGATTATTATTGAAATTATTATTATTGCTATGTTTCTTACTGACATATTCATCTGTTTTTTCTTTTTTTTTTTTTACCCTATAACACCAAATGTATCTATTAACAGAATACAAAACAAATCTATGCGGGAAGATCCTCTAAGCTTTACACTTCCAGACATGGATACAGCTGCTAGCTTTGGGATCATTCCACCACAGTTTTCCATTTGAAAACACAGGACCAGTTATTTTGTCATAGCCTTAAGCCCTATGTTACATTGCTCTTTTCATTATAAATATCACACTTATATCCCCAATCTGTTTCTAGAAAATACTACAATAAATTGTCATAATGAAAACCAGTATTTTTTTTTTTTTTTTTCTGAGAACACCACTACTGCTATTCTCAAAAGGGAATTTCTCAAGAATTTGTCACTATATATTTCAAGTTTTGGGATTAGAAATAACATAATTAAGACACCAATGCTGATTTCAAGCTATTACTATTACAAATGTACCTAAAAATACTGCTTTTCCTTTAAAAATCATAACTGATATACTTTCTCTTCTGTGCTGCCTGTTAATGCAGGACTTACAGGTACTCATTCCCATTAATCAAAGAGTTTACCAAATTTCTCACAGTCTCTCTGTCCAATTCAAGTTATACCAACTTGTTGACTTGCAAGTTCATCAACAGCTTTTCAAAGTGGCTGTTGACAACATATAAGTTAAATACACTTACATTGATTATTCAAGTCAATACACCCAAGTCTTCAAAATATCAGTTTGTGAATGACTCTCAAACATACACCTCCAACACAGATCCCTCAGTCCTCATGCAGTGCGCTTCTCAATCATGACATCTTGCAGGTACTTCAATATTATTCTGATCAAACCATGTAGTTAGAAACCAATAAGTCATCTTTGACCTTTCCCTCATTCTTATAGGGTCTCAGTTACTTCATCTTAATGTTTCTATCCTTAGAGTTCTATCCTGAATTTCTGTGTCGGTTCTACCATATTAGGTGTTTTTTTTTGTTTTTTTTTTTTTTTAATCATTCCTTATTTCCATCTTTTTAAAAGGCAAATGTGCTCACATGTAATTTGCACTAATGTATTTCACAATTTATATTTGTCATTTTAAATTCATCATCCTTAAACTAATTTTCTGCCACAACTTTCTATCACTCTATTATTTCCTTATTTATTTGTTTATTTATTTTTTGAGACAGTCCCACACTGGAGTGCAGTGGCATGATCTTGGCTCACTGCAGCCTCCATCTCCTGGGTTCCAGCGATTCTTATGCCTCCTTCTCCTGAGTAGCTGGACTACAGGAGCACACCACCACTTCCAGCAATTTTTTTGTATTTTTAGTAGAGATGGGGTTTCACCATGTTGCCCAGGCTGGTCTCGAACTCCTCAAGTTATACACTCAGCTCAGCCTCCCAAAGTGTTAGGATTACAGGCATGAGCCACTGCAACTGGCCTCCATTTTTTTAAAAAAATATATACTAGCATGCTTTCACTCAGCCCTAAGCCTTTGTAAATGGTGTTCCTCTTGCCTCGAATGCTCCTAACCAATTCTTGCTTTCATGCTTATTCTAAAGAAATCAGTTCTGATTGACTAACTTCTGGAGCTATATCCTCTCTTTTACCCTGCTATTGTTACATATCCACCTATTTGTTTTCATAGCAATATTTTTTTTTTTTTTTTTGGTAGATAGGGTCTCTCTGTCGTCCAGGTTGGAGTGCAGCAGCATGATCTCGGCTCATTGCAACCTCCACCTTCCTCATTTGAGCAATTCTCCTTGCCTCAGCCTCCCAAGTAGCTGGGATTACAGGCGTCTGGCACCACACCTGACTAATTTTTGTATTTTTAGTAGAGATGGGGTTTTGCCATGTTGCCCAGGCTGGTCTCGAACTCTTGACCTTAGGTGATCTGCCCGCCTTGGCCTCCCACAGTGCTAGGATTACAGGCGTGAACCACCACGTCAGGCCTCAATGCATTTTCATCATTGTACTTATCATATTAGATTGTAAATCAAATGTTTAGTATAATAATATTTATGAAAAAATACATAATTAATACAGGCCAGTGAATGCAAAACTAAATGAATTTACTAAATCAAACTTTAAAACAATTATTTTAAAGTATCCATAGAAAATATTTGTATAAAGTGAAATGAGGTTTTATATTATGAATAGATTAGATGTATTTACAATTAATATGTAAACGTAGAGTTTGTAGTTGGAAATGTTTACAGTTGAAAATGTAGTTGTCAACAGAAGAGCTATTTCTTCGAGGGTCTAACTTACTGACTGGGTGGAGAAATAACCAAAACTACACAAAATGCTTTACAAGTGTAGTAGGTTTTATGAAAGAAAAAGAAATTGAGTAATACAATGGAGGGTAACAGGTTTGCAAGAAGGTATTTTGTTTCAGGGGAGGCTGCTTGGAAGTGGTGTCATTTCGTCTGAAATTGAAAAATAAATGGCCGGGTGCGGTGGCTCATGCCTGTGATCCCAACGTTTTGGGAGGCCGAGGTATGTGGATCATGAGGTCAGGAGTTTGAGACCAGCCTGACCAACATAATGAAACCCTGTCTCTACTAAAAATATTTAAAAAATTAGCTGGGCATGGTGACGAGTGCCTGTAATCCCAGCTACTCAGGAGGCTGTGGCAGGAGAATTTCTTGAATCCGGGAGGCAGAGGTTGCAGTGAGCCGAGATTACACCACGGCACTCCAGCCTGGGCGACAAAGCAAGACTCTGTCTCAAAAAAAAAAAAAAAAAAAAAGAAAAATAAATAAAGGTCCACTACATGGTGATGCAGGAGGGAAGTGTACAGGAAGATAGAATGGCAGATGAAAGGCCCTGAGATTGGGATGATTTGGCATTTTTATGTAACTGAGAAAGAGCTAGTATGATTGAAAAGGAGATGAGATTGAGGAGGGCTATGTGTGTTTAGCCATGTAAGAAGTTTTTCAATTTGATTTTATTATGCTATCAGCAGGGGCAATGAGGAGGCATCACAAGCTTTTAAATAGAGGAGTGATGACATTTAAACTATTTGTAAAAGTCATTATTGATGAGGTAAGACAATTTTAGGAGGGTAGGGTGTGTTGTGCCAGGAATAGAAGCAGGGGACCAATGAGAAGGTTATTTTAGTCACTTATTCAAGCAATGAGAGAAACCTAGAGTGGTAGCCATGGAAATGCAAGAGTGAAAGGATTTCATTATGCCTTTTTGAGATAATCTGAATAAGAATTGCTGATAGGTTACATATGAGGGAGGAATACAGGAAGGAAGAGCACACTCTGTATCCTAAATCATTTGCTTCACCTTTAGATGGATGGGGACGACATCTACTGATATGGGGTTGAAAGGGGAGAGAGTAAATCATCTTTTCTAAATATTAATTTTAACATGCCTAATATCACTCAAATGGACACATCAGGTAAACAAATGTTGTCATAATAGCATGTTAAAATGTGAAGTTTTGAAAGAGACAAACATTCAGCGGATATCAAATACCAAACAACCTATAACACAGACCTTCTTGGGGACTTTAAAAAGAAAGTACTAGAGAATTATCTAGATTATTTACTTTCACGAGGAATTTGCATTATTGTGTGGCTGGAAACTAAGAGCGTTGCTGAGGGAGATCCGTTTGAGGCTTACAACAGTCGCCGTATATGGTCTATAGATGGTCCAGTAGTAAGGAAAAACACACTGGAGCAGAATCTTAAGCCTTCTTGAGTAATGTATAGGATGAAAGACTGGCTGACTATCCACTTAGGCAGCAGAGCAAAGGGAGCAACTGTGGCTTTGGGATCCACTTTCACTCCCATATATGTCTCAGAAAGAGAATGCTTGAGTGGATCTTGTGGATTGGCTGTGGGCAATGTAGAAGAGAGGGGTACCTATGCATGCAGACTTCTAGGGGGGTGACATGGGCATTAGGAGTAAAAGATAACTATGGAGTGAATCGCTACAAGAAAGACATAGTCAACCTCAAGACTGAACCAGATATACCAACATCAAGGTTGTGCGTGCACACACGTGTGTGTGTGCATGGCACATGTGTGTATGGCTACGTGCACTTGCATGTGTTGGAGAAGGTGGAAATTCTGCAAAACACTAATAAAATCCCTCATTAAGGAAACAGTGATATTTGAACAACTCCCAAACCCAGGCATGATAATAGCATTGTTCGACAGTCTTAGGAATTTCTTTACTTGTATTCCCTTCCCTTCCTGACCTCTGCTTCTTCCTTGTTTCCCCATAAACAACAGGATGTTAAGGATAGAAATATAATGTAGTAAAGAACAGGATACACTGTCAATTAGTAAAACATCTATCCTGCAGCAGGAGTTTGTGGAGGGAGAAGTCATTCAGGGTTTTTTCCTATTACATAAATGTAAACTTTTTGATTGTTGAGATTGTTTTGGCAATTTATTATGATCATAGAGCTTTCTGGTACCCAAGAATGAACAGAAAAATTCATGTGGCCTCAGAACACTTTCACCCACTTGCAACGGAAGGGTAAGGAAAAGAATACAGATACAAATTGGAAGCCAAAACAATGTAGTTAGTATTTGAAGTCAAAAAAGCACATGAGATAACTCTTAGGGACTAGGCCTCAACCAGGCAAATGCATGCTGCTCTTACCTCTGTGGTTCTGAGAAGCCTCACGCTGTATTTCAGAAAAGGATAAAACAATAGAGAATGATGTCTTTTGGCACTATCCTTCCTAATTGCAGAAATGTCAGCTATCCAGCAAATGCCTAGATCTATAGAATTTTTCTTTAAAATGCGCTACACTTTTTTAGAGAAAATAATTGTTTCAATGGAAATGGAAGAATTACTTGGCAATGAGTAAGGGAATCATCCACTATACTTAAGAATATATTAAGTTAATCTCACTTAAAATGTAGTGTAATTGTAAAAACAGAAAACCAAAGAGCCCATTTTCTCACTTATAAATGGAAGCTAAATGATGAGAACACATGGACACATACCAGGGAACAACATAGAGTGGGGACTGTTGGAGGGTGGAGAATGAGAGAGGGAGAGGATCTGGAAAAAAATAACTCATGAGCTTAATAACTGGGTGATGAAATAATCTGTATAACAAACCCTCATGACACAAGCTTACCTATGTAACAAACTTGCTCGTGTACTACTGAACTTAAAAGTTTAAAAAAATGTAGTATAATCCTAGCAAATATGTATCCAGGAAGGAGAAACCAGATGCTGAAGCTATGGAATACAATAGGGGTAAAATGTAAATTTTGATTCAGACAAATGTACTGTTGAAACCCGGTTTCAGCAATTTTAAAGTTATGAAACACAAATGCTCCTAAATGGAAAAATATATCTGCCTCCTGTGTTTATGATACAGGTATGTGAAGTGATTCAGGCAAAGCACCTGTGTAGTATTTATAAAAATATTAGTTTTTTCCCTTAATAATATTTGTAAAGAATGTATATTTTCAATTCATACTTTCTAAATATTGTATTACTAAGTATATACAAGCATACTGATCTGAAAACCTCACTCTTTACTTAAATCTCAAATACAGCTGGTGTAGTACTTATAAAATGCTTACTTCAGTCATGCAGGCATATTAAGATTCTTTGCACTGTTATTTAAATGATCGGTAGACTTTGAAGACACATTTCACTTCATTTAAAAAGATTTCAGTCTCACAGGCTCTGCTGCTCTCCCCCAGGGCATCCTCTCCCCATGGCTGATTGATTCATTACACTGTTGTTACAGTTCATTAAAAGAATGAGGGATGCTGATAATTCAGCAGATGCAATTCACTGGCCTCTGTATGGGTCACCTACCGCTGTGAGTTTTGCCCTGTGAAATAGGACAGCATAATGTGGAGAGTAAAGAAAAAAATGGTCTTTGCTTGAAGCCCTCATGTTTGCTTTAATACATCTTTTGTAAATCAAATCTGAAAAACATCTCCCCAAATTTTAAGTTTTGTTTTGGGTTTTGGGTAATATTTTTGACTACGACTGTTTTACAGCAAGAGATAGTCAGTATGACCCGGTGTAAGATTATTTTTCCGACAACATTGATCTCTATAGGAGTAGCAACAGTGGAATTTTACCACCAAGAAAAGATCTTATACAAA
Source organism: Piliocolobus tephrosceles (assembly GCF_002776525.5). Lineage (NCBI taxonomy): Eukaryota > Metazoa > Chordata > Mammalia > Primates > Cercopithecidae > Piliocolobus > Piliocolobus tephrosceles. Next base: position 35,810,332 of record NC_045447.1, on the reverse strand, counting down.
GTAAGTGATGTAACATGGCAATATCATAGAGAGAAAATTGTCAGCTGACAGGTGATTACTTAGTGTGTGCTACACAGTGTGTTAAGTACTCAAAATTTAATGGTAAGCATGTCAGACATAGGATGTGAGAGAAGGATAGTAGGTATTGTAGAGTGTTGCATTATCAGTCTTGCTACCAGTTAATGATAAAGAGTAAAGATAGAGTTGCTAGGAGGATTCACGTATTAACACACAATATTTGTCTGATTGAACTAGGAGGGTAAACTATTCTTTGGTGTAGTCTATGGATCAAGGTGAGGAGGGAATTTCTCTCATTCCTATTGGTCAGAGTTGGACCCATGGGAAGAAGATTTTCTTTTAATTCTGGGTTCCATCATCTGGTCCATTTGGAGGACCTTAGGATGTCAGTTTTGATAGTCTGCGGTGTACTGCTTCATCTAAATCCAGAACATGTGAGAAAAGCCTGAATCTGTGTAGCCCTTTAGCCAGCTGCTTGATGATAGAAAAGGAGAGGCCATGTGGTACCCTCAACGTGTGTAATTTAAGAGTTTTTCTGTGAAGAGAGGAGAGCAGCACCTACAGAATGAAGATGACAGTCAAGGGAAAATCAGGAGATGTCTAAGATTTGTTTCCAACAGAATGCCAGAAACTTTATGCAGACAGCAGAGTAAAATCTGTCAAAGAGTAATTAATCAGTTAATGTTTGCTAATTAATGAGTGATTGAATTAGTGAATAAGAGTCATGTGCTAGACGACTGCTTTGTGAGGCATAAAAGATAGGAAAGTGGAGATGAAAAGGACAAATAAATACTAAATACATAATATATTGTTCTATAAATAATGCTCTGTTTTCAGTTTGTTGCAGAGCTGCAATGTATACTGCTACAACTTAATTTTGAAAAAAATAATTCTTAAAATCTGAGAAGAACTATGGAGAATTCTAATGGAAAAATTCATTAACATGCTAAAATAGAAAGCAATCAATCATTGGCTAACTCAGCTGAAATAGAAGACAGATCAAATATTTGCATAGTGTTCACTTTAATAAAGAAAGTTTACATAATTTATCTCTCCTAATTCTTTTTCATTCTTAGCTATCAAATTGGTCTTTTGCAAACTATTTACATGAAGACAAAAGTGCTGACTGCATATTTTCAGAGTTTCAGACACTATCAACTTCTCCTGTCCGTCAAACATGCAGGAACAATGTATAAAAGTAGGTGATATTAAATTACTGTTATCTTCGGTATCCTAATTAATTAGCTAAATGATTTTAGAAGTGTGTACAGCTTTCCAAACAAGAAAGCTGTTCAGAAATATATTTTAAGGCTTTTTTCATTATTGTGTTACTGGAAAGGGGATCTGATCCAGACTCCAAGAGAGGGTTCTTGAATGTTGTGTTAGAAAGAATTTGAGGCAAATCCACAGAGTGAAAGCAAGTTTATTAGGAAAGCAAAGGAATAAAAGAATGGTTACTCTACAGACAGAGCAGCCTCAAGGGCTGCTGGTTGTTCACTTTTACGTTTTTTTAAAATTACGTGCTAAACAAGGGGTGGATTATTCATGCCTCCCCTTTTTAGATCATATTGGGTAACTTCCTGGCATTGCCATGGCATTTGTAACCTGTCACTGTGCGGGTGGGAACGTAGAAGTGAGGACGACCAGAGGCCACTCTCATCGCCATCTTGCTTTTGGTAGGTTTTAGCCAGCCTCTTTACTGAAACCTGTTTAACAGCTAGGTCTTTATGACCTGTATCTTGTGCTGACCGCCTTTCTCATCCTGTGACTTAGAATGCCTAACCATCTGGGAATGCAGCCCAGTAGGTTTCAGCCTCATTTCACCTAGCTTCTATTCAAGGTAGAGTTGCTCTGGTTGAAATGCCTTTGACAATTGTATTCTGAGAATCTTTATTTTCAAAACTGTATAGCAGAGATTTTTGTGCAGTCTGGCAAGATTATATAGACTATTGTAGAGTCTGTTGCATGGGTTCAATATACTGGGTAACAAAAGCTTTATTTTGGCACTGTCCAAGTCAGAATTCTATATCCCAGAAATATGGTACTTTATCATACTATAATGGCCAGGAATTTTCTTTTATCTGGTTCACAAATTATGTATTCCTTTTATGGAAATTTATATATAGGTATTATGTATGCGTGTGTGTGTATATATATGTATGTGTGTGTGTATATATATATATCTCCAGCATGTTTTATACAACCTCAGTTTTCTCATCAGTAAAATGGGTCAGATAGATAATAATCAGATGCTTAACTTACTATAGGATTATGACCCCATCTATTTAAAAACATTTTAACTTTACAATGGTTTCATACTGACTTAACCCCATTTTAAGTTACTGAACTGCTGAATGTTTATTGCTTTTGTACAATAAGAAATCCAAAGAATCTTCAATTGAAGCATCATAAATCGGGGAACGGCCGGGCGCGGTGGCTCAAGCCTGTAATCCCAGCACTTTGGGAGGCTGAGACGGGCGGATCACGAGGTCAGGAGATCGAGACCATCCTGGCTAACACGGTGAAACCCCGTCTCTACTAAAAAATGCAAAAAACTAGCCGGGCGACGTGGCGGAGGCCTGTAGTCCCAGCTACTCTGGATGCTGAGGCAAGAGAATGGCGTAAACCCGGGAGGCGGAGCTTGCAGTGAGCTGAGATCCGGCCACTGCACTCCAGCCTGGGCAGCAGAGCGAGACTCCGTCTCAAAAAAAAAAAAAAAAAAAAAAGAAAAAAAAAAAATCGGGGACCGTCTGTATTGTTAACTTGCTAGTCTTTGCCATACGAAAATTCCTTAAACACACAAATGATTGCATGACTTAATAAATCTGAATTTTAATTACTTCCTAATTTACATAGAAAATGGTTTAACCACTACAGCTATCAATTCTAAATCACCCAGGGTAGAATCCAGGGCATTCCACAATAATGCAGAGATCATAGGATGTATTGTTTCTGATGGGTAGTGTATTACTTGGGCATCATGATGCAACGGCAATTAGGAATTTGAAGAAACCTTTAATTCAAAAATTAAAATGGCTTTTATCATAATGAAGACATGTATTAGTCAGAAAATGAAAAGTTCAGGCTGCTATAGAAACTGAAATTTCCTTTGCATTTGTATACCTTTCTTTTACACAGGAGATCTGTAGCTTTGTATGTAGACGTCAGCAGGCTTCTCTAGTTTCACTTGGGCATATGCAAAACCTCTTAGATCGCTAGTCCTTCAAGCACTGCCTGAGATCCACTGGTATACTTGTCACATTAAGAGTCTCATGATCAGATTTTCCCTTGTGTTTAACTATAACGCATAATGTTAGAGATGCTGATAACAAAAGTCCTATGTTACTAAGTATGCAGTGAAGAAGAGTGACCCACAGGGCTTAGCATAATGTTTACCTTTCCCTCACTGGAAAAAAAATATTTTATGGTCTTGATGAAAGAAATATCACATGAAACAATCAGTTAATATGACCACATTTATTGTACTTTTCTTTTGAGCCTATAGTTTCACCAACGGACTATTTCAAAATCAATTGCAATTTTACAAAATTTGGTTTTAATATATATTATTCCCCTGGGCCAAATTTTAATTTACGTTTTCTAGTGAGTTATATATTTGAGGCCTTTGCAGGCTGCACTGTGTATTTAGAGCATAGGAGACAACCTCAGCTTTCTCATTAGAAACAGCATGTTCAAAATCATTACCGTACCTGCAGGCTCCTTAGCTAATAGACACAGAAATCTAATTCATACATAATAATATATTTCAGTTGTCCTTGTTGGTCTATATACCTTCCCAAAAAGAAAACCCATATATTTTGATGAGGACAAATTATAATTCTTTTTCCCAAGTCACTTTTGTCTCTAACGAGCTTGAACTGGCAATGGTGTTATGCAATCAGCACATCAAAACTAATGATGGTTTATGTGTGAGACACAAAAGCTTAAAATCAACTACCTAAGAGTTTTATAATTGTTGCCAAAAGTCTACAGGTCTGTGTTCCATTAAAAAAAAAAAAAAAAAAAAACTTCCTAAACTAAAAGAAACAGAAGCCTGATGCAAAAATAATGTATATGGAATAATTTCATTTATATAAAGATCCAAAATAGATCTGATAGATCTATTTTGATAGATCTGATCTTGAATGTTGGAAGTCAGGTTAGTAGTTAATTAAATTTAGGAAGAAAAAAAGACTAATAATTGTGAGCAGACAGGAAAGGAGCTTATGAGTTGATGATGATATTTCATTTCTTTACCTGAGTAAAGGTTATGCATAGATGTTCATATTGCAGACTTAGGATTTGTGCACTTTTTTGTGTGTATGTTATCAGCAATAAAAATGCTTTGAAAATTATAGTCTGTATGATAGTTCCATAAAGTTGAAATCAATTGTCAGAGGATTTCTTAACTGCTACCATTGTGTCCGCATCTCAGTCTTCTCTTTGTATAAAGAACAAAACCAAAACAAAATATAGCCTTCCTCATTTAGTGGCACAGAATGAGTTCATGGTAATATTAATAGCTGTGTCTTTGTTTCAAGAAGACAATTTCTGCAAAATTGTTATTATTATCCATCCTATCTATACAATTCCAAAAGAAGCTAGTAAATGAAAAATTCTATATAAGCTGCCAAAGGAATTGTTTTAAACTATCCTCTTCTATGTTCATTAACAATTGAATATATGGCTTTTCCACTCATGGGCTAGAATAAAAATATCAGCTTATTTATGATAGTTAAGACAATGAGAATGGATAAAACTGCCTACAGAGAGAGAGAGAGAGCATAAAGTGAGAACAAAATTTGTTCTCTAACACAATTGTAAGAAATGCCAAGATTTGAAGAGCAGACAGGGGAAGATGATACAGTAGAAAATGGTGAAGAGGAACAGTTATCTGAGTAGGTAAACCATAGCAATGTGTCATCAGAGTCCACTGATGATAGATCTAAGCAGGGGGGAGATCATAGTCTAAAATGAGGCAAGTGCAAAGTCAACAGAAAAAGTTGATGCCCTTAAGCATGTGTAAAAGCTAAAAGACAGAAGGAAGTAAAGGTAAAGTTAAAAATCCATGTGAAAATGGAAACCCAGAATCCAGGGGTAAGAAATTTACTTTAATCAAAGCTTTAACTTATTTAGTAGTTATTAAATGCAATAACCTCCAGTTATATTGTCTGGTATGATTTTACCTTGATACTAGGAGAAAGAATTTAATCACTGTTTTACTGATTGCTATTCAAAAACATCATCCTTAAGGCAATTAGAATGATCTGTGAAGCTACTCATACATCTACCATACTATCACTCCATGCTCATTTATCTCCTATTAATCATGGAAAGTTTCCAGGAATCTTTTAATTTTATTCCGGTCTATGTTTTAACATGATAGTTTTAGAATACCTGCTCTTTTTTTCATGTGTTGGTGTTTTTGTTAAGTAGCTTTTAGCTAAGATTGGTATTGTGTTTTATGCCTCACAAAACTAAAATATATATAAAAATTATGCAAATTAAATACTGTATTAAAGCATTTCAGAATAAACTCCTTTGTTTATAATTATAAACTCTTTCATTGTAACTGATTTAACAGTAACAAGTAAATACAACTTCAAACATAAAACAGGTAAAAACAAAATTTTAAGAATCTTCCAATGAGCAAAGATTCTAACGTTATATGCATTGATTTGACTAGTCACATTCATGAAGATCAATTAATATAATAAGAGAGAAAGGCACATTTACAAAGGAGGCACTTTAGTCCATATGTTTCAAAATGGAAACCAACAGTATCTTCAGATGGAGTATGTCAAGGTTTCTAAATACAGAACAAGATTTAATTTTTGGAAATGCTTATAGATTCTGATTTTATCTAAAATATTATTTTAAATGGCTATAATTTTGGAACTTCTTGTCCTTCTGGAGCTGAATCAATAGCCCTTTCTTCCCCTATCTGTAATGTGTAGGGCCTTTATTTTCAAGGGTATGGGCACGATTTTATTTGTATGAACTGAATTAGAACGTGCAGGGGATAAATAAAAATCCACTTGTAAGAATTGAGAGAGAAAGTGCAGAAGTTAATACTAACATATGGTATAATTTATTTTTAAGAAAGGAATATAAAGCCTATAATGGTTCCTTTTGTATTAATTATGTCACTTTGTACCTTAAAATTATTTAATATCTTTTTTTTTTCCCTAAGGTCCTTAGAATGTTAAATAGGTCTTTTATGGTTTATATGCTTAATGCTTTCAGCCTCATCTCTCATCAGGCCCTTTTGAAGTCTATGCCTAGGCTGTACCAAAGTATCTGCAGTTCTCCAAATGCCCCAGACCATTTCAAATCTCTATACATTTGCATATTTAAAGACTCTATAAATATAACCTTCTTCTTGTACCTGAAATGCCTTCTCTCCTTATCTATTTAGTCATCAATCACGTTTAACCTATTCTTTAGAGTCCTTTCTGAAATCTCTCTCCTTACACAAAATTGTCTCCTCTCTCCATTGTGCCCCAAACAGATACTGATGCAGATTTCAAACTTGGTGTCTTTTATGTTCTATCACATTTGCTTAAGCCTCCTGAACTTGCAGTATCTTGAGTACTTTGAAGAGAAGGATCATGATGGATACACCTTAGCATCTCTCGTATCTCTAGCACCTTATATAGTGCTGAATACCATTAAATATGTATGTGGAATAAAAAAGCCAGAAATAGACTTACTCAAATATGTTATATTAAGTGCTTTCTGACAAAGACACAAAAAGAATTCAATGGAGAGAGTACAGCCTAATCAGTAAGTGATTCTGGGGCAATTCGACTTGTATAGGCAAACAAACAAACAAACAAAAACAAAAAACAAGAATCTTAATGGAAACCTTACAAAATATATAAAATTTAACTCCAAATGGATCATAGACTTACATAAAAATATAAATACCATCAGAGAAATGCAAATGAAAATTACAACAAAAGGTCACTACACGTTCATGAGAATGACGAAAGTAATAATAATTTTAAAAGTGACAATACCACATACTGGCAAGAATGCAGAGAAACAGTATCACTCATAGATTGCTGATGGCAATGTAAAGTTGTACATTCTGGAAAACAGTTGGGCAATTTCTCGTATAAATAAATATGAAACTACAATATGACTCAGCAATGATATTCTTTGATATTTTCCCCCGAGGAGTGAAACTTGTTTACAAGTTTCCATAGCAGCTTTATTCACAATAACCCCAAACTGGACAAGCCCACTTGTCTCTCAGTAGGTGAAAGGTTAAATAAACTGTAATGAATACACACTATGGAATACTACCAAGAAATAAAAAGAAATGAGCTACTGATATGTATAACAACTTGGATGACTATAGGGAATTATGCCAAGTGAAAAAGGCCAATCATACCATCGTGGTGGATACAGGAACACATACATTTGATACAACCATATAGAACACACACACACAATGACAACTAAAACTGGGAAAATCTGAGTAAGATCAGGTGACGTTATCGATGTCAATATCCTAGTTGTACTACAGTTTTACAAAAACTCAAAAAGGGTACACGGTATCTTTCTGTGGTATTCTTATAATCATGTGTGAATCAACAATTATCTCAATAAAATTGTCATTAAAATATTAGTTGAATAACTTTCTTGGTTTTCTTCACATAAATATCCAGGAATTTAAGTATACTTTGCAGGAGGAATAGGGAACAGTATAGTTAGTACACCTCCCTAGAAGTGGAAAAATCAAGAAATTAACTTTTAGCTCTTCTAAATGGAGAAAGAAGCTGCTACCAAGAAAAGTCAAAGGACAATATAATAAAATTCACAGAACTTATTAGATTAACCAAAAAAGTGTGTGTGTGTGTGTGTGTGTGTGTACAATATTTAGGAGAATTCAAGTATTGACAATATTTTAAAATAATTTACCTGGTTATCTCATCAGATTTAGCAGATGGGTTCCTGAAAAGATTAGTTGGGGAAAAAAAGTTGCAACTTTTTAAAGTAAAAATAGAATATTAATTACAAAATTGTTATTTGTAATTTATTTTATAATTCATACAATTCATAATTTACAAGTCATAATTGAATCGTAAGAGTTTATTTTGTGAGAATGAGAATATTTGAAATAAATGAATAATAATAGGTAAAAAATCTTTTTTAAAAACTGTAACAAGCACATCAAATATCCTCCTACACATTACAATTAAACTACAGTATTAACCTTGTCTAAGAAAGGTTACATTTAGCCTAACACTTAATTGAATACATTTATGTAAAATTGTAGAAATACATTGTTTTATATATTCAAAGATTTCAAATGCATGTGTTTTAAATCATTGAATATAGTTTTGCTACAGGTACATTAGAATGTATGGCTTAGAAGAAATTTGAAAAAACCATTATCTATGCTAATTGTTTCAGAAGGGGAATGTGATATATAAGTGTCTATACCCTTGAATTTTATACCTTTTTAATAAATAGAAGTTGTGATAAATTTGCATTGATTTTCACTGCAGACAAATACAACAAAGAATTTTCAAAAGCACCCTATGGGATACTAATACCGATGTGTAAGTGCAAGATATTTAAGGGCCTTTTTTTTCTCCTCTAAAAGGATTCAGGTAGTTGTAGCCAACACAGCTCTTTTTATTCAATATGACAATTTAAAAAAATCTATATGACAGAGATTTCATTTTATCATTAAAGTAACAAAAGAAAGGAGCTTTAAAGATATATTTTAAACGTTTTTCTTATATTTGTGCATAATTTTTATGTTAGAGTTCCTCTTATTATTTTATAAAGCATCACTCTCGTCCTTAGGTAAATCTCAAAGAGATGTGTACTCTACCACATTTTGCAAGAGGGAGAGCTTCCTGGTCTGAGGGCTCTAAAATTTTGACTGTAGTTTAATTGAGTAAAGAAATATGAAGCTTTCCTCACAAAAAGTATATTTCATATTTTTACTATAAAATGCGTAACCATGATTAAAATAATAATGTCGAGGGCCAGGAATGGAAGAGAAAATCAAAGCAAAGCATGAGGGATGAAGACCTAGAAGCCTAAATCAGGATGCCAAATCAGGAGCAGGCAATGGAAATCAGGACTTCAGATGCCTAAGAAAACAAGGTCTAGCATATCCTACAAGTAGTAAGAAATCTGCATGACTTTTTTTTTCTTTTTCTCCCAGCAAGCAACAAGCTGGTAGTGTCATTACAAAGGCATCCACCAACTTTTTCAACCTATCCAATGTGCAGCCAGATACAAGGTACATAAAGCCTAAAGACGGAAGTAGTAAGGATATTCAATTTGCTCAGAATCTGGTTTATGCTTTCCCCAATCTCAGGAACTACATGTGTTATCTATCCAGGAGCCTGAGACTCCAAAACATTAATACAATATCAGTTCTGTTGTATATACTGAGGAGCCTAACACAGGGATGAAAAGAGAAGGAAAAATAAATTTTCAAGAAAGCTGAGCACTGTAAAAGTTACAAAATATCAGTGTAAAATGTCATGAGAGGACCAGCAAGCACTAAAGCCAAATCACCCACAGATTTGCACATAAGTATTTAAAATAATAGAACCATGTTTGAAAGGTTTAAATATGCATACCAAAATTATCAAAGATGAAGAAAAGAGTAACATTCATAAAGTAATTAAAAGAAGTACCATGAACTGTGGGATATTAAGAGATCTACAGTTAACCCTTGAACAATGTAGGGGTTAGGGAGACTGACCCTCGTAGTTGAAAATCCATGTGAAACTCTTGACTCCCCTACGACTTAACTACTGATAAAAGACAAACTTCAGCTGAGTTAAATTTAAAGGGCTTTAATTGCATAATGAACGATTCCAATCCGGCAGCCCCCAGAATCACGGCAGATTCAATAAAGTAAATGAGGTCACAGGGGCAATTAATGAACTGATGACCAGAAGTGAGGAATCACCCAAAGAACAGAGCATTAGAGAGCTGAAATTTATGAAACCGTATGTTTAATAAGAAAGTCCAAATTACTTTGTTTAAATATTCCATTTATTTTGTACAAGATCCATGAGGAATAGTGTCCAAAAGTCTATTCTTAACACAGTTGTCCATAATCTTTTTAAGCCTGACATTGTATTTCTCTGATCAAAACACTACAGTTTCACCCCAATGAAAAGCAAACTTATAACATTCTACAATATCCATAAGATTGAGTAATTTCCCTTACCTTTTTGACTTCATCTTATACTTCTTTCCATATACTGATCAAGCTCAAACCACTTTGTACTTCCTACCTCTGGATACTTTTTCCCAACAAGCTACATAGCTCATTTATTGCTTCAAGTCTTCCCTCAAATGTCATCCTTCTAATTCCTTCAATGACTACACTACTTAAAGTGATAACCCACTCCTTTCCCATGCACCACATTTCCAATCTCCTTCATCCTATGTATTATTTTTTGCAAGTACATGTAAACTGTGGTGGGTTACATTTTCCTTTAAATGTATTTAATTCTCCCTGCCTCCATGTGAGTGTATGCTTTTCTGCCCTTGACTTTGTGTGTGTGGTAATATGAGAATTATTTCAGAACAAGCATGTATTTGGGACCATGTGATATGCTTCGGCCAATAGATAATGTTAACAGATGGAATTAAGCAGAAGTCTTAAATTTTTTGCACAGTGGAGCTTGTCTTTAGCTGCTGTGCAGTCTCCATCTCAAGAACATATACCTGAGATCTTGTTGGTTCAGAACCATGGAAGACATGAGGAATGGATCTGGATGTAACTTGCAGATTGAAGTTAATTCCAGCTGAGCATAATGCAAATCAGTTGTCCCTCAGCTGACTCCTGCACATGCACGAACACAGGTGAGAGCATCAGAACCCCCATTTAGACTCATAGAAGCACGAGAAGCAAAGGTTTAGTGTTGCCTGAGATTTGAGGATTACGTATAATTAATTATTGGGTTGTCAGGTAACTTTACACCATATTTTACATATGATTATGTATTTTATATATTATCGATCTCACCAGGATACCTATACTACAAAAGCAGGATTTTTGATTTTTTCATTTTGTTATAAATTGTGTATTCCAAGGACTTAGAATGGATGAAACATGAGACGCTATAGTTTCTCAGAAAGTATTTGTTGATTTTTGTTGTTGTTGTTTCCTTTTTCATTTCTTTCTTTCTTTTTTTTTTTAATAGTGTTGCCCAGGCTGGACTTGAGTTCCTGAGCTCAAGCAATCCTTCCACCTCAGTCTCCTGAGGAGCCAGAACTACAGGTATGCTACTGTACCTGACTTCGTTGTAAAGAGTTGGTTAATGGTTACAAAATACAGGTAGATAAGAGATAAGTCTAGTGTTTAGTAGCACAAGAGGGTGACAATAATTAATAATAATTTTTGTATATTTCTAAATAACTTGAAGAGTGAAACTCATATTTCTCACACAAAGAAATGATGAATGTTTAAGGTGATGGATATCCCAGTTACTCTAATTTGGTCATTACATGTTGTATGCTTACATCAAAATATCACATATACCCCATACATATGTACAAACATTATGTATCCATAAAAATTACCAAGTAATTTCTTAAATTTGTTATATGTATTAAAGATTATTTGAATCTCTGTATCCCCAGTCATATTAAATTATTCTAAGTGTTTAATGTAAAAAAAATTATATTTTTAAATTCTACCAATAAGCCATTTGAAATTTAAATCTAAAATTTATAACTGTATCAAACATTATGATAATTAGGTATATATATAGAAAACAAAATGTGTCTAAAATGTATATACTAAATACTAAAATTAATCTAGGTAATTTTAAATTTATTTTAAATAAATTTTTAATGTAGAGATTTTGAGCAACTTTTATCAAATTTAGCCCAAGGATATGTGTTTTTGAGGTTAGTGGAATGTCATTGTTTTAATAATGTTTATATTCTGTGTGTTGCTTATATGTAGGTATATAATATTTTTTCTATTTTGAGTTTGTGTGTAGTGAACGTATGTGTAATTCAAATTAACCGTCCATAATTGTACTGAATTTGGGGGCAAATACATTGTTTTATATCTTTATTTCTAATTCTTTACATTATTTTTCCCTAACATTATTCTGTCTACAATCTTCAGTATAATGTCAAACAAGAGAACTGTTATTTTTAGGCATAATTTTTTCCTTTCATATATTAATAAGAAGGTTTCAGTAATTCAGCATTAAGTCCAGGGTTTGCTGTAAATTCTTTGTAGATAATATTTATCATGTTAAAGTTGATCTTTTATAATTCTAATTGGCTAAGGGCTTAAAATGAAGGTATTGAACTTTATCAAATGTTTTCTCTGTGTCTTCATGTGGTTATATGATTTTTTTTTCTCTAAAATGTTGAGATACAGTATTAAAATATCTGCTATTATAGAGCATACTTGCATTTCTATAATAAAATCCTTGTCATAATAATTATTATGTTTATATATACACACATGTACCCATATGATAGAGTATGTGTTTCATAGAGTAAACTGTTGGCTGAATTTAATTTACTATTATTTGTTGGCTGAATTTAATTTACTATTATTTTTTAGGACTTTCGCATCTATGTTTATGAGTGCAATTTGCTTGTAAATTTTTTTTCTTGTAATTTTTGTGAGGTTCAGGTTTCTAGGTCATGCTGACTTCATAGAATAACTTGGAGAGTTTATTTTCCCTGTGTGTGTGTGTTTTCTTTCTTTTCTCTCTTTTTCTCTTTAGCTCTCTCTCTCTCTTTCTTTCTTTCTTTTGGAAGGGGAAGTCCTTACAGTATTTCTTCCTGAACTTTTAAAGATTTAAATTTTATCACCAAATGCATTTTGGCCTTGAGTTTTCTGTACCGGGTCATTTTTTAAAATCATCTTTATTAAGGTATAATTTACATATAATAAAATACACCCTTTTAAATTATGCATTCAATGACTTTTGGACAAATGTATACACGTATTTTACCACTACAAAATTAATGTATACAATATTTCCATCAGCCCAAAAATGTTTCTCTCCTTCCCTTACCATATGATGAACAAAACAAGCCAGTTGCCAATGAACAGATACAATATAAACCCATTCATTTGAAATTTCCAAAAAGTCAAAACATAATCAAGTATCAGGAAAAAGTAATTTAATGGTTACCTGGGTCAGTGTAGAGAAATTGACTGTTATAATATTTTTAATTATGATTTCAATTTAGAAAATATCCCCAACTACCCAATGCTAAAAACGAATACCAGATAAAATTTGATTATATATATATATAACATATATAATATATTAGTTATATATAATATACAATATATGATTATATATAATTATATGATATATATATATAATATATATTTTATATATATATATGTATTTTTTTTTAGATGGAGTCTCGCTCTGTCACCCAGGCTGGAGTGCAGTGGCACCATCTTGGCTCACTGCAACCTCTGCCTCCCAAGTTCACGCCATTCTCCTGCCTCAGCCTCCTGAGTAGCTGAGACTACAGGCGCCCACCACCACGCCCAGCTAATTTTTTATATTTTTAGTAGAGATGGGGTTTCACTGTGTTAGCCAGGATGGTCTCAATCTCCTGACCTTGTGATCTGCCCACCTCAGCCTCCCAGAGAATTTGATTATATTTTTAATGAACAACTTTCATATTTATATCATACATACAATGTGAATATAGTTAAATAAATTATTAGATACCTGAGTTTTGTTTCAAGCACTGTACTAGCCCCTCTATGACATTATCACTGTTACTTTTCAAAATAATTATACAAGATTGATGGTATGATTTTCCCAATAATGCCTGTAATGTAACTGAGGATATTTTAAATATCTTCTGTTAGATCATCCATCTGGTAAGTTGCAGGACAGTGACTAATACATAAGGCTATGCTATTTACTATAGTTTTACATGTTTACAGTAAGGTCATATTGTATTAGTTTGTTCTCATGCTGGTAATGAAGACATACCCAAGACTGGGTAATTGATAAACAGAAGAGGTTTAATGGACTCACAGTTCCAAATGGCTGGGTAAGTATCACAATCATGGCAGAAGATGAAAGAAGATCAAAGGGACTTCTTACATGGTGGTTGGTAAGAGAGCATGTCCAGGGGAACTCCTCTTTATAAAACCATCAGCTCTCATAAGGTTTATTCACTATCCCTAGAATACCATGGGAAAAACCTGCCCCCATGATTCAATTACCTCCCACTGGGCCCCTCTCATGACAAGTGGGAATTATGGAAGCTACAATTCAAGATGAGATTTGGGTGGGGAGACAGGCAAACCATATTATCCTGTACTGGTCCCTCAAAACTCTAATGTCCTCACATTTTAAAATTCCCAACAGTCCCTCAAAGTCTTAACTCATTTCAGCACTAACCCAAAAGTCTAGAGTCCAAAGTCTCATCTGTGACAAAGCAAATCCCTTCCACCTGTTAGCCTGTAAAATCAAAAGCAAGTTAGTTACTTACTAGTCAGAATGGGGATGCAGACATAGGGTAAATACAGCCATTCCAAATGGGAGAAATTGGCCAAAACAAAGGGGCTACAGGCCCCATGCAAGTCTGGAAACCAGTGGGGCAGTCAAATCTTAAAGCTCCAAAATGATCTCCTTTGACTCACATCCATTGTGTGATGATGCAAGAGGTGGGCTCCCACGGTCTTGGGCAGCTCCACACCTGTGGTTTGCAGGGTACAGTGCCCACTTGGCTGCTTTCACAGCCTGGCATTGAGCATCTGCAGCTTTTCCAGGTACATAGTGCAAGCTGTCAATGGATCTACCATTCTGGGGTCTGGAGGATGGTGGTCATCTTCTCACAGCTCCACTAGGCAGTGCCCCAGTTGTAGCTCTGTGTGGGTACTCTGACCCCACATTTTTCTTCTGCACTGCCCTAGCAGAGGTTCTCCATGAGGACTCTGCTCCTGCAGCAGACTTCTGCCTGGACATCCAGGCATTTCCATATACCCTCTGAAATCTAAGTGGAGGTTCCCAAACCTCAATTCTTGACTTCTGGGTACCCACAGGTTTGACACCACATGGAAGCTGCCAAGGCTAGGGGCTTCCACCCTTTAAATCCATGGCCCAAGCTGTACCATGGCCCCTTTTAGCCATGGCTGGAGTGGCTGAGAGGCAGGGCACCAGGTCCCTAGGCTGCACACAGCAAGGGGACTCTGGGCCTGGCCCAAGAAACCATTTTTACCTCTTAGGTGATTGGACTTATGAAGGGAAAGGCTGTTGTGAAAATTTCTGAAATATCCTGGAGACATGTTCCCCACTGTTTTAGTGATTAACATTTGGCTCCTTATTACTTATGCAAATTTCCACAGTTGGCTTGAATTTCTCCCTAGAAAATGGGTTTTTGTTTTCTATTGCATTTTTTAGGCTGCAAATTTTCCAAATGTTTACCCTCTCCTTCCTCTTGAATTGTTTTCCACTTAGAAATTTCTTCCCCCAATACCCTAAGTCACCTCTCTCAAGTTCAGAGTTCCATAGATCTCTAGGGCAGGGCCAAAATGCTGCCAGTCTCTTTGCATAGCAAGAGTGATATTTACTCCAGTTCCCAAACAACTCCTCATCTCCATATCAGACCACCTGAGCCTGGATTTTATTATTCATATCACTATCAGCATTTTGGTCAAAGCCATTCAATAAGTCTCTAGGAAGTTCCAAACTTTCCCACATCTTTCTATTTTCTGTGTCCCCCAAGTCTCTAGGACGTTCCAAACTTTCGCACATTTTCCTGTCTTCTGAGCTCTCTAAACTGTTCCAACCTCTGCCTGTTACCAAGTTCCAAAGTTGCTTCCACTCTTTCGGGTGTCTTTACAGCAGTGCTCCACTACTCGGTACCAATTTACTATATTAGTTTGTTCTCATGCTGCTAATAAAGACACACCTGAGACTTGGTGATTTCTAAAGGAAAGAGGTTTAATGGGCTCACAGTTCCACATGGCTGAGGAAGCCTCACAATCATGGTAGAAGATGAAGGAAGAGCAAAGGAACTTCTTACATGGCAACGGGTAAGAGAGCTCGTGCAGGGGAACTCACGTTTATAAAACCATCAGATCTTGTGAGACTTATGCACTATCACAAGAACAGTATGGGAAAAGCCTGCCCTCATGATTTAATTACCACCTACCAGGTCCCTCTCACAACATGTGGGGATTCTGGGAGCTACAATTCAAGATGATACTTCAGTGGGGACATGGCCAAACCATACCACATATAAAGGCATATATTATCTCTTGATAGCATCTGTCAGCATTTCTCTTTGAGTAGGGTTCATTTTGTCCAGGAATACATTCTCATTAGATAATTCCATTGAGTTTCTAGAGTGAGCATCTAAGAACATGTGCTAAATTACGAGACAAATGTCATGTGTGAATTCATGTCTGTGTGTGCATGATAAAGAAGGGGAGAAAAACGAGAGAGAGTTAAAAAGAAGGAATGAGGAGCAGAACACTAGAGGGAATAGAAGGATGCTAAGAGGGAAGTATTTATGCCATTCTGAGGCATGGTATAGGATTAGAACCCAAACTTGGACAGGGATCTGTGAGCTGGCAGCAAGGCCATGGCCAAGCTAACAGACTATGTCTCTCTGGCTTATTCCTCTCTGCCTTCTCATAGCAGTAACTGGTTAATAACTTGATCTAATGAACAATGCCTGTACAGAAGGAAATTGTAGCTATTAGTGTAGAAACTCTTCTAACCTGACCCCGGCAAGTGGCTCAAGGCAGGCACCCGGGAAAGGTCTCTGGCCATGCTGATAACTCAAAGCATATGCCTGACTTAGCAACTGAATTCATTGGAATTTAATTACTCAACATGATTATATACTGACAGCAAACTCATTATTGGAAGGATTGATTATTATTATGCAAACATTTCCATTATTCATTTATTGAAAACTTGGGCATACTTCCCAGACTAGAATTGCATCTTCCACTTCTTTTTACTTCATTACCTTTTCAGTTGAATATGTTTAACTTTCCAAGGTGGTTATTTTGACTCATGTCATATTTTAATATAATTAAGCCATTAAAACTTATTCAGGAAACTGATGTTTTCTCAAATTAAAAAAAAATAAGCACTATGATATAAAATACAGGATGGTCCTGTCAGTTCTTCTCTGACAACTCAGCTCGGTCATTTGCTTGTTGGCTCAAAGACCTTTATATGAACTGGCTTGGTATCTTATTTCTTATGGCAGACTCGAAAGGCAACAATTTGGTATAATAAATTAGCTGTTAAAATGTTAGCCATAGGCCTCGATATAAACATTTATTGAGTAAACAAAGAGGTGATTGAAGTGGCTGTAGGTTGCCTTATTTATCTAATGTTTTAAGCTTGAGATGGCATTGACCTTATTATTCATTTTCTTAAAATAATAGTCTTTGCCTTCGAGAAAACATTGACAAATACCTTGAGACAAAAATCCATTAAACTCTCATAAAAATTTCATATCATTTTATGTTTTCATGAATATATGCAGAAAAATTTTCTCTTACTATTAAATTGTTGCACAAATAATTGCAGTTTTTCCCATTATTTTTAGGCAAAACCAGCAATTATTTTTGGACCAACCTAATAATAAACTTGTTATTTAAACATCATTCATTCCAAACAGTAAGTTCACAATGAAAGTTTCAGGCAGGTATTTTAGCTGAAAAGTAAGGTGTCTTCAAATAATATAAAAAAGATTGCTTCTCCACTATTCCACAGATCAGGGTCTGTTTTTTGCACACCTGTGGTTCAGGATGATATTTGGGAAGTTTAAAATTATTGGAGTATGATGAACACTTTAGATTCAAGGATGATTACATCTTTCTTTATTTTGTCTCTACTCTTTATTATCATTTTTGAGGAGTCACCACTCCCTGGACAAGCCTGGATGGTTACTTTGGAACTTGATTCTAAAAATATTTCAGATTTCAATATTTCAATAGCATTGGAAGCTATCGTGATAAAATAGTTCATGCCTCTTACATGTTTACCCTTTATGAAGAGTAACAAGAACATTGTGTTTTCCAATCAGGATAGGAGAAACAAAATAAATAAATAAACACCATACATAGTTGTGGAGGTGCAAGCTCGAAATACCTTTGATTCTTAAAGATTCTTTTGTGTTTATTTTAGAGAAACCTGCAAACTGTGAATGTTATTTACGCTAAATCCAAAACAATAGTTTGGAGCCTGGCATATATAAAACAGATAGCTCCTCAGAATATTCCTTTCTTTTTCCAATATCGCTCCTAAGCCTGATAGAGATTGAACATTGGTAATAAGACATATCACAACCCTGAAATGATGAAATTTAAAATATAGTTACCGGATTTGTAGAAATCTACTGTAGGAACCTCAGCCTATAAGATGGACTATACAAAGCTATACACACACTGGTGACAAGACAAACATAGCCTAAAAGAGAGACAGAGAAAAAAGGGTAGATGAAATAACTGAAAATAGATTCTGCAAAAATGACAAAAACAATATGAAGCCACAACTACAAATTACGATACACCATAGCAATACATAATGAGATAAGAATGGGTGGGAGGAAATATTAGACTGAATACAGGAAGGGAAGAAGGAGATAAAACCAAACACACAGAGAAGAAAGTCAACTTTTACTGGCATGGTACTAATATGTCACTATGTAGTAACAGTATCAAGGATAGGTGAAACACTTCCAACACCTACATTAAGTTAAAGCCCTGCTAAGTGGAAATGTAAAACTACAAGTTCCTCAGAGTATTGTGAGCATGTTTATGGTGCATTAGCACCACACTGTTTAGCACAGGTGTTCCAGTAATTGTGGAATACTGGGAAAATGCACAGCGTTCCATTCATCTTCATCATATCCCAAGGTGATATACCAATAGCAATTTAGCACCTGCTAGAGCAATTTGGCATCTGTAGTATTTACCGAAGTGTTTGGTCTTAAAGGTTGGAAGTGTTATTTTGTACTTCCATACATGCTGGGGAATTATCAAGCACTTGGCAATACCAAATTCATTGTAAAACTCTCTTAGTGAAAGTTATAAAAGCAAACTTAATGAAACATAGTGAATAAAAATTTTATAAAAGTGACAGATTAGATTATTTTTACATGTCTTCTCCCATCAAAAAGAGCATTTTCTCTGATCACCAAGGAGAACAATAATGATACTTGCTTAACAATATAACTTAAATGTTTACAAAGAAAGAAACGACATGGAATATAATTGTGCTAATATTTTCTGCAATGGACTTTCTAATTGTGCTGCTGACTGTGCAGGGCATCAAACATACTAGGATAAATACTTCTTTCTCTTCTATATTTCAAACTGATTTTGAAATATCAGCAAGTTAGCAATTTCCAAGAAAAGATAATCGAATATTTCTCATCTTAAAAAAAATAAAGTTGGAGATAGATGGTAGATAAAGCTAGCTAGCTTGCCAGATAGATAGATAGATAGATAGATAGATAGATAGATAGATAGATAGATA
>NC_045447.1:35777049-35790796 GCF_002776525.5 Piliocolobus tephrosceles | reverse complement strand
ATAGATAGATAGATAGATAGATAGATAGATAGATAGATAGATAGATATCAATGAAATATCTTTGTCTTAAAATCTTACTAATATGGGAACAATGACATTGAAAAGCAGACCCATTAAGGAACAAACAAGAAATGAAAGGTTCCACATTTTTTTCACAAGCTGTTTAAGATGACTGTGATGGTTAATACTGAGTGTCAACTTGATTGGATTCTGCGATACAAAGTATTGATCATGGGTGTGTCTTTGTGAGTGATGCCGAAAGAGATTAATATTTGAATCAGTGAGCTGGGGAAGCAGATCCGCCCTTAATCTGGTTGGTACAATCTAATCTGTGTCCAGTGAATGTAAAGCAGGCAGAAAAACGTGGAAAGGAGAGACAAGCCTAGCCTCCCAGCCTACATCTTTCTCCTGTGCTGGATGCTTCTTGCTGTCAAACATAGGACTCCAGGTTCTTCAGTTTTGGGACTCAGACTGGCTCTCCTGGCTCCTCAGCTTGCAGATAGCCTATTATGGGACCTTGTGATCATGTAACTTAATACTTAATAAACTCCCCTTTATACATATATATATATAGACACACACACACACACACACACACACACATTTACATATACATACACACACACACACACACACACACACACACACACACACACATCCTATTAGTTCTGTCTAAGAGAACCCTGACTAATACAATGACTAATCTAATATTTGGTATAGAGAGTCTTAGATTTAAAATATCTTCTATGGATATAGATGGGAAAATCTAAGAATAGAAAATAGAGAAAAAAATTAAGAAAATTATTCTAAAGGAAGAATTAGAAAAAAATTAAATATTAGAAAACACTGGTTACATAAATAAAAATGTGAATCAGGCATATTTTATATCCAGCAGTTCCTGATAACATTTTGACAAAAAGATAATAGTGTATTTATATACTTTTCTCTACCTTAAAACAACAATCACACTTCATTTTTATATTTTTACAGATTTAGGAAATATAAGCACAATTTTGTTACATGGATGTACTGAGTACTAGTGAAGTCTGGGCTTGTAGATTAACACCTGAATAGTGTACATTGTACCTATTAGGTAGTTTCTCATCCTTCACCTCTCTCTCACTCTTCTACCTTTAGAGGTCTCCAATGTTCACTATTCCACATAATGTATACACATTATTTAGCTCCCACTTATAAGTGATATAATGCAATATTTGACTTTGTTTTTGAGTTATATCACTTAAGATAACAGCTTCCAGTTCCATCCATGTTGCTGCAAAAGACATGATATTATTATTTTTATGGTTGACTAGTATTTTATATATATGTATATATATACATATATAATACAATATGTATGTATATATATACATATATAATACAATATGTATGTATATTATGTAGGTAATAATATATATATATTATATATATATATATAGTATTTTCTTTATCCAATCATCTGTTGATGGGAACTTAGGTTGATTCCATATGTTTGTTACTGTGACTAGTGCTGTGATAAATATACAAATGCAAATATCTTTTTGATATAATAATTTCTTTCCTTTTGGATAGATATCCAATAGGAGGACTGCTGGATCAAATACTGGTTCTACTTTTAGTTCTTTGAGAAATCTCCATACTGTTTTTCATAAGGTTTATACTAATTTACCTTCCCACCAACAGTGTACACATTTTCCCATTTTTCTGCATTCTTGCCAATATCTGTTTTTTTTTTTTTGTTTGTTTGTTTGTTTGTTTTTAGTAATAACCATTTTGTAAGAGGTAAGGTTGTATCTCAGTGTACTTAATTTACATTCTCTGGTGATTAGTGATGGTGAACGTTTTATCATATGCCTGTATGCTTTTTGTATGCCATTTGTATGTCTTCTTTCGAAAAATCTCTCTCCATGTCTTTTACTCACTTTTTATTGCAGTTGTTTTACTCTGGTTGAGCTTTTTTTGAGTTCCTTGTAGATTCTCGAAATTAGTCCTTTGTCGAATGAATAGCTTGCAAGTATTTCTCCCATTCTGTAGGTTATCTATTCACTCTGTTAAAACACAATAGTTTAGAGCAAGTTATGTGCCAACTTCATGACTTGTCTAGGAATTACTGCTTCTCCCAACAAAAAGAATTGAAGAACACTATCAAAGGAAAGTACCCTCCAGATTGTACTCAAGATTATAGATATAGTTATTGTTTGATAAATATTGGTAAAACAAGTGTGTTTCTTGAAAATTATATAGATGTTGAAGATATGATAGGTACATTTGTTTTTGTCAGAGATACAAGAAAATGCTATAAAACTTTTAAAACTGAATACACCAAACAACATGTTCAATAAATATTAAGCAAAATATGTCAGAAATACAAAGAATTCTTGACTAAAAAATACTTATGGTGGAACACGTCAACTCCCTTTAAGAGAGAGTAAACAGTCTTTACCAGGCTCCTGGAAAATTTATTTAAAATATTAAAAGTATATCTAAGAAAAATATAAACATATTTAATAAAGATATACATTCAGACAGTAATCTCTGATTGTAATGTAAGATAATGTTTAATCTTTTGATCAAAGTGTAAATCAAAACCCAAAACTTTATACTACTGAGAAAGTAATGAAAAAGGAGAACTAATTCTGTTGGGCATAGTAAAAGCTATCCTCAGAGGAAAGTTTATAGCCATAACACTTCCACTATTAAAGGCATGTATAAGTAAATAAATAAATAAACAAACAAACAAAAGTAAGCTATATTAATTTTTTTTTGGAAAACCTGCTTTAGATTATATGATAAATATTCCCAATTTCTTTGACCTTTACAACAATTTTGTACATTTGAGTAGATAGCAAGATGCATCAGCAGAAGACCAAAATGAGCTACTGAAAATTGACAGATAATCAATCACAAAACAAAGTGATTACCTTAAAGGATAAAGAGAATGTGAACCACAAACATCTGAGACAGGTTTCAGTCAATTTAGGAAGTTTATTTTGCCAGAGTTAAGGACGCATGCCCATGGCAGGCTCAGGAAGTTCTGATGACATATGCCTAAGGTAGTCGGGTCACAGCTTGGTTTTACACATTTTAGGGAGACATGAGACATCTATCAATATATGTAAGAAAAACATTGGTTTGGTCCAGAAAGGCAGGACAACTCAAGCAAAGGCAGGACAACTAGTGGCTGGGAGGGAACTATCAGGTCATTGGTACAAAAAAAAAACAAACAGTTGCCTTCTTTTGAGTTTCTGATTAGTCTTTCCAAAGGAGGCAATCAGATAGGCTGCTGTCTCAGTAAGCAGAGAGATGACTTTGAATAGAATGGGAAGCAGGTTTGCCCTAAGCAGTTCTCAGTTTGACTTTCCTCTTTAGTTTAGTGATTTTGGAGTCCCAATATTTATTTTCCTTTCACAGCAGATATTATATAATAAAAGGAGGCCAGTTTATAAAAAGACAAACCACTTCTAAATATAGCTACATTTACTGGGAGTGATAGAAAGCTTTTAGCAATCTAAAAACAGAAGCAGTGATGTGCTGTGCTAGAGCTAGCCCAAGAAAGTTGATTGTTAAGTTGTTAGATATTTCAATTAATATAACAATTAAAGCTTTGTATAGCTCAGTGGGAGTATTTATACCATTAAACTCATAAATGTCACAAACCAGCATCTCCTCTCTACTCCCAGACAACTGGTTGTTAAATATTCGCATCACTCAATAAAAGGGAACACACTCAACCCGGTAAAAGGCATCTATGAAAATCTGCAGCTATCATTATAAGAAATTATCAAAAGCTGGTCTTTCTTTCAAAATTAGGGAAAAACATATACTCAAGATAGTTTGGTATTGATATAAATATAGACTTATAGATCACATAGAACAAAACCATTACTTCAAAATGGATTACTTACAAAAACACTGAATTAATCTGACAGAAAATAAAGTCTTTAAGCAGTGGTATTGAAACAAATGGATGTCCATATGTTACAGAAATGAATACAAATGAAACACAATGCTCATCTTACTCTGAAAACAAAAAGTAACTTGAAATAAGACTTATAGAAAATTATAGAACACTCAATATTGATCCAAAGTGACAGAAAGTAGACCTGTGGTATCCTGTTTCTGGGGACAGAAGGGGACTTACTGCAGAGGGACATGAGGAACATTTTTGTGCTGGTCACAGATTTTTGTAATTTGGATAGTAAGTTGGTTACATGAGTGTTTAAAATGATCAATTAGCCTATATCATTACCATGGGTATATTTTATTGTATTTAATTTAGACCTTATTAAAATTGATTTTTAAAAATATCAAGGAAGACTTTTTCTTCTGGTTATGATTAAATAATTTGTGGCAGACCAACCTTTCCTCTAAATAAACATCCATACACAAAAAGCACATTATATGATTTCATTCTTTTAATACTCTAGTAAAGACAAAACTATAGTGACAGAGAGCAGATCTGAGATTGCCTGGTGTCAGGGATATTAGTGAAGACATTGCCTAGGAAGGATCGCAAGAAAACAAGACAAACATATGGCTAAAAGAAAAAAAAAAAATTGAAATGTTGACCGTGGTTTGTTATACATGACTTTTATTACTTTGATCTACGTTCCTTTTATGCCTAGTTGTTGGGTGTTTTGTTTTTTGTATGAAAGTATGCTGGATTTTTTCAAAAGCTTTTTCTGCATGTATCAAGATAATTATATGATTTTTTAAATTTTTTTTACGTGATGAATCGTATTTATTGATTTGCATTTGTTGAACCATCTCTGCATCTCTGGAATGAGATCCACTTTACTGTGGCATATTACCTTTCTGATGTGCAGTTGGATTCAGTTGGCTAGTATTTTATTGAGGATTTTTGCATCTCTGCTCATCAGCAATATCGGTTTGTAGTTCTTTTTTAATTTTGTCGTTATCTGCCTTTGATATCAGGGTGATACTGGCTTCGTAGAATGAGTTAGGAAGTATTCCCTCCTTGATTTTTTGGAAGAGCTTTAGGATGATTGATACCAGTTCTTTGTATGTTTTGTAGAATTTGGCTGTGAATTCATCTGGTCCTAGGCTCTTTTTATTATTATTACTATTATCATT
Source organism: Piliocolobus tephrosceles (assembly GCF_002776525.5). NCBI lineage: Eukaryota > Metazoa > Chordata > Mammalia > Primates > Cercopithecidae > Piliocolobus > Piliocolobus tephrosceles. Next base: position 35,785,702 of record NC_045447.1, on the reverse strand, counting down.
GATTCAATCTTACTACTTGGAAATACAATTGATATTTCTTCCTGGTTCAAACTTAAGAGGTTTTACATTCCCAGGAATTTGTTAATTTCATCTAGGTTCTTTAGTTTATATAATTGTTCATAGTAGTTTCTGACGATCTGTGGTATTTCTGTGGTATGAGTTGTAGTGTCTCCGTTTTCATGTCTAATTATTTTATTTGCATCTTCTCTCTTCTTGGTTACCCTAGCTAGTAGTCTATTAATTTTATTTATCTTTTCAAAGAACCAACTTTTCATTTCATTGATTCTTTGTATTTGACATGTTCATCTTCAATGAAAATATACTACGAATCAACATCTAAAAGACAACTAGAAGATCTTCATATATTCAAAAAATTAAGAATATAATTCTAAGTAGCCTATGGACTAATTATTTTAACTAAATACTAAATATCAAACTTTTAAATTCAGCTAAAATAGCACAGAAAAGAAAATATGTAGCTTAATATCCATATATTATAAAAATACTTAAAATTAATAGGCTATCTACCTCAGGTTGTTAGAGAAAGAATGAAAAGATACAACAAAATAAATTAGAATGTATACAATATGAATACGAGAAGAAGCTCCAAAAAACCACAAAGACTTGATATGGTCAAAAGTTGATCCTTTTATAATTCTAGTAAAATATATAAATATCTGGCAAGTTGGATAGAAAAAAAAAATAAAGAGTAAAGGCAAACAAGAGTAACAAATATGTGTAATAAAATAGAAGACATTGATTCAGATTCTGAAGACATTAAAATGTTTTTGGAGTATATTGTGAACAATGTTTTGTTTATGAATTCAAAATAGAAATGAAATATATAAATTTTTAGAAAATTTTTTTTAATTGAAGGAACCATAGAGATTTGAAAATACCTGTAACAATAAAGAAATTTGATTGTTAAACAAATATTTTCATAAACAAATTTTAGACTCAGATGACTCCACTAGCAAGTTCTACCAAAATTCTAAACTTTTACAAATTATTCTGGAGAAGTAATTAAAAGGAAGCTTGGCCATTATCATCATTCCTATTTAATATTTTAATGGTCCTAGACAGTAGATTCAGATTAGAGAGAGAAAAAGCCAGTAAGGACAGTGACAGAAATAAAGATCCCAAGACAATGATTAAATGTAATTGTAAAATAAGAACTAAAATATTATCAATTCAAATCTAAAGTATATAAAAAGATAAACATCATGTGTAGGATTGGTTTATAACTAGAACATATTATTATTTAAACCTAAGAAAATCAGTCAATACAAGTCACCGTACTCATAGCATATAATGAAAATTTTAAGTAAAATTTTAAGATCTGAATATATGCAAAAGGAGTAGTTTCTGTAATATAACATTCATTCATAATTTAAAAAGTAAAGCCTTGTAGATAAGGAATTAATCTAGCAAACACCATATTTTCTCTGTCTGTTTTTTTTATCTGCCTTGCTATTTGTTTTCTATTAATCCTTTTGATTAATTTATAACTTTATAGTTTGTTTTGTACAGAGTCATAGTATTACAGTTAAAAAGAAAACATGGATGTGCTTGCTTTTATCTGCCATTTGTTTCTAAAAAAAGTTTATAAAATTATAAGCATGGCAAGTTTGGAATATTAGTATAATTAATTCAGATTCATTCACCACATTTGCCTGCAACATTGTAAGTATAAATTTTGAATAACAACAGGCTTTGTGTTTTCGTTTCATGTTGTGAGGAAATGAAGCATGACCATTACCATCATTTCTATTTAATATTTAATATTTCAATCATCATAGGAAGTAAATTAAGATTAGCAAAAGCAAAAAATCTGATATTAAGCATTGAAAAGAAAAAGGCAAAGCTGTAAGTTTTCAGAGATGATATGACTAAATAAAAGACTTTTTCAAAAATCCTATGATTCAATTATAATATTAGTTTAGCAAAATTGCTATGTATATTATCAGTATAAAAATATTATTATTTCTTCAGACAGCACAAGAAGTATGATGCTGGCAAATGCTTGTGGTCAGGACCTCAGGGAGCTTACAGTCATGGTAAAAGCTGATGGGGAATCAGGCATCTCATACAGTAAGAGTGGGTGCAAGAATAAACCATTTCTAAACTTACCATTTATAATTTTATATATCTATATATACATATATAGATATTTGTAATTATACATAACATAATAGATAAAACATATCAAATCTAAGTTACATTTTAATCACAACAGAAAATCATAAACATCTATATTTTTCATAATTTTCTTCATGTTTATCTACATAGCAAACGCACACAAATACAGAATGATTTTGACATGGTTAATATTACAAGGTGAAATTATTTACAGACTTCTATATATCTTAAATATCTGCCACAATATCTTATGGAAAACACAAATCATTCTATGGCAACTGGAATAAACATAAAATATTATTTTTTCATGTCTACATTTCCAAACAAGTGGCTACATCATAATTGAACTACCTCTTATATAGAGGAGTATTTTCTAACTTATATGAATTTTTTACTATTAAAAAATACTGCAAAAACATCCTCACTGCTATATCCTATATGTGAGTTTGTGTGTATGTATAAATATTTTATCAGTAATATGTTTAATCAATAAAAAAGCAAATGAGCTCAACACTAATGTGTCTGAATATGTTTTTGCGTATATTTATATGAAAACAAGTATGTGTACAAAAATACAAAACAGGCTATCAAAAGTTGGGTACAAGAAAGATCTAAGCTTGTAAGTCATTTAGATAGGGAATATATAAATTTACATGCATTTATATATGCTTATCTATGCATATAGTAATAAATAAAACATATATAGTAATATCTGTGTATGTAGGCAGTCCTGTATATTACTATACTTTAGAGTGGGACTATAAAAATAACCATAAAAACTTAAATAATATAAAGGGATCTTGATAATCAATGAGAAAAATTAAAATTGTTTCATGGTCTTTAAAAATTATTTTCCAAGACATTAAAAACACTCTTATTGTCAGTTATAAATGTATATGAAAATTAAAAATTAGTGCAACTGATATTTATTTAATACAATGTAAATTAAAACATTAGAAACATTTATGAATTATTTCCTTAATAAAACTGATTAAAAATAGTTTGAAGAACTTTTGCTTTCTTCTCATTGTTTAACTTGTGATAAGAAGTGAGTATCTTTATATACTTTGGTGAATTATGGTATCCTTTTATACTTTGGATCAACTTCCAACATGTTATTCTTTGCACTTTAAATTTGATTAAATATCTCCAAGAATGATTCTAATGTGAAATTTTCTGTTGATATGACTTCCTCTGTAACATCTTTATCCTTTTCCACATATGCACTTTCTTATTCATACGTTCCACTGGATTTATTTAGCAACATATCCAGAGTGTCTTAAACTATTTCCGTAGTTTCCTATTTTATCAATTAACTAAACTTACATTCAATTCCAATCTTACTTCTGGTGTTATCACTTTTTGTTTTATTGCTGTACTTGTATCCTTGTTGACTAATTTCCTGTTTGGAGTAACTTTTTTATAACATGTCATGTGACTTTATTACTGGATGCAAAAAGACAGCATGACTATGTGGTTTGCTGCTGGTGTGTGAACTGAATGAAATGTGCACAGTAACCAATAACTGACAGACTTGAAAGAAATAACGTGATTTTTCTTTTTGCGCAAAGGTGGGTTTTGGTCTCTCTCTAGTTGGCCCTGCCACTGCCAGTTGCAACTGCATTCCTGACTGCCTAGAAAGAAGATCCTTTGAAATCTGACATCTGTATCCAGACAGCAACGTAATGATTCTGTAGCCAAGTTAGAAATAAGAATGGCTCTTGCACCCTCTCTCACCATGTAAAATGCCTGCCTCCCCATCACTTTTCACCATGACTATAATCTGGCTGAAGTCCTCACCACAAGCAGATACAAGCACTATGCTTTTTGTGCTGTCTGAAGAACTCATTTCAGAACCTAAATGCTTCAACACCAAATGTTTAGTCTGGTTATAAGAAAGTGGGTAAATTTTATCCTCAAAAAATCTAGAAATTATCGAGTTTAGAGAGTGTATGGAGAATTGATGCTGAAGCCAAAGTTGAAGAGAGAGGAATTTGGGGACACTGCACAGAGTACTTAAAAGTTAGGCCTAGCACCCACTCTCAAATGGCTCCTGGGAAAGGCAGCATGGTTGTGAATGCCAGTAAGTATCAAAGAGCCATGAGGTTGGGTATTTGCCTAGCTACTTATTGGTCATTACTCTTAATCGTCATCTACTACTAAATCATATCCCACAATACAACACCAAAAATTATCCTCTTAATATATACAGCTGTGAAACCAAGTACAAAAATTCACCCACACATAAAGATCCTGTAGAGAACTCTGGCCCCTTGAAAGCATCCAGAAATGAAACTAACTGACTGTACTTAACATACACCACTGTGAAAGGAACATCAACCCTCCTAGATCAGACAGATTTAGTGCAAGAACTCTGGCCATTCAAAAACCCAGAGTATTCTCTTACCTCCAAAAGAGTCCACTTCCCTCCACCCCCCAACAATGGTTCTTAAGGAGTCTGAAATGACAGAAAACACAGATAAAGAATTCAGAATTTTAATGGTGAAGAGGCTTGTCTAGATTCAGGAGAATGATAAAACTCAATGCAAGGAATCTAGTGGGAAAATTCAACAGCTGAAAGACAAAATAGGCATTCTGAGAAAGAACTAAACAAATTCTAAAGCTGAAAAATTCACTATAAGATCTTATAATACAATCAGAAATATTAATAGCAGAATAGACCAAGCAGATGAAATAATCTCAGAGCTTGAAGCCCATATCTTCAAATCAACCCAGACAGGCAAAAATTTTAAAAAGAATTTTTAAAAATGAATAAAACCTCTGAGAAATATGAAATCATGTATAGAGAACAAATCTATGCTTTACTGGCCTTTCTGAGAGAGAAGGAGACAGGACTTGGAAAATGTATTTGATGATGTAGTCCATAAAAACTTTCCTAATCTCACTAGAGATTTTCATATGCAAATCAAATAAATAAAGAGAACCCTGCGTAGACGCTATACAAGATGACCATGCCCAGGACACATAGTTATCAGATTCACTGAGGTCAATACAAAAGGAAAAATCTTAAAGGTAGTTAGAGAAAAGTATCAAGTCACATAGAGAGGGAAGCCCATACAGATAGCACCAGACCTATTATCAGAAACTTAAATGCCAGCAGAGATGATAAGGGGGTGGGGTGGGTAATTTTCAGTATTCTTAAAGAAAAGAAATTTAAATGAATAATTTAATATTCCACCAAACTAAGCTTCATAAGTGAAGGAAAAGTTAAATCTCTCTCAGACAAGCAAATGCTGAGGGAATTCATTTCAAGCAGACCAATCTTACAAGAGGTCCTGAAGGGAGTGCTAAACATGGAATTGAAAGAATGATACCTTGCTACCACAAAAACACACTTAAGCACATAGTCCATAAGCACTGTAAAACAACTACACAATCAAATCCTCATAACAACCAGCTAACACCATGATGACAGTATGAAAATTTCTCATACCAATACTAACCCTAAATGTAAATGGGCTGAATGGCTGGATTTGGTTTGTTAGCATTTTGTAGAGAATTTTTGCAACTAAGTTCATCAGGGATATTGACCCAAAGTTTCCTTTTTTTGTTGTGTCTCTGCCAGCTTTTGGTGTTAAGACGATGCTGGCTTCATAGAATGAGTAAGGGAGGAGTTCTTCCTGTATTTTTTGAATAGTTTAAGTAAGATGGGTACCAGTTCTTTGTATATCTGGTAGAATTTGGCTGTGAATCCATCTGATCCAGAGCATTGTTTTTTTCTTGGTAGGTTTGTTATTACTTAACTTCAGAGCTAGGTATCGATCTGTTCAGGGTTTCAACATCTTCTTGATTCCATCATGGAGAATTATGTGTTTTCAGGAATTTATCCCTTTCCTTTTGATATTCTAAATTGTATGCATAGAGTTGTTCATACTATTCTTTGAAGATCTTTTGTATTCTTTGGTATCTGTTGTAATGTCATCTTTTTTCTATTTCTGATTATACTTATTTGAATCCTCTGATTTTTCCCTTTGTTAATCTAGCTAGTGGTCTATCAACACTGTTTATTTCTTTTTCAAATAATCAACTCTCGATTTCATTGATCTTTTATATGAATTTCTGCATCTCAATTTCTTTCTTTTCTTCTTTAATTTTAACTGTTTTTTTTTTTCTTCTAGTTTTGGGGTTGGTTTCCTCCATTTTTTTCCTAATTTCATTAGGTGCAAAGTTATATTGATAACTTCAAATTTTTCTAACTTCTTGATGGTGTTTAGTACTACGTGGCAGCACACAGAAAAGTTAAGACACTGTGATCAAGTAGGCTTTATTTCTGGGATGTAAGTTGGTTCATCATATACAAACCAAGAAATGTTATTCAGCACATAAACAGAATTAAAAGCAAAATACATGATTATCTCAATATATGTATAAAAATATTTTGATAAAATTCAACATCCCTTCATGATAAAAAGCCTCAAGAAACTAGGCATCAAAAAACATACCTCAAAATAATAAGAACCATCCATGCCAAACCCACAGCCAACATCACATTAAACAGGCAAAAGCTGGAACCATTCCCCTTGCGGACTAGAAGAAGACAGGTATGCCCACTCTCACTAGCCCTGTTCAAAACAGTACTGGAAGTTCCAGCCAGAGCAATCAGTCAAGAAAAATAAATAAAAGGCACCAAAATAGGGAAAAAAAAAGAAATCAAACTATCTCTCTTTGTTGATGATATGATTCCATAGATAGGAAACCCTAAAGACTACACCAAAAAGATTACTAGAACAGGTAAACAATTTTAGTAAGTTTCAGAGTTCAAATGTCAGTAGCATTTCTATACAATAATAACATCCAGGCTGAAAGTCAAAGCAAGAACACAATTCCATTTACAATAGCCACAAAAAGTAAAAGATATACTTAGGAAGACAGCTAACTAAGAAGGTGAAATGTCTCTACAAGTAGAACTACAAAACACTGCTGAAATAAATCAGAGATGATGCAAATAAATAAAAAACATTCTATGCTTATGGATTGGAAGAATCAATATCATTAAAATGGCCATCTTGCCAAAGCAATTTATAGATTCAACACTATTTCTATCAAACTACCAACGTCATTCTTCACAGAATTAGAAAAATAATCTAACATTCATATATAACCAAAAAAGATCCCAAATATACAAAACAATCCTAAGGAAACAAACGAACAAACAAAAAACAAACTTAGTGGCATCACACTACCTGACTTCAAACTCTATAAGAAGATGACGTTAATAAAAACAGCATGACACTGGTGCAAAAACAGACAAATAGACCAGTGGAATAGAAAAGAAACTCAGAAATAAAGCTGCACACCTACAACCATCTTATTTTTGACAAGACTGACAAAAGCAAGCAAAGGGGAAAAGGCTCTCTATTTAATACACGGTGCTGGGATAATTGGCTATCCATATGCAGAAGACTGAAGCTGGACCCATATCTTTTACTATATACAAAAAGTAACTCAGAATGGATTAAAGATGTAAATGTAAGACCTCAATCTATAACAAGTCCTAGAAGAAAATTAGGAAATATCCTTCTCAATATCAGCATTGGAAAATTATTTTTGGCTAAATCCCCAAAAGCAATTGCATCAAAAACAAAAATTGACAAATAGAACCTAATTAAGCTAATGGGCTTCTGCACAGCAAAGGAAACTATCAATAGAGTAGACAGACAATCAACAAAATGGGAGAAATATTTGCAAACTATGCATCCGACATAGGTCTAGACATAGGCCTAATATTTAGAATCTGCAAGGAACTTAACAAGTAAAAACAAGTAACTCCATTATAACATAGACAAAAGACATGAACAGGCAATTCTTGAAAGGACATTCAAGTAGCAAACAATCATATGAAAAAGTGCTCATCATCTTTAATCATCAAAGAAATGCAAATAAAATCTACAATGAGATACCATTTCACATCAGTTAGAATGGCTACTAATAAAAAGTCAATGATAACAAGGCTGGGCATGGTGGAACATAACTGTAATCCTAGCACTTTGGGAGGCAGAGGCATGTGGATCACTTGAGGCCAGGAGTTTGAGACCAGACTGGCCAACATGATGAAACCCCATGTCTACTAAAAAATACAAAACTTAGCTTGGCTTAGTGGCACACACCTGTAACCCCAGTTAGGAGGCTGAGGCAGGAGAATTGCTTGAACCCGAGAAGTGGAGGTTTCCGTGAGCTGAGATGGTGCCACTGCACTCCAGCCTGGGTGCTGAAAAAAAAAATGTCAATGATAACAGATGCCGGTGAGGCTGCAGAGAAAAGAAAACACTTATGCACTGTTACTGGGAATGTAAACTAATCCAGCCACTGTGAAAAGCAGTTTGGAATTCCTCAAAGATCTAGAACTAGATGTACCATATGACCCAGCCATCCCACTACTGGGTATATACCCAAAGGATTATAAATTATGCTACTACAAAGACACATGCACACGTATGTTTATTGCGGCACTATTCACAATAGCAAAGACTTGGAATCAACCCAAATGTCCATC
>NC_045447.1:35714662-35776649 GCF_002776525.5 Piliocolobus tephrosceles | reverse complement strand
AAAAAAAAAAAAAAAAAAAAAAAAGAAAAGCAGTTTGGAGATTTCTCAAAGAATTTAAAACAGAGCTATGATTTGACCCAGCAATCCCATTACTGAATATAAATCCAAAGGAAAATATATTATTATACCAAAAAGGCATAGCTACTTGTATGTTTATTCACAGTAGCAAAGACATGGAATCAATCTAGTTGCCCATTTATGGTAGACTGCATAAAGAAAATGTGGTACATATACACCATAGGTTACTATGCAGCCATAAAAAAGTATGAGTTCATGTTCTTTGCAGCAATATAGATGAACTGGAGATCATAATCCTAAGTTAATTAATGCAGGAAAAGAAAACAAAATACCACATGTTCTCACTTCTAAGTGGGAACTAAACACTGAGTACACATAGACATAAGCATGGGACAACAGACATCGTGAACTACTAGAGTGGAGAGGGAGGGTGGAGTGGGTTTAAAAACTACCTACTGGGTACTATGCTCACTACCTATGTGCAGTATACTCATGTGAGAAAGCTGTAGTTGTACCACCTGTATTTAAAATCAAAGATGAAATTTCTTAAAAAAGAAGTAACATGATTTTTTTTATTGATCATGGTGCACACCTGTCATTTGCATGGTTATTTCTAGTATTAGAAAGAAGAGCTTGCAGTGAAACTTGTACTTATGATGCACAGTTAATATACCATAATGTCTAAACTTGTACTTATCCAAGCCATGCCAAGAGGACAACTTGTCTATTTAGGTCTATTTCTAAAGGCATGAACAAATTCCATTGTTTTCTTTGTTACAAAGAGCATGCATTTATTGTTTTATTTGCAAAATTTGAAATGAGTTACTGTGTAACAAAAATGAGGCATATTATTTGCATGTGTAAGAGATAATGAGGATATTGCCCATATCATCTCATAATTCACCTCTAGCTATTCATGATGCCGATTACAAACACCTGAGACTCTCTGCCTAAGGATGTTTTTTTTTTTTTCTTCCTCGTTGTGGGTACACTAAGCCAGAGCAGTTAATATGAAAGGGCAGGAACGTTAAATCTTTGGAAGTAGCGCTCAACCAGTGATGGAAGAAAAGTTGTCAGATACACACAAACTTCTTATTCTTCATTTGTCCTAACTCCAGGGAATGTTCTTTGCTGTCTCTCAAAATATTGAAGTGGGATTTCCTTCTACTTCTCTGATGGTAATTTGTTTAGTAATCACATTTTATTGACTTCCTTGCTGGTCTTGTCTCATGTGTTCATATTCTACCAGTGTTTTCTGAAAATCAATATATAACTTTGATTCTCATTGTTGAGGATATGCTTCTGGAGAATTACAAAATAAAGAATTAAAAACAAAAGAAATTAATTCTAATTTCAGGAAAAATGCAAAATATGCCAAGAAATCATACCAAATACCAAAAAAGTATAACGATAAAAGACTGGTTTCATAAAAAACATTTGTAAGTGCATTTGTTTTTTATTTAGATTCACACACACAGGCATCTGTTCTCCAGGTTTTTAAGGAGTAAAGCATCATCACTCAAAGAGAAGTAAGTTCATTACTATAAAACTTCTTCCACTGGAAGTTGACAAGTACAGGAAATTCTGTGAAAGTATGTCAATATTTCAAAATTCAGAAAAGGTAGAAACAAGGAAGATTCAGGGAACTCAGCAAAAAGGCAAGTTTATACTTTTGTCCTAGAATATCCTCCAGGCAATATTGTGAATAAGTTATATCATGAGAATATAAGTTATTTGAATTCACATGCAGTAATGAATAAAACCCTTGATATTTATCTCTGAATTAGGACATCATCATCTATGATTTTTATTTTTACTCATTTTTAATGAATTATGGATGGGGAAAACACTTTCAATGCATTTTTAGCTTGAATGTATTATTCTGCTTCTTGTGAGCAATCTTCAGTAATTCTGTATCACAGAACTCATAACAAGCATGGAATTAAAGTGCTTGCATGAAGAACATCTTGAATTTGGTGTGTTGTTTCTTTGATTGGAGATACATGTTGACTATCACTATCCACAGAAATGTGCAATTTAATCATAGATTTCACTATGTGAAAAAGAGCTGAAACTCTGATTAATGGGGCAGAATGCATTTCCAAAAGATTATTTGGGTTTAAAATTTTCTTGAGAGAAATCGGGTTGCAACTTTCAAAACCTACAACCTCATGTTTTTTCATTATGAAATTCGAAAGAGTACTGACAATTTGAAACTAATTTTTGGGATTTGTTTTATTCAATGAAGAATAGCATAAAAATGTAGGGGAAAACACAATCTATTATTGGTTGGCAATGACATTTAGAAAGAAGAGACAGGTGTAACTGAAATACTGAAAAAAACACATTATGGAATACATTAGTCCATTCTCACATTGTTAAAAATAAATATCTGAGACTGGGTAATTTATAAAGAAAAGAGTTTTAATTGACTTATGATTCTGCAAGCTTACAGGATGCATGATGCTGGCATATGCCTGACTTCTGTGGAGGCCTCAGGAAACTTACAGTAATGGCAGAAGGTGAAGGGCAAGCAGGAACATCACAAGACAAAAGGATGAATGAGAGAGAAAAAAATTGGAAGTGCTACAAACTTTTTAATGACCAGATCTCATGAGAACTCACTCATTATTGCAAGGACAATACCAAGTGGAATGGTGCTAAACCACTCATGAGAAATCTGCCCCTATAATCCAAACGCCTCCCACCAGACCCCAACCCCAACATTGGGAATTACATTTCAATATGAGATTTGGGCAGGGACCCACATCCAAACTATATCATGGAGATCAAATTTCTGTTCTATAATATAACAATTGTTATCACTCCTAAACATCTTGGTGCTCCCTTTCTCAGTTTACTATAAATACTGCCTGGGCAATATCACAGGGTAACCCACCTTTGAGTTTTTCACATGTTGATGTTTCTTAAAAACAAACAGAGAAATAAAACTCTGGGTGTTCTCTTTCTTCTGAACTTAAAATCAATAACTCCAAATGTCCAGTGGAAGAGCTCTGCCTCCATATAGTTAATCTCAAAGCACTCATGCTAAAATAGTAATTTTGGAGCCACTACCATGCCCTAACCTATCCCTTTCTTCTCTGATTCTTTTCTGGGTAGTAAGAACTCCATCAAAACATTCATACAAGCAAGAAATAATTGAAAATCTAGCCTTCAAACCTTTTATTCTTAACGTTTTAAAAATGCAACAATTTACAAATTCCTGTTGAGTTCACTATTTGAGATTCTCTTGCATCTTTTTTCCCTTTAATCTGCACTACCATTTCTCTCTGAGACTTTCATCTCCTATCCTAGTTCATTATACCCCACAATTTACCCTGCATACTATCAACAGTATAACTTTTAAAAATGCCAATGTGATTGCTACACCTTGTTCTCACACTCTTCATTGTTTCTGCATCACCTACCTAACAAATCAAATGGCATCTCAGGCCTTTTCCACTTGTATATCTGGTGATACAGAAAACAGGATACTTTGAAAAGCTTCACATGTAAAAAAACATGAAATTATTGAAGCAATACTCTAGAGAACCATTTTTATAGAACCATCATTGTTCTGACAAGAGAGTAAGGTGCATTCTGTGAGACCATAAACAAATTTAAAGACATAGATGTATTGAGTTAAATAGCAGCAAAGATGGAGCTGCCTGATGGACACTTAGCAGTTCCTACTGACCTGCTCTTTCACTTATTTTGGCTACATAATGAATTATAAACAAAACCTTGAAAATGAGCATGCAACTAAGTTCAACTTGGAAATGCCCCTTCCTAAATTAAGCTAAGATTGAGCAATGACAGAGTTTCCATTCTTTAGTAATGTTGAGACAGAGGAATCCACAAGCTAAAATTTTAAAATGATTAAAGAACAAAAAGCAGAAATAAAGAGGGAGGGAGAGAGGAAAAAAGAAGAGGGAGGGAAGAGGAGGGAAAGGAGAGGAAAGGAAGGATAAGAAACAAAGAAAGAAAGGAAGGAAAAAAGAAGGGAAAGAAAAAAGACAGAAAAATAAACCCATGTCTAGATACATTGTCGTGCAGTCAAATTGCTATGGTTTGAATGTGTTCCCTGCAAAATTCAGGTGTTGCCAATGTCATCTCATTAAAAGGTGGGCTTTTCAGATGTGATTGGGCCATAAGGGAACGTTCATAGTTAATGGGATTAAGAGGCTCCATTCATCCATCACATAGCTTGTTTTATTTTGTCCTTCCACCTTCTGCCATGTGAGGACTTAGCATTCTTTTTTCTCCAGAGGATGTGGCAAAAAGTCTTTCACTAAATATCAGATGCTGGCACCTTGATGTTGGACTTCCAGAACTATGACAAATAAATTTTCGATTTTTATAAATTATCCAGTCTGTCATATTCTGTTATAGCAGTTCTGGAGTGCCCAGTCTTTGGTATTCTACTATAGCGGCATAAAGAAAGACACACATTTAAAAAATAATTACTAAAGCAGCTAACAAAAAGATTGTTTATAAAAGAGCCCCCAAAAAATCAAAATTGACCTTTAAAAACAGATGGCTATAAAAAGTATATTTAAATCTTTGAGGAAAATAATTATCTAGAAATAAGTATCAGAAAACAGAGAATTTAACACGAATGGAATCTCACTAAAGTTGTATTAGTTGTCTGCCGATTCATAAACAGTTATCACAACTCAGGAGTTTAAAACAACCCCCCATTTATTTTCTCATAGTATGGCAGCTCAGCAGCAGGTAGGCTCGATTGAGTTCTTTGTGAAGGTTTTCATCAGGCTGAAATCAACCTGTCAAGATGGCTAAGCTTTATCTAATTATCTGTTCCCAAGCTCATTCTGTTATTAGCAGAATCTGGTCCTTGCTGTTGTCACATTATAGTTTCTGATTTCTCTTGGTTAGGTAATGCTCTGATCTCCAAGATGTTGTTCTCAAACCTTGCTCTATGGCCTCCTCCAGCTCAAAGCCACTAACAAAGAACCTTTCCCAAATCAAATCCCTCTCACATTCTAAATCTGAGTTCCCCTTTTGCAACCAGTTAAATCAATCTCTCTGTTTTTAAAGGGCTCATGTGATCATGTTAGGCCCACCTGGACAATCTCCCCTTCCTAATCTGTGTCCTATAACATAATAGAAGCATGAACAATATATTTCATCATATTTACAAGTTTCATTCACATCCAGAGGCAATGGGATTATACGAGAGAGTGTCATTGAAAATCATTTTAGGATTCTGCCTACCATGAAAAGCTGTTTACAATTTGACTTAACAAAGTAGAAAAATTATTTACAAATGTATAATTAAAAGTGTAAGAAAGAATATTGAGTAAATAAAATAGTAATCATGTGAGCAACTTTAAATCAAAATTAGCTAAATAAATTAATAATCATATTGCCTAATATTTGGGGTTAAATCAATTTAAAATAGTTGAAGCACTTATCACTGGAGTAAAGCTGGAGTTAAATCATTCTAAACCTTTGTATTGTTTAAGAATAGGGTAAAATCCCAGCACTTTGGGAGGCCGAGACGGGCGGATCACGAGGTCAGGAGATCGAGACCATCCTGGCTAACACGGTGAAACCCCGTCTCTACTAAAAATACAAAAAACTAGCCGGGCGAGGTGGCGGGCGCCTGTAGTCCCAGCTACTCCGGAGGCTGAGGCAGGAGAATGGCGTAAACCCGGGAGGCGGAGCTTGCAGTGAGCTGAGATCTGGCCACTGCACTCCAGCTCGGGCGACAGAGCAAGACTCCGTCTCAAAAAGAAAAAAAAAAAAAAAAAAAAAAGAATAGGGTAAAATCACTGATTTACTTCATACATATTCCTTAAATCCATGTTATGATTTTCAAAACATCCACTAAAACATAAGAAGATACATAACTAACAATAAGAAGAATGAGAAAATATAAAATCATAATTTCAATTAATCAAAAAGTAGAAAGAAAAAATATATTAGGTAGAAAAAGCTATACAAGTAGAAAGGACAAAGTAAACTTATAAAAGTGAGTTTATATAGTAATCAAAATGAATGTGACTAAAATGAACTCTCCAGTTAATACACAAAGATGATTAAACTGAATTACCAACAGAAAAGTATCTCCATTTGTTGTTTATAAGAGCTAAGTATTAAACATCGAATAAAAGTCAAACGTAAAAGTATAAAATAGATATATCAGACAAAAATAGCAAAAAGAAAGCTTATGTTATGATATTAACATTTGATGAAACAGAGTTGAAGACAAAGCATTTCTAGAGACAAAGAAAAACACTGTATAATTATAAAAAGTTTAATTTTTGAGTAATATATAATACATCTAATAAATAGCTTCAAATTATATAAAGCAAAAAAATGGCTAAAATACAAGGAGAAAATAACAAATATGCCATGACATTGACCCATGCTTAATCTACCACTGTTAGCATTGAATAATCAAAGAAATGCAATACCTTCACAGAAGATATGAAAAGCACAATTAACAAGCTTTGTTTATTGAGCTCACATAGATACTATAACCAACACTGGAAAATGCATTTTGTCTTTTCCAAGCTACATGGAGAATCAATACAAACTGCCAGTGTGCTGGCCGTCATAAGCCATGGCCATGCTGAGTCCCATTATTTTTCCATTTTCCTCCATGCTCTGACAATAATAACACATGAAAGTTTTCATTTGCAGGCTTTTGCCTATGCTGACTCTTCTACCACTGATCTTCTGTAGTCCTCTTCTTCCCAAGTGACTTACTTACTCATTGTAAACAAAATGGAGTTACCTCTTTTGAGAAGCCTTTTCTAACCCCAAATTAACTTGATTATTCTGTTGTGTTTATTACCCATTTATCTTCATCCATTTATCTGTTTAAAAAATCAATCATTTTTCTGGTGCTCTTTCAGTGTGCCACAGGCTGTGCACTTACTGGGGATATACCAGTGAGAGCGAAAAAAAAAAAAAAAAAAAAAAGTCCTACCTAATGGAACGTCTAGACTGCTGGTGAGAACAGATTTTAATTAAATAATCAGTAAGAATAGAAATGCATACTCTTTAAAAAAAAAAAAAGGGAGAGTAATATAGTTTATGAGAACACTTAATGGAGGGATCCAACTTTATCTGAGGGGCTTGAAAACCCTTTTGAATAAAATTTTGAATACTTACGCTTAACAATAGACTTATTTAATATAGACTGATTTGACTCCAGTCTTTCTAGCATTATGCACTTTTAATATATTAATTCAATTTATTTGATTCCACATACTATGTAAAGTAATTGTTGCTTTATTTGGTTAATGTTTATTTGAAATAACTCACACAATTACCATTTTCTTTGCTCAACAAACCTCCTTACACTTTTTATAATACTTAGGTAATGGATTTTCTTTTTTATAATCCATTGGATTTGGTTAAATTAACAATTAGACCTTCTTAATACAAAACATTGTCTCTCATCTCAGGTTAATGTTTCTAATCTTTTTGCTACCCTTAATAAAAAAAAATAGAAAATAAGAAAGTAAAAAAGATAATACAACTTACCCAGAGTTGTACAACTTAAGGAAATAGTTGTTAGAAATGAAAATCGTGCCATATATATTTTGTTTTTTGCTTGTTTCATTTAAGCAAACATTAAGATGATATTGTAAAGCATTTGTGGGCATGTGTCTGTAAATATTTACAGAAGAAATATACCAGTTATCTTCTCACTCTATAGCTATAATAATCAATCTATAAGATACAAACATTAATGACCTAAGCAAAAGTGAAATATTTCCAAATTAAAATGAGGGACACTGTCATAAATCAGTAAATAAAAGTCTCATGCTAGTGAAGAAATCACATCTTCTTGGTAACATGGATACGCTGGGATGTAACCAGCAGAGAAACGATAAATACCTCTTGACTAATGTGCCAGGCATAGTTTAAGCCCTTCAAATATGCAACATCCCATAATCATCATAGAAGTCTCATAGGCTGGGCTCAGTGGCTCATGCCTGTAATCTTAGCACTTTGGGAGACTGAGGTGGGTGGATCACCTGAGGTCAGGGGTTCGAGACCAGCCTGGCCAACATGGTGAGACCCTCCCCCCCATCTCTACTAAAAATATGAAAATTACCTGGGCGTAGTGTTGGGTGCCGGTAATCCCAGCTGCTTGGGAAGCTGAGGCAGGAGAATTGTCTGAATCTGGGAGGCAGAGGTTGCAGTGAACTGAGGTAGTGCCATTGCACTCCAGCCTGGGCAATAAGAATGAAACTTTTTCACACACACACACACACACACACACACACACACACACAAATCTTAGGAAGGACAACTGTGTGCAAATTATTGGATAATCATCGTGAATCAGAGACTTAATGAACATTTATTATTTGAGTTAATATAAAATACTCACCACTGTTATATTCATAGTAGTGATAAAAAGCAAAAGTTTCGAATGAAAGGTTACTTAACTTGATCACAAAGGTAGTTTGCCCGTGGCAGATGTTTGAAATCTAGTTATCTCCTGAATCTGGGCACTTTTTCCCAAATCACTTCTTTTCTGAACCCTTTCAATCTCCTTGCTTAATACTACTCAAGCTGCATTTTTTACACTTTGCACTGAAAATGTTTTTCCAACATAACATGTTTCTATCTTGCCCCAGAAATTTTGTGATGTTTCTTTCCTGTCATTATCATTTTCGAGATTTGCTGAACACTTCGTTTCAAAGTTTATGCTTCTCGAACTCATGGAATGATGCCAAAGCAACGATTTGTCTCAAAACAAGTTTGCAATAATACATTTTAATCCTCAAAGAGCTGTTATCTAAGAATTTTCCCAATATTCCAAAAGCACAGGTGGAATATTTCTTCAGGTTTATTTACAAAAGCTATGTAGCCTCATAAAAATCCATATTCAGATGCAAAACTATTTGCCTGTGCAGCTGCCTCAAATTCTGAGCCCACTAATCAGCTAAGGATTGTCTAAGGACCTGAGAAGAACACTAGCTCTTGTTCAGGTATGGGAGCTTTTCAAAATGCAGGAGGAGTGTAACATTCAGAGTTTCTTTAAGACAATTAGATTCTGCTGCTAACTAAAGTGGAATGTTGTTGAATTTTCTCTCATCGCTCCACAAGTATAAAGCATGTGCCAAGAACGAATGAGGAAGAATAGCTCTACCGTCACTGGATATCAGTTACTGAACATATTTAAGGATGCAAACAATGCTATTTTTAACAATGTTGACATAGAAGTCTTATGCCTGCAGAAGTGATTCTTCCTGCTTACCTAAGAATCTTCTCAAACACGAAAACATAATTGTTCTGAATTTCATTTTTGTCTTTGAAACAGTTTATAGTATATATATAATTTTTACTTTTTATTCATGTATTTATTGAATAATCATTGAATATCTCTTATGAACCATGTATGATAATGTAATGAACAGACAGTTCCTGTATGCAAATAGTTTGTGATTTTGGTAATGAGGAAAAAGTCCACACTCTTCAGAATCATTAGAGAGTGGTAAATGATACTGCATGACTATTTATTTTGTTCGATTCCATTAATATTTAATGACTTTTGTTTGGTTTTCATATCCAACTCATGAACTGTTGCTTCATTGTCATAGTTTTGGAATCTATATTGATTTCAAGATAGTTTCTATATTTTAGGTTCTCTTAGTCTAACATTTACATTATTTCAAAGTCCTTTTTGATATCTTCCTTCTATTGATTTTCCCCTACCTAATTCTATCCTCATGAACTTTCCAAGAACATTTTATCAAACTATTTAATGATTATGCTTCTCTAGTGTATACAAATAAATCATGTTCCTTTTTTCCATTAAAAAATTAACAAACGTTTTTATTGAGCATATAGGTTATGCAAACAATCACGATGAGTAAGACAGTCCCAAAGATGAACAAGATGCCCAAATACGTCTCTGTGTACCTAACTTGTAATACACCACTGCATAGCTTTTATAAATATGTTGGCACAATTTACAAATATATTTTCTTTTCCAAAGTTAACATATGTCCAGAAGTCTCATCCACATCAAATAAGACTGTTTATTTTGTAATCCAATTCATATTTGGAACGGAGCTGTTTCTCTTTATTAGAACAAAATTGTGTCATAACTTCAGTATGGCTTCAGTATGGCAGATATGTTGCATTTACTAGACATATACAATGAACTTCCAAAATACATGTATTAAACTTTGTTGGGGTGATCAGACCTAACACCAGGTCATGAGGGTGACGAATTCTGGTGGAGTCAAAGGAATAAGACAGTTTGAGAGAGAAAGTGGGTCCAGGGGGCCATTGCAAGTGTGGAGGCTACAAAGGCCCCGAGCTCTGGAAGCCCAGACTATTTATTGGTGATCAAAGAAACAGATGGTGAGAATGTGGGTGTGAAAGGGAGCATTGCATTAAGTACATGATTTACAGCTGTGATGGTTTAGCATATGCTCCGCTACTTGAGATAATGGAGAGCAGGTTCTTTTAACTCAAGATACAATCGATCCTGGGAGAGCAAGGCGCAAGGAGCCAGCAAGTCTAGACACATTCCAGAGGCCACAAGCCCTGGATTCTATCCAAGTCACGAGGGGTTTTATGCCCTGGACTCAGATTTTGGTGCATCGGGGTAGCCTTCCACCCTTTAGCACAGAGCTTGGTGTTCAAGGGTCACAACGGGCTTTAGACCCTGGACCCAGGGCATGTTCAAAGACTCTTTTACATTATGTCAGACATGCAAGCCGTGCCTCAGCTTCTCCCAACATTCAGCTTTTCCCAACAAACTTCTGCACAAAAAAGCTTCCACCTAAAAAAGATCTGATTCATGATATATTTGTCCTACTATTTAAATAATAATCCTGGAAACAAGAATCAGTTTTCCAACATGAAAATGTATACAGTGCTAGGGATTTATTATAAATTGGTATCAATTCAGATATTATGCCATGGAATGCAGACTTTAAATTACAGAGGATTAAAGTATGCAATTCCACATGCTCATAATAAATTTCTATAACATTTCATGTTACTTTATTAGGTCAAAAAAAGGAAAGTTTGAATGCAGGAATAGAAAACGAAATACCACATGTTCTCACTTATAAGTGGGAGCTGAATGATAAGAACACATGGACACATGGAGAGGAGCAACACACATTGGGGTCTGTTGGGGAGCCAAGGGAGAGAGAGCATCAGGAAGAATAGCTAATGTATGCCAAGCTTAATACCTAGGTGATGGGATGATCTGTGCAGGAAACCACCATGACACACATTTACCTGTGTAACAAACCTGCACATGTACCCCAGAACTTAAAAAGTTGAAGAAAAGAATAATAAAGTTTGGTAAATTTTATAATTTCAAAGAAACAAATTACCTTGATATACAACTTAACATTAGTTATACAGGTGAGCACACAATTGCATACTCTGTCTTAACATCAGTTTGGGGCTATTTTGCAAGGGTTGTCAAGGGAAGGGAACAGAATTCCTCTAATGTCAAAGGTATGCAAAGGCTGGAGAACAGAATTAAAAAACAATTCCAAGGTTTCAGTGATTATGTCAAGACTGATCTGAATAGCAATGGAAGAATCAGGCCTATAGTATTAGAGATAATTCTCACAGGTTAAACATAATTTGTATACATGGCCTCTTCAGAATATCTCTTCTGTTAATTCCTGACAAGCAGATACTGAAATTTTGCAAGTGATAGTTAAAGCCATCCCTGAGCCAAGCTGGGGATATCAAAAAATGCCTCATTTCTTGAATGTTCTCTCTTACATATTTTTCAGATTCTTCTCTTAACTCAGTTCTATAATCTATTAAGGAAATAAGATGGGTGATTTGCGGGGGATAGGGAGAGAGTGGAAATTTCTTGAAGAAAAATAATCATAATATAAAATAAACCACAATTGTGTGGTAACATAAACTTTCACATGTACTTCATGTTTTGTGATAATGGGTTTCAATATAAGATTTATGAATTCAAAGTTTATCATTACAATATGGCCAACATGTAGCCCTAAAGTATTTGCTTTGAGCACATACTTGACATCCAATAAGATAAAAATTTATTGTGTGTTAAAGGAGGTTAGAGGAAACCAATAATTGCTGAATGCCTTTCTATTTGGCAGTTTTTAAGTAGTTTTTACCATTTTCATATTTAAATATCCATGGACTTTAGTGGTTGTGAATGGATTTTCTTCTTTGGGCATGTCAATAGTTATATGCTACAATGACAGAGAAAGGGTAAGCAAATGCTGACATGTAGCAGAACAGCCTGATGTAGATCTTATTCTGATAGTGGTTCATTTTCCTTTCTGATCTGTTTACTGACGCACCAGCAACTAACTATATGTAAGTTTTCTACTGCAGATAAAACTATTTTTAACCAGGGGGAAAAAATTCCTTGAGTTTGTGCTATTTCAGTGGCTAGGATGCTGGAAATTATTCATATAGTTTATACTCCCCACCGAACCTCAAAACTTACTAACTATTGGGTACTATTGGGTACTATGCTTAGAACTGGATCATTTATATCCCAAACCTCAGCATCATTCAATATACCCTGGTAACAAACCTGCACACGTATCTCTGAATCTAAAATAAAAGTTGAAAAAAAAAAAAAAAAAAAAACTTACCTTAAAATCTATGCTATCTGGCTGCTCTAACTTTTGAAGATTTTTTAAAATTCTAAATCAGGGTAAATAAAACAGTTAGAACTGACACTACCTACTCCATTTAGAAAATGAGATCAGTGACAGACGAGACAGTCTGACTTAAGCGTGCTAGAGACTTTCAACATTTCTTTGCTCCCCAACCAGAACTAGAAGTTTCATAAGTCTAAGCAATTTATTTCTTTAAAAAAGTCTTCTGAAACTCCAAAACCAATAAGCCATCTTTCCCCATAGTTTTTGTTTACTACTTACTATTTCTGTATGTGAATAAAAGGTATTTCTATCAGTATTTTAGTTGATTAGATTGAATTCAATGTAATTTGCAATGCAATTTATTTATTTCTTAAATTTTGATAATTATCTCTTGGATATTATAAACATAATTGTCTCACAATCTCAGATTAGATTTGGCAACATGTTGAATTTATGCATATTATCAGCACAGGGAAATACGTTAACAAGGATTCCCTCAGTAATGTTGAGTGAATAAGGAAGAATTCAGCACTGAATCCCAGACCCTTGGTGTACGACGTGAAATGTGAAGAACTATTCACTGGACATGCTGGTGGAGGGGCCCAACTCCTACTTATGGAGGCCCAGACTTTCATCCCTTTGAGGCCTGTTGAGCCCCCTGGCCTGCATGGACTGGATCTGCCCAGGGTCATATGCCTTGGGAATGCCACCCAAAGCAGGTGGTAAATGCCATCTACTCATATTAGAAAATGGTACATATATGTGAACATAAGAACTGTGCAGCCCTTAAATAGCCCTTTGTGTCTTGAAAAACCTCTTATAAGCTAACTATATATAAGAACTCTTTAAATTCAATTAGAGATACACAAATAAATGACTTCCATTGTAACAAGGTCTTCTAGAAATCTTGGCAGATGACTATGTTGTAATATTTAGTTTTTGCACATATTTTCTGCGTGTTTTAAGCTGGACAATATTTATTAGTTATTTGATTTCTCCTCCATTTGAAGACTAGTACAAGTGTTCCCTTGCAAAAACGAAGTTATTTATTTTTAATTATTTTATGGAAAAATAATCCAAAAAAACTCTACAAATAGAGTCGTAAAATTTTTTATAGACAAGATTTTGGCAAGAATGTAGTCTTACTTCTTTGTCAGTAACACTCAGTCCTACTCCATCCATTAAACACAAGCTGATTAAAAATTTGTCAGTCCTGGCAATCTATGTCTCTGCTTGAGCAGTTTCTGAGCAGAAACTCCTCTTCCCCCATGTCAGACATTTTTCCATATTCAGAAATCGTCTAAGTGTAGGACATATTTTATATATTGAAATGAAACTCTAATGACTTAATTTTATTAATAACTTATAATCATCCTTTATGCAAATGTATCTGAAGCAATGTAGAATAATACATGCAAAAGCAGTATTAAAGATGGCTCATGCCTGTAATCCCAGAACTTTGGGAGCCCGAGTCAGGTGGTTCGCCTAAGGTCAGAAGTTCGAGACCAGCCTGGCCAACATGGTGAAACCCCATCTCTATTAAAAATACAAAAATTAGCCAGGCATGGTGGTGGGTACCTATAATCTCAGCTACTTGGGAGGCTGAGGCAGGAGAATTGCTGGAACCCGGGAGGCAAACGTTGCAGTAAGCCGAGATCATGCCATTGCACTCCAGCCCGGTGACAACAGTGAGACTCTGTCTCAGGGGGGAAAAAAACACTGTCACAAAGAAATAAATGTAACACATTCCAGTGTGTCAACCTATGCTCTGCACAAAACTTTGTTCTATATTTGTATTTTGATGTATCACTTACACTCATCATGAAAATGTCCATTCTAATCAAAAAGAGAAATCAGAAGAGATATATAGCTATTTGCATCACTGAATCATACAATAGAAGAAACTATAATGCAACAGGCAGAGACCATAAAGTCAGAGTGTAATAAGATATTTAAGACTTCTGAAAAGCAGTAGTAGAATGACATTGTTAGATCTATGTTTTGTCAGAGGCACTACAAAGGAAGGCAGAAGCTAGCAACTTCTTTGCTTGGTTTTGAAACAAAAAAGTTAGTGAGAAAAATTTTAAAAGATACATATATATATTGTTATTAGAAGGCTATATCAACATCGCAAATGCGATTTTGAGTTTCAAGAGCAAAAAATAAATGTTCAATCAATAATATGTGATAAAACATGTGTACATGTATGTATGGACACAGATATACATACAAATATACAACTCTCTCTGTATATATATACACACATGCACACACAAATACTATTTTCCTAATATGTCCATTAATTTTGGAGTAGTTTTTAATTGTTTAGTAGTATTTAAACATACACATACTTACCCACATTGAGAAACAACAATAAATCACCATACCTACCATAAAACAGTTTGGTTTAAGTCTAACTTCAGTAATTCACTAGTTATAGTATCTTGGGCAAGTCATCTATTTTCTCAAATAAATAATAAATATATTTTACTCGATTAAAAGATGAACCACATTTATATGGTTGACTTAAATACTTGAAACTTGGAGGTTGTTTGCTTTGTTAGAAAATATTTTCTTCTCTAACAGATACTTTTGTAGATCATGAAAATTATTGAAAACAGGTTTATTTCTTCTTTAACAGGTATCTTTTTGCCTTTTGGTTGCAGTATGTCTAAAACTATTTAAGGCAGTTTACAAATTACAATATGACAAGATAAAAATAAATTTTAAATAGTAAAAAAACTGAAACAAAAATATAGTACAAATAGAAAAATTAAATGGAAGGCATAAATTAATTTAGAAGGTAAAACAACATGAAATCTTATATACCTGGAACAATTTACTCAGTATTTGGTCCTAAGATTTCTAGAAGCCACATGGGAAAAAAAAATAATATTTCTGTGACTATCGTGTCAATCAAAGGTTACCAAAAAATGTAGCAATTATGCTCTTTACAGATACCATATAAATAATTTCTCCTTCAGGCTGTAATACAGAGATGACATACTCATTGTGTGATGAAGGCTAATGTTTTCATCTTAAACATAGTAATAATATCTATTAAGTTTCTTATAAATGTATCCCTTCAATGTGAACAGAACTAATTTAGGCCCATCGTTTTCACAGAGGCCAATAAGATGTAGTTCAGGTTAATCTCTGAAGAATTACCCTTATTGTCCATACACAGATGCTAAAGCAACGGCTCTTAAACTTTTGACAGTGATCAAAAATAAGAAAAGTATTTTACATCATTGAAGCACAGAAAACAATATCCTCGATTTATCCAGTATTTGGAAACTATTTGTATTTATAATTATGGGAATATAGTTATTTGCAAACATTCAATAAAAATTTGTCTTCTTTTATAACTGGACACAATTAGACAGACTGGTTATTTTAACAAGGGTTTAAATGGAACGACATATTTTCAGGTAGGCTCAGATTGCTTTGAGGAATTAAAATTGACTTCGTAGAACCAATAAAAAGCTACTTGGAAAGACTGGCCTGACACCCTGTATACATGGTTTCTTTACAAGGTTCCTGACCTGTGGTAAGTAAAGAATGTCACTTGCTGACAGGACCAGGAACCTCAAGTTACTTTAGGACCTTGAGAAAAGAGAAATTCAACCAATTCATGTAGGTATTTATAGACAGTCTGATGGCAATTCCTTGGTTTGGCTTCCCAGCCTCAAGAGGCTTTCGAAAATCGAATCTGAAATTCCTTTAAAAAGTTCCAGTAAAGCCAATGTTTAAAAGCTTATACGCCCAATCACTATTTTTGCTGCACTTTATGCAAATAATCAGGACAAGGATTATAAGACTAAAATCTATTTTGCAAATAAATTGGTCCTATTATGATTTGTCTTTGATAGAAATGAGAAACTGCAAAAAGAAAAATTATGTCTCAAAATGAAACTGTAGTACATCTGTTATTAGATTCTAGCTTTGTTCATTGATTTTGAATTTTTATTATTTGCCTGTAATTTGGACTGAATTCTGATTTCTTCTCTGGCTACAAGTCTCCAATCTAATGTTTCCAAAATAATTTAAATTAAAACTACTTTTTTTCTGCAGCCCTGCAAGCTGAATCTAGACAACTTGATATGAATTTTGGAAAAAATCACTACAGCAACTTAATATATGAACATCCTTCATGGCTGTTGATGTCTAGAATACTCAGAAAGTTCACTAGAGACCTGATGCAAACTGCAGACCAGGACAAATCTGTCAGATTGCCACTATCTGCTGTCACTTCATCTGAGGGTTCTTCAAGCCCAATGTCTAAAAATCTTGATTGGGCTGCCTTCCAGATGAAAAAACTGAGTTTGCAGTTTGTTCTACCCATTAAACTTTATTTTAATTTTGTTTCCATAGAAATGCTTCATTATATATCTGATTGCTCAAATTACGTGGAGGCTTGACTTTGTTGGAAGCCCATCTGCAACACCACTGCCTGAAATGAGACAGAACTAGTAATTGTCTAACTGGACTGGCCTATTCTTAAGACTGAGAGACTGGTTCAATGGCTTATAAGACAATTCACCAACCCATTTTCTGGACTGTAAAATTTCTTGGGGAAGTTTTATACCAGGGAATTTGGGGGCTCAGATAATAATATCCCAAAATGAAGGCTTCAGAAGCTGGTTCAGAAGCAGAAGTTTTTCTCTGACCTTCTCTTCTCTAGTCTCTTGAATTCCATTCTCTCCTGAGGCTAGCCAGAGAAACTTGTACCTCTCCTCCTCAAGGCAGGTCATAGAAACCAGAACGCACGTTTCCCCAAAGCCAGTCATAAAGCCAAAAGAATATTACTTCAATTTCCCCACTATCTTTCTTTATAAAAACTGGTCATAAAGAAATTATCTGACCCACCTTGTTTGACTGTAGGTCATAAGGCCCCCATTCCAAAGGGAGTCCTTCCGCATAATTAAAAGGAAGGAATGCATGCTCAGATGTCCAGAGTAATTTAGACAGATAGGACTTGCTAGCCAGGCTGTCATTTCTACATAGCTGTTCATACTTTGTTGAAGCTAGGCATAAAAATGGACAATTTCTTCTTCTGTATCTTTGGGTCTCCATTCTGGAGCCCCCTGTGTACTCACATTAAATAAATTTGTATGTCTTTTATCCAATGTATCTTTCTTATAAAAGCTGACTTTTCGGCAAACCTTCAGAGAGCCAAGGGGAAAGTTCTCCTTGGCTCCTACAACATCATGATCTGGTTACAACATTTGTACATATACATTTACACATACCCAGCCAACAGAAATTTTAAGAAAAAATTATGTTTATAATATTTTATAATATATTCTATTTCATTAAATGTATGGTATCAAATTATACTGATTTTATGAACTACTGATGGGACAATCACCATGGCATGAAAAAATTATACAAGATGATATGTAAAAATAGGTATAATAAAATCATGCATAACTAGGATCATTGACACTTAAGCTATTGAAATATCATAAGAAGGTTATATTAGTAAAAGTTCTCCAAAGTAGCAGAATCAGTAGATTTATTTATTATGAGGCATTGGCTCACAAGATTGTGGAGGCTGGGAAGTTAAACCATCTACTGTCTGCGGGCTGGAGACCAAGGAAGGGTGAGTTAATTCAGAATGGGTACAACAGCAGAAGGTAAAGTGAATTGTCCCAGCTTAAGTAGGCAGATAGGAAGTGAAAAGGGATCCATTCCTGCTTCAGCTGCCTTTTGTTGTCTTCAGGCCCTGGATGGATTGGGGAGTGAAAACTACTTTACTGAGTTCACAGATTCGTATGCTAATCTCATCCAGAAACACTACCATAGATACACACAGGAATCATGTTCAATCTGTGCACCATAGCCAGTCAAGTTGATATATAAAACTAGCCATCACAAAGGTTGTAACTATTCTCTTGAACTAGTAATTGAGCCACAGACTTTAGTGATCAGTTGGGGATGGGACTGCATATATTTCTGCCAAACTACACCCTAATTGATTAATGGGCCATTATGCACCCTCTTACATCAAGCCACTGCACACTCGATTCCCTCGTTTCTTCTACCTATATGGGATATCCATTTGATCTCTCTTGGCAGGCTTCTGTTCCTTCAGGTTTCACCTCAACTATTGCCCTCTCAAAAACTTTTTTTTGGACTGGACTAAGTAAGTCCCAGTCTCTATCCCTTCTACCCCTGCTCTCCATTAATTTATATTCTATGTCAGCACAAATATGTTTTTCTCATAGCATATTATAGTTGAGAGTTGCCTTATTTTCTAGTTTGCTAATTTTTACCCAGATGGAATTAACATTGCTCATCAGTTGATTTAAAGAGATTATCCTGGATTATCCAAATAGACCCAATGTAATCAAAAGCGGACTTCACATGCAAAAGGGGAAGGTGGTGATGCCATATGAAAAAAATTTGTGTCATAGAAAAAAAATGTTTGTTGTAATTTGTTACAGTAGCAGTAGAAAACTAATACATGTTTTGAAAAAGTATGACCATATGAAACACAAATGTACATTATTAGTTCTGTATTTCTAGCTCTCCTTATCCCCAAAACTAACTTAACATAGTCCTAGTTAACAGTGTAATGGGTTTGTTACAATTCGATAAAATTGATTTTTCACAATTAATAGCCTACCACAGAGATGTTTCAAGACAGTAGACTTTATAACACCCCAAAGAGCATATTTATTCATATTTTAAGCTTCATATTATATTGCATTTTAAAATACATTTCAAAGGTAGAATTAATGAGAAAAAAACTATTAAAATGTTCATGTTTTTTAAAGTACATTGCCACGATATTTTCACAAGAGGTACCAATTTTTCCTGCCACCAACACTCTGCATCGGTTTTGCCACATACTTGATAGTATATTATCACCTTTGATTTTTAATGTTGCAAATTAATAGACAATAAGATGAGACCTATATGAAGTTCTAATAATTTACTTTTCTATATTAATAAGTGAAGATGTTCATAGTTTTATATGATTTTTGTGGACTTACCAATTACTTTCTGAGTTTCCTATTGATGTTCTTTTCTCATTTTCAAACTGCTCATATTCTCTCCTTGAGGATTAACTTCAAGGATATTTGCATTATTAGCAATTCTTGTGAGTAATGGTCCATTTTTCATTCTTTGATTACAGAGTGGATATTAAAGGGAAAAATCCATTTGCTCCACACATTATGAAGATAGCTTATTCATCCATATTTAGCATTCAAAATCATTTAACAGATAGACTGTGAATTAACAATAAACATAATAAACTAAAAATTACCTTTGTCAAAAAGAGCAGCTAAAAAATAAACAACTTTGCTTAGTTTATGTATTTATTTTGTTTACTTTTTTTATGTTTTAAACCAAAGCCACTGAAACAGAAAAAGCCCTCAGGTGATTCATGGATAACCATCATTTGTATATTTTGCCTTGTTAACTCATTGTGATTAATAATTTGAAATAAAGAAAGGGAATTATTCATTTTTGGAACCATTTATTAAGCACTCCATATGTCAGACATTATGGTGAGTTCTGGAAAAGTCAGCAACAAATAATATAGTCTCTCAAGTCATTCAGTTTAGAGTGAAAAACAAAATACAAATCATAATTGAGTCATATCACAAATTTTCAACTGAGAAATATGTGCATGATGCCATTATTTTAAATTGGAGATGCTTGACTTGGGAATAAAAAACGTGATTTTTGAATTGTTTTAAAGAATAAGAATCAGGCTGGGCATGGTGGCTCACGCCTGTAATCCCAGCACTTTGGGAGGCCAAGATGGGCAGATCACCTGAGGTCAGGAGTTCGTGACCAGCCTGGTCAACATGGTGAAACCTTGTCTCTATTAAAACAAACAAACAAACAAACAAACAACAACAACAACAACACACAAAAATTAGCCAGGTGTGGTGGCATGTACCTGTAATCACAGCTGCCTGGGAGGCTGAGGCATGGGAATCACCTAAACCCGGGAGGCAGAGGTTGCAGTGAGCCAAGATTGTCCCACTGCACTCCAGCCTGGGCAACAGAGTGAGACTCTGTTTCAAAAGAAGAAGAAGAAGAAGAAAGAAGAAAAAGAAGAAGGAAGAAGAAAGAAGGAGGAGGAGGAGGAGGAGAAGAAAATAACTTAAAGAGATTGAAGGCAATTCCAGACAGAGGCATCAACAGGAGAAAAAAAAACGCAGTGGCATGAGAAAGAGTCATGATTGACAAACCACAAGATTTTAACGTGTCTGGAGTTCAGTGTATGTGTAAGGGAAGTACAGGAATGGAGCAAGAAGCATTCACATGTTGTTAGATCATTTAAATCCTCATATGCAAAGAACAAAATTAAACTTTTATTCTATGGGTTTTGTGGAAGGTTTTAATCTTTATCAGCAGGAGAATGTCATAATCAGATTTAATTAGGAAATACTAATTCAGTAACAATACGTAGACATGTTTTGAGTAGGAATCTTTGGTAATAGACTAGAAAAGATGTCTGGCTGCAGTAAGCTGAGATCATGGCACTCTACTCCAGCCTGGGTGACAAAGAGGACCCTGTCCCAAAGGAAAAAAAAAAAAAAAAAAAAAGAAAAGAATGCCCCTGAATTAAGTAGTGACATACTGAGGCCTCTCACCTCTTAAAACATATTTCAGAAGTGGTGAAGTCACTGGTAGATCTATAAATACAGTAACCATATAATTTATTGTCCAAACTGAGATACTTTGGAGCATAAAAAAGGATATTAATAATTACAGCAGATTGACAGGCATACAATAAAACTTTTCTGGGTAGGTTAAAATACATGGTTACTTTATCTCTAATGACTTCATCTATCATTTAAGATCCCAAATGTATCCACTTCCTGTTCATGAATAAAATATCTGGAGACTTAAGGCACTGAAGACACAACAGAGGGGAGAGTCAAGTGAATAGCCTTTGGGTAGATTAATTTACATGATGCTTTGGGGAAGACTCCTAAGTACAGCAAAGAATCTGAAAGCAGTAGCATTGCAAGGAGTGTTTCAGTGGCTCTGATCAGAGTGTTGTAGGGCCTGCACATTCTGATCCTGTGTGTGACTCCATCTCATTCTTGTTGGAACTATCTGGGACAGAGGGAATAATACTTATTTCTTACCTGAGCAGATGTTGCATATTCAAATAAATGGATATAAGTCATTTTCATTTGCAGCAGAAGGATATTAGGAAAAGATGTTTCCCCAGGATTTTAACTTTTAAGAAACAAACTAAATTTGATACCTCTTGTGAGCCTGGCTTCCTAAGTTCAGTTACCTACCTCTGTCGTTTGAATAACACATAGCCCTGTCAGGGAGGAAAATAGAGTATTTATTAATACCTAATCTGTCCTCTCTGGACACCTAGATCCTAATAGCAGGGTGTCATTTGAATTCAACTTAGGATCTGTGATTAAGATAGCAGTAACTGAAAGGATTATCTTACTTTATAGAAGCAACACAATGTTTAGTTGAGAATAACAAATCCACAATATTTAATGGTTTAATTGTACACAACAAATAACATTGTATACAATAGATAAAATGTATGTAATTTGCTAAAAGTATTATCTTGAGAAAATGTATGTCATTATTCACAAAGTTTATCAAATAGTTACCTTAAATAGCTAGTTATAAATCAGTTGATAGATAAGTACAGATACACACACATACATAGACATACATGCATATAGAAATATACACAACAAATAAGTGTTTGTATACAACGTCCATTAATGTAATCTCTTTAATCCCACTTTTCTTAAGAATGGCAAAAGATATAGAAAAATATTATTAAGAGGAGTGTCTGTGGCTAATTTTCTCTGTATTCATGGGTCAAGTTCTGTATTCCAATAAGCAGAAGAGAATGATACAAATAATGTACTCTCTTATTATCTTTTTAGGTTTTACTTCTTTTGTTTATTTGTCTTATCTTCCTAACCAGAAGTAATTTCAAAATATGAAGTATTCAACTTTGAAGATATTGTTACTGGGAAGTGCAAGAATCCTCAGTTCTTTGTTTTACTTGGAGAAAGCATTTTTCCAAGGGACTGATGTAGTTAAAAAGAGAATATGCTAAAAGAATAGTGAGCAGAAACAGTACATTAAAGGGACAGCACACTCTGCAAAGATGAAGCAGAGCAGGCTGCTGAATGGAGTGATCCAACAGCTTGCGGGTTCTGCATTGGGTTTTTATGATGTTGGACTTTTAAAAATTCCCTCTTCTGTCTTAAGCTTCCACGTTTTTCCTTTGTCTAGTTTACCCATTCCTGTGTTAAGTCTCTGCCTTGTTCCCACCTAGCTCCCCCACCAGGCTTGTGGTACTTGCCTTTACTACTGCTGTGCATGTGCAGGCTGGTGCTGGATTCAAACCCTTCCTCAGACAGTGTTGCTCATTACTGCCACTCCAGGAAGAGGGTATAGTGGTTAAATGGTACTTATTAGGCCTACCAATATCTTAGGCATTTTTTATTTGCCCTCCTTACCAGCAAGTGCTACATTCTGACAGGTTAACTCCAGAGTGAGTAATTACTGGGCATCTTAATAGGCATTCCTTCCTGCATAGGCATTTCCCTCCCCTTCCCTCTGTTCATACTGAGCATGCCTGTTTCCTGCTGGTTGATAGGGTATGAGATTCCCCAGACCTCCCATTTCTCAGGGGCTCCCCTGTCCTGCTCATGCCTGACTGCCTACTCTAACAAATAGCACAATACCAACATGTAATATGCTGAATGGACAATCAATTCAGTTTTACAGAATTAAATTCAATTGAAATAACAACAGCAGATTGCTCTACCCCATGTTCTTAAAGATCAGATCCTTCTTTTTCTTTTTCAATTGGGAAAGCATCATTGCTCACATCCTCACAAAAATCCCTTCAACATAACATTTTTTCCTCTATCAGATTTCTTGTAAAAATGGAGTCATTTAATATAGGTGATCCATTTTCTATAAATTTCTCTTCAATCACTCTGTAAATTCATCATTAATTTCCTTTTCTTTTGAGCAAACGTTTATTGAATAACCAGCTATGCGCTAGGTTAAGCAATGGAAATAAAAAGACCGACACTAAGAGGTCACAGAGGAGCAGAGGAGAAAGGACTTTTTAACAACGTGTAGTATAGGTAAGGGAAAACAAGTACCCTTGCACAAAATACAAAAGGCAATTACCATTGTTGAGGACCTGCTATTTGCTAGACATTACACAAATCTCATTACAGTCAAGGAGGTGAGTACAAAGCCTTTTGGGAGTAAAAAAAAAGAAAATGATTAATTCATTTGATGGAGTTAGGAAAAGCTTCAGAGAGTAACTTTTATTAGAGAATAGTCTTGAAGAAAGGCCTGAAATTCAGCAAACAGACAATGAATAGAGGAACAACATGAAGAAAGCGTACCGCGTACCATGTGAAGACTCTGATACGCTGTGTGAGAGTTTATAAAACAATGTCTTTGATTTCGGAAATAGCATTAAGAACGTAGGTGAGAAGAGATTCTGTATAAATTATTATTATATTGAATTATAAAACAGTATTTATGTGTTTGGATACTAGTAACAATGATGATTCTCTGTTTATAGTATGATGTATTATAGAGATGCCTTTTTCCCCCAATTCATAAATACATTAATAGGATGTTTGACCCTATTATCTAAAACTAATTTAAAATTAAAGACAAACACTGTTCTAATAAAAGTCTACCAAAGAATCTTGTGCAAATTGTATTCATGACTTATTTAAATATATACACATGTGTATATATGTGCATTAATATACATATATGTGTATATATGTATATATTTTAAAAGAGTGAAAAAAATGTCAATAAATACAGGAACATTAGCTAAGAAATCTCCATATTATATACAGATAGAGGAATAGACTTTTTTTTATTAAAAGAGGCAATACTCTCTATGCTACTTTTGATGTAAAAATTATTATTAAGTGTAATTGAATTTTACAGGTGGAGATAAGGTGAAATAGGAGAATTCGTTCCATTTCAAATAAGGGTTTTTTCACAATTGGGGATGTTAATTTAAAGATTTCCTTTAAACTTAAGAAATTTAACTACAAACATCTTGAGATATTGGTGTTTCTATGTGTTTTACTTCTCCTTTATTTGATCATTCATTTTTAGACAGTATTGATTGATACTTTGTTACTTCAGATGCATAAATTAGCACTAACACCTCATCGTATCACCCCTTCTGTGCTTTTTCACTTTTATTACATTCTTAGATGTTGTTTGTATTAGAACATAAATAAATTAAGCAACCACATTCTGTCTGAATCAGTTCAGCCTGCTTTAACAAAATACCATAGACTGAGTGGCTTAAACAACAGATATTTATTTCTTACAATTCCAGAGTCCAAAAGTCTGAGATCAGGATGTAGGCATGTTTGAGTTTTTGATAGATAACCTTGTTTTGGTTTACAGATGGTTGCCTTCTCATTATATCTTTAAATACCAGAGAGGAGAGAGGCATCAAGCTAGTTTTCACCTGTTTCCTCTTATAAGGGCACTAATGCAATTAAAGAGGGCTTCACCTTCATCAACTAATTGACACGGGATTTTCTCAGCCACTAAGTCAACCAAGGATCTCCACAGCCAGCAATATGCCCCTGCCACCTAGGCCTCTCTCAGCCCTGGGTCTGCCACTGGAGACTCCCTGCCCACTTGGTTCACCTGTGTTAGAGCTTGTGCCCACATTCAGCAGTTCCTGAATTCTTGTCCTGGGTCCAAAAAGAATGAGAATACACGGCCAGATGCGGTGGCTCACACCTGCAATCCCAACACTTTGAGAGGTTGAGGCACGTGGATCACGAGGTCAGGAGTTCGAGACCAGCCTGACCAACATGGTGAAACCCCATCTCTACTAAAAACACAAAAATTAGTCGGGCATAGTGGCTTTCTCCTGTAATCCCATCTACTCAGGAGGATGAGGCAGGAGAATCACTTGAACCCAGGAGGCGGAGGTTGCAGTGAGTCACACTCTAGCTTTGGCAACAGAGCGGGACTCCGTCTCAAAAGAAAGAATGAGGATACACTTACAATTTGAAGATTTGAAGGGTGAGTATGGGTGGAGAAGATTTTTATTAAGCTGTGGAAGAGCTCTCAGCAGAAAATGGGAGTGAGATCCCATACCCCAGCAGTCAGCAGTCAGGTCATTTCTCTCCCAGTGTGGCTAGGTCCAGGGCTTTGTATGGACTCAGAATGGGAAGTGCATGCTGATTGACTTGTTAGAATGCAAATAAGGTTAAGGCAAAGACACTACTCAAAGTTGGGCATGACAGTGCAGAAAGCCAATTAGGAAAGGGTAGGTATATGTAATATAGGTGAAGGATGGGGATCAATCAGAGAAAAGCACACCAAAGGGGAAGACATGTTCTCAGTCTGGTCTGTGGGTTTACCCGGAACTTGTAGCCAGGCTTCACACCATCTTCACCTTGAAGGTCAGGTTTCAATGGGGACCTGCCCTTATCTGCCTGGCCATTTGTTTGTTTCCTGCTGCTATCAAAATGACCTCCCAAAGGTCCCACCTCCTAATACCATCATGTAGAAGTTATAATTTTGACATGAATTTGGGGGTGAATGGAAACATTCAGTCCATAATGCCTTCTATAATATACTTCCAATCATTCTTTAATGGTGATTCTATAGTTAAAATGTTTTTAATGTTGACCACCAGCAAGCTTTTTTGGTGTTGCTTCTCTATTGCAAATAAATTTAAATGTTTTAAAATTTATTTTTATTTAAGTATTATGTAAATACAACAAAATGCAAAAATTCTAAATACACAATTGATGAATATTTATGAAGGGAATACATCAGTGTAATTACCACTTAGATCAAAACATATAGCACCAGAGCTGTCTTTGTTTCCCTTCTAGTCAATACCATCTTTTCAAAGAAACCAATGTTCCAGTTTCTATTACCAAAAACTCACTTCTCCTATACTTCTATTTTATACTAATGGATTCATACTATATCAAGATTATTTTCATTCAATATTATGTCTGTGAGACAGATCCATTTTACAGTGTAGAGCAGTACATATAATTACATTTTCTGATAATTCCAGAGTTTATGTACACATTCTGTTGTTTAGGGACTATTTTAACTCTAAGACACTTGTGAATGATGTTCCTACAGTCAACATTTTACACATATGTACACATTTATTTTGTGTCCATGTCTGAGAATGGAATTGCTGGATCACAGATTTCAGAAGTGTTCACCATTAACAAGTTTGTTCGTTTGTTTTAAAAGGTGAGCCATTTCCTATCTAAATTCCTAATAATATCATGTCAGAGTTCCAGGGGTGATATCAGCAAGGTGATGGAATAGAAAGCCCTAGACCTTATTTTCCCATGGCAACACTGATTAAATGATACATGGAGCGATTTCCTTTGTGAGAAATCTTGAAACCAGATGAGAGGTTCCTGTACCACTAGGCTTATGCAAAACTAGCTGTACCAAAGGCAGAAGGAAAACTCATGGCTCTCATTTGCCAGAGACCCTCCCCCTACCACAGTCTGATGTCATCGATATCACACTTCCCACCTCCAAATTTCTCCATAGAGAGGGAAAGAGAAGACTAGAATGTGTCTATGTTTAGGATTTTGTGGGACTACTCAAAGCACTGTTTTCTGTCTTGACTGAATCTAAGCACTGACAAAAAATTGTACCATATTTGGGATCACTGAGAGCAAAAGCAATGGTTCAAGTTATTAAGTATTTACTCACCATTGCTTCTCTCCCTGGTTCAGAACAAAGCGAGTTGGAGAGAAATCCCCAACTCCTGGCTTTACCCTAGGGAGAGAAATAGTTGGAGCATGCATCAAAATGTACAGCTTTTGGGGAGGGTGCACAAGGGACTTGTTTCTGTGTTGCCTGACTTGCACCATTTATAGGGCCTGGCATACTCTAGATGCCTGGAGACTGCTGAGGACACAAAGAGATCTGGGTACCTTGATGCTACTCCAGAGGATCCAAAATACAATAGAAAGAGACTGATATCCCTTGGCAGTTTTACCCTCAAGAAGAAAAGGGAAGCATAGAATGTGTATTCAGCATTCTAGCTTTGTGAAGAGCTGACTGAAGAATGGATTTCTGTATTGCGTATCTCAGAGCACTATTTGGCAATCCTATCCAGAGCAATTAGACAAGAAAAGGGAATGAAAGTCATTCAAATGGAAAAGGAAAGGAAGAAGTATAATTACCTCTGTTTTCAGATAATATGATCTTATGTATAAAAATCTTTATCAATTACAACACACTAATTTAGACTAATAAACGTTAGACTAATAAATAAGCTCAGCACAGTTTCAGCTTAAAATAATCAACATCCAAAAGCTAGCTGAATTTCTATATACTAACAATCATCCATCTATAAGGGAAATTAAGAAAACAATTCCATATACTGTGTCATAAAAAATGATATACTTACGAATACACTTAACTAATTAAGTGAAAAATTTACACTGAAAACTAGAAAACTTCTGAAAGAAAATTTAAAAGACCCAAATAAATGAAAATAAATCTCAAGTTACTGGATTGAATTACCAAAAACTGTTAAAATGTCTATACTACTCAAATCAAGCTACAGATTCAGTGCAATCCCTGTCAAAATCCCAATAGATTTTGGCAATTCAAATAGAAAAGCTTTTCAGCATTCAAACAGAAAATACTTTTTTGTAGAGAAAATATAATCCTAAACAGAAAAAAAAAAAAAACAATTTTAAAATTCCTGTGAAACCATTAAAAAAACCAAAGAGCCAAAACAAGAGGAACAAAACTGGAGGCATAACACATCCTGACTTCAAAACATATTACAAATCTATCAAAATCAAAACAGTATGGTTCTGGCCTAAATACAGACATATAGAACATTGAAACAGAATAGAGAGCTCACAGATAAACCCATGCATATATAGTCAACTGATCTTTGACAAGGTTGCTGAGAATACACATTAGGGAAAGGAGAGTCTGTTTTACAAATGATGCTGGGAAAACCAGATCGCCACATGCATATGAATGTAACTGGACCCTAATCTTAGATAATACACAAAATCAACTCAAAATGGCTTGAAGATTTAAATTTAAAATCTGAAACTATAAAACTTCTAGAAGAGAATGTAGTGGGAAAACTTCATAACATTGTTCTTGGCTATGATATCCTGAATATGAAATCAAAAGCACAGGCAACAAAAGCTAAAATAGACACATGGGAATATATCAAACTGAAATGCTGCTGCACAGAGAAGTAAACAATCCACAGAGTATAAATGCAACCTACAGAATGGGAAAATATTTGCAAATCATATATCTCAGATATCTGCTAAG
The DNA here is from genome assembly GCF_002776525.5 of Piliocolobus tephrosceles. Lineage (NCBI taxonomy): Eukaryota > Metazoa > Chordata > Mammalia > Primates > Cercopithecidae > Piliocolobus > Piliocolobus tephrosceles. The sequence goes on along the minus strand of NC_045447.1, from coordinate 35,747,673 downwards.
GAGCTATCCAAAACATGCAGAAAACTCCTATAATTCAGTGGTAAAAAACAAACAAACAAACAAAACAAAAAAAAACCCTGATATTTTTAATGAGCTAAGGACTTAAATACACATTTCTCTAACGAACACAAACAAATGACCAACAGGTATATGAAAAGATGTTCAACATCACCAATCACTAGAGAAATACAATTCAAAATCACAATGAGATATCACCTCATACCTGTTTAGATGTCCATTAAAAAAAAAAAGAAAGCATGCAGAAAGGGAAGGAGGGAAGGACAGGGATGAAGGAAAGAAGAAAGGAAGGGAGGAAAGAAAGAAAATCATTTTTGACAGAATGTGGAGAAATTAGTTTTCCTGGTGGAATGTAAAATGTTAAATGTACAGCTGCTATGGAAATCAGTATGAAGTTTCCTCAAAAAGAATTAAAAATAGAACTCCGACATGATTCTGCATCCTACTTCTGGGAATTTGTCCAAAATAATTAAAAATAGGATCCCAAAAAGATATTTGCACTCCTGTGTTCAATGAAACATTATTTACAATAGCCAAGAGATAGAGAAAACCTAATATTCACTGGTAGATGAATTTTTTTTTAAATATGCCATACATACAAAAGAATATTATTCTATTCCTCTCTAAAAAAAAGGGAAGGAAATCCTCTCATATGCTACAAAGTGGAGGAATCTTGAGAACATTATGTTAAGTGAAATAATTCACTCACAGAAGGATAAATACTGCATGATTCTACTTACATGCAGTGTCTAAAGTAGACAAATTCATAGAAGCAGAAAGTAGAATGGTGGCTTCCAGGGGATAGAGGGAGGAGAAAATGGAGATATCTGTTTGATGGGTACAGAGTTTCAGTCATACAAGATGAAAATGTTCTAGAGATTCACTCTATCAAAATCGGCATATAGTTAGCAGTACTGTACTGCACACTTAAAAATTTGTTAATAGGACGGATTTCATGCTGTGCGTTTTTCAATACAAATTTTAAAAAGTGTATCCACTATCCCTCATCCTTGACAATACTTAGTATTTATTTTTTTAAGTTACTTTTGTTGGTGTGTTATTACTATTTTACTTTAACTTTTTGGACTATCTTCTCTATCCCATGGCTTACTGAATTTTAGCTTAGTATGGTTTTATAGCTCCTATATTTTTCTGTTTTACCTCCACCCCAGACATTGTCTTTTTTTGTATTTCCATGAATTATTATAATTCAGAATTATTATATGTAAGACATAAAATTTGAATAATAAAAATGATAATAAAACAATTTACTAACAACCCAGCTCAGCTTAAAAAACCCAGGTTAACCAATAACTTTCCATTCACAGTTTCCCCTAATTCCATTCTCCTTTTGTCTTTTACATAGATAGGTATTTTGGTAAATGTTGTGCTTATTCTTTTGTCTGTATGGTCATATTACAATCTGCAAGAAACTTTCAATATTGTATTGTTTCATTGTTTGAGATCAGATTTACTTAAATCTATATTTTGATACATTTAGCAACTGAATATTTTTCAAGCATCCAGTGCCAAAAAACAAGGCATGGAACATTTCAATTGACATAACATGTTCTTTTGCTCTTTTGAAGTTAACCCTCTCTTCTTTCCTTCAGAATCTAGCAACTATTGATCCGATTTATGTCCCTACAGTTTTGCCTTCTACAGAATGTAGTTTATGTACAATGTAGTACACAGTCTTTTGTGTCTGGTTTCTTTTACTGAGTATAATGCTTCTGACATGCTTCCATCTTGTTACATGTATTCATAGTTTGTTAATTTTTGTTACTGAACAGTAATCCTTGTGCATGTGAGTTGAAATTTGTTTAGTATTGTTTAGTAACTGTTATGCTGTGCAATTTATATTTTAAGCCATTACTATTTATGTTTGAATTTAAGTACATAGATCCACAATTCCTACCTATACCTCAAAAGTTATTTCTTGCATCATTTTCATTATATATCCATGGATTCAGAATAATTTGATTATTTCCTGGATACATTATCTCATTGGAGGTTTCACAACGCTTATTAAATTAGTCATCTACTGCTGCTTAACAAGTTATCCCAAAACCAAGTGGCTTCATACAATAACCATTCATAATTGCTCATGAGCCTCAGTAAGCTGTATGGTTCTACAGAGATAGGCAAAACTGATCACCGCTGAGCTTGCTCAGGTATTTGAGTTCAGCTGCTAGACTGGCTACAGCTGGCTGCTCTAGGAAGCGATCTTCCTTCACATTGTAGGGGTTTCTTCACATGGAACTGTTAGAGTTCCAAAAGTGAAAAGAAAAGTATGCAAACCCACATGAGCTTTAGGTTGGATTCAGAGTGGAGAATTAAACTCCATTTGTTGATGTAAAATTCTGTAAAGCATAATTACAAATAAACATGTTAGATAACTGTGATTATTTTTACAGCCAACCATGGTTATTATTCTTATCCTGTCATTTCATCTGAATTTATAAATTGGAATTTTATATTCTTTCCCTTAACAATTTACTGTGACCCTGAAATATAGATCATACTTAAAATGCAGAATGAATGTCTAGTTTTATGTTTGTGTGTGTGTCTAGCGGGTGGGTCTGTGTGTGTGTGTGTATGTGTTTTGTGTGGGGGAGTTGTATTTTTTAAGTCAATTTCATAAACAAAGAGTTGGTGCCATAGCAATTTCCAATGCTGACAGTGCTTTTGGAGTCTTCTCCAAGATTGGCGATTATTGCCAGATTCACTTCCAATGATTCGACTCAGTAGGATATTCCCTTTTTAGGGTGCATTTTATTGGTGATTTCTGAATTTCAGCATCTTTTCCTTTTCTATACATTCCTCAGAGCCTGTTTAGATATTTTATGTGTTAATCTACAAGTGCTTGATACAGTTCATCAGGATGGATGTCAGGCTTGTCCTTTTTATGTGCTACAATGATTCACTCAAGAAATACATCCTTGGGTCATTTCTGATAGTAATTTAAATATTCTATTCAGACAACTGTCTGTAAACTGTAACACTGATTATATACATAAAACGTATGCTTTATCCCTAGATTCTGCAGACTTTAAACATTTAGTTTTTTATTTTGTCATCCTATATGTGTCACAAATCAAACCTCTAGAATGGAAAGACACTGTGAGACAACATAGAATTACAATGACAAATTTTTCACTAGCCACCTACCTCAGCACTCAGTCCCTGTGGGATATACACAAAGTGCAAACTTTGCAAATAAGCAATGGGAGTGTGTGTGTGTGTGTGCGCGTGCACGCGTGTATATATGTGTGTATATATATATAATATTTATAAGCAATAGGAATATATATATTTGCAAGTAGAATGTAATAATGTGAGCCAAATATGTAATTTTAATTTTCTAGAAATGTAGAAAAAGTTTAATTTTTCTAAAAATGTAAGTAGAAACAGGTGAAACCCATTTTAATAACTTAATTTGCTTGACCTAAAATATATAGGATCAATAATTAATCAACATGGAAAATTATTTTTGAGATACTTTCATCTTCTTTTTCATGTTCAGTATTTGAAATTGAATGTGTGTTTTAAACCAACAGCACTTCTCAACTGGGAACCACATATTAGTGCTCCAGTGGCCACATGTAGCCCTTGGCAATTATATCACATAACACAATGAAATCTAGAATAAGTATGCATTTTGTATTTCTACAATACCAATCCACCTTGGGAGTGCAGTTTTAACAGATTCACTTTAAAAGTAACAGCAAAAAAAGAAACCCATCATGAAAACAAAGCAAATGAACACTACCTTTTGTTGTCCAATAGAGCTATTGGTCTTTTTATAGAACCCGACTGTATTATATGACAACTGTGGTAACCTTGTACATAACATAGGTCCACATATTTTACTTGTCTCTGAAGATTATACTCAATACTATAATTTCCAAGTTTTCCTGATCATCAAACACCTTGCATCACTTCATAAAACCGAAATCATTATTCCAAATAATACAGCATAGAAATAGATGAACACTACTTCCATTCAAAGGATGGGATTTAGTTACAGACTTGGAAATATTATAAAGCATACTTTTCTATAAAATAGTTTCATAGTACGGATCATTGAATGTAGCAATAAAGGAAAGGTACCACTGTATCACTGTAAACATTTTAGATGCAATATGAAGTTTGAAATATTTCTTCATCTTGTCTGCCCTATGAAATATAAGTTTTATTATGAAAGTCAAAGGCCAGTCTGCTAAACACTATAAATTCTTTAGCCCTCAATAGAATACCATAAACCTGTTGATACAGTTGAGAGAAAAATGGGAATTTGAAAATATAGTTATACTTTACACAGAAGAAATAACACTGTACTGTTGCAGATTGGCTAATCATATTCTCTAATTAAATTAATAAAACAGAAATAGCACATGCAGTCCTCTAACACAGGACCCTTCATTTGACTCTATGCCTCTGTATATCATAAAGGATGAGAAACAAAGCAGAAAAAAATTCTTGATTATTATATGCAAAAACTATTGTAGGCACATTAGGTGTATCTTTACTAATTGTCACGACAACATATAAAGAAATTATCCTTTTCCAATTTATAGATAGGGAAACATGCTTTAACTAACTCTTCCAAGGTCACTAAGCAAAAATACAGTGGATTTTTGGGAAGGATAAGTCTGATTCTGGTGCCCAAGCATTTCTAATACCACTTAATGTATTTTCTTTTATAATTAGCTGACGTTACATTTCATTTAAATATTGGAAAAAAGAAAAAACAAACTTGTAAAAGGTAGGCACAGTTGGTGCTTTGGAACTGACGGTCAGCAATTTGCAGGCTAATAAATCTAAGAACCCAACTGTTAGTCTCATTGGCAGTAATGGAGCAGCCACTTTAGGTTCTGCGTTTTGGGTTAATTAGAACACTTCTCAGGTGGTAAAATTGATAGCCTTCAGCTTGGTATGTTTTAAGGCCACCTGAGGCATGCTGTTATCATTCGGAAATACACTGCCTGCCAAACACTACTGATTAATCTACATAATGAGCTTAGCACTATAATGATTGAATTGTCTTCCAAGTAGGATATAAAAGAAAAAAAAAAAAAAAAACAACTAAAATATATACTTTTAAAATGTTTTGTTTTAGAGTTTCCTTTATCTTGTCAACACTTTAGGAATAAAAGATTTACCAAGTGCCTCTAAATTGGGTTAATACAAATATAACATTAACAACAACAACAACAAAAATAAAGTAACAATTGCTGATATTCCAGTCATGCCAATTAGATCTTTACATCAGTTATCTTGGTTTATTCGTTGAGCTTACTGGATGTTGTGGTAACCACTGTCATTCCAGTTTTCCACCTGAGCAGACTGAATCTAAAAATGTAATAGAACTGCCCTAAATCATACAAACGTTTGGCAGAGATTCCAAACCATAGTCTCATTCTTGCATTCTTATTAATTTTACTTTTAAAGTTGTTAACAGCTTTAGAGTTAGGAATTTCTCGACATAACTACCAACATATTCATTAATAATTTAAGAAAAACAAAGTAAAAAGTATCATCTGCTATTTTGTATATTAACATGAATTATATATATATATATATATATATATATATATATATATTTCTTTTTTTTTGAGATGGAGTCTCACTCTGTCTTCCAGGCTGGAGTGCAGTGGCACCATCTTGGCTCACTGCAAACTCTACCTCCCGAGTTCAAGCAATTCTCCTGCCTTAGTCTCGTGAGTAGCTGGGATTATAGGCGCCCACCACCACATTCAGCTAATTTTTGTATTTTTGGTACAGACGGGGTTTCACCATGTTGGTCAGGCTGGTCTCGAACTCCTGACCTCAAGTGATCCTCCTGCCTCAGCCTCCCAAAGTGCTGGGACTACAGGCATGAGCCACCATGCCCAGTCAATAGAAATAAATATTAATTTTGCAAAAAGATGTAGAGTTTTAGGTCATACCGATAACACACTATAAGTCATTTGTAGTGACATCTTAACATTAAATGGGGGTGCTGAATATTTTATTTCAAAAAGCATCTTCTGTGATGTTCCCCAATGTAGACAATATTTTTGTCCACCTGAGAAAGACAACAAAATTGCAAGCTTCTTATCTGAAGTATCTCATTAAACATCTAAAACATACCTTATTGAATTTATAAAGTCCTTTTGAATTCAGTTGCTACTTTTACTTATTAATGTTTGGGGGTTAACTAGAACTGTAAGCCTGTTGGAGTTTCTAAGGCCTGAGAAGAGTAGATAAGCTTCAACATTTTCTATTTCTATTTAAAAAGTATGACTTTTTAAATAATAATTTTAAATAAATGTTTCAATCAGTTACTTATGAAACATCAGTTATTTGAAAGTGTTTTTCAAAGCATACTCTGTCTCAAAAACTATATTAAATAGAATAGAAATGTGAAGAAGGCAGGAATCATGGAATAAGGAGTTTACAAGCTGGGTGTGATGGCTAACACCTGTAATCCCAGTGCTTTGGGACGCTAAGGAGTGCAGCTCACCTTAGGTCAGGAGTTCAAGACCAGCCTGACCAACATGGCAAAACCCTGTCTCTACTAAAAATACAAAAATTAGTCGGGCGTGGTGGTACATTCCTGTAATCCCAGCTACTCAGGAGGCTGAGGTAGGAGAATCACTTGAACCTGGGAGGCAGAGGTTGTAGTGAGCCGAGATTGTGCCACTGCACTCCAGCCTGGGCGACAGAGACTCCGTCTCAAAAAAAAAAAAAAAAAGAAAGAAAAGAAAAAAGAAAAAAAGGAGTTTACAATCAGCAAGAGGTTTACAGACTTGACAATGTATGATTTTTTTCTAAACAAATTCATTAAAACATTTGGCCCTTTTTTCATAAAATTATTCCCTAAGATCATTCTAAAGACATTTTAAATTCAAGAGCAAGGCATAGAGGTAGATTTAAATGGCCACAAGTACTTTGCGGTTCTTTTTAGAAGTCTGTTTCCCGACCTCTTAAATTTGACTGGTCCAAACACTTTTCATAACTAATGGAATCTAGCAGAAGTGATGTTGTTAGAGTTCTAGACCTTAAGTCTCAAGACATCTTTCAATTTTTGCCTTTGCTCTTTTGGATGCCACAGTGAGAATGCTATGTAAGGAAACTGATGGAGCCTAATGAAGTATGAATGGCCATGTGGAAGATAACTGAGTGGTCCCAGATGACAGCCAGGTACAACTGCCAGATTTTTGAGTGAGGTCATTTTTTTTTTTAAATGTAACTTTTCTTTATTTTATTTTATTTTATTATTTTGACTAGGTCCTATGCTGCCCAGGCTGCTCTTGAACTCCTGGACTCAAGGAATCCTCCTGCCTCAGCCTCCCAAGTAGATTGGATAAGAAGCATAGGCCACTGCCCCTGGCAAGCAAGGTCATTTTTGACCTTCCAGTCCAGACAACTCTGCAGCCTAATTCAGCCAATGAATGAACTAAAGTGAAGTCAGCAGAAGACCCACCTGTCCAGCTCACAGAATCTCGGAAATGATAAATCAGCATTGCTTTAAGACACTAAATTGTGGCATTTTTACTTGATAATAGTTAATTATCAGGACATTCTAAAGTTATAAGCGATTTAGGAGCTTCAGAGGTTAATAGCATAAAGCAGGCTTGATTTTTCATGCCCATCAGAAGTCCTGAGTAGTGGCAGTGAGAGACAGCACTAGCTGGATTTCCTAGGCCGACTAAGAATCCCTAAGCCTAGCTGGAAAGGTGACCGCTTCCACCTTTAAACACAGGACTTGCAACCTAGCTCACACATGACCAATCAGATAGTAAGGAGAGCTCACTAAAATGCTAATTAGGCAACAACTGGAGGTAAAGAAATAGCCAATCATCTGTTGCCTGAGAGCACAGTGGGAGGGACAATGATCAGGATACAAACCCAGGCATTCTAGCCTGCAAAGGCAACCCCCTTTGCCTACCCTGGCTTTGTATGGGAGCTCTGTTTCACTGTATTTCACTCTATTAAATCTTGCAACTGCAATCTTCTGGTCCGTGTCTGTTATGGCTCCAGCTGAGCTTTCACTCGCGTCCACCACTGCTGTTTGCCACTGTCGCAGACCCGCTGCTGACTTCCATCCCTCCAGATGCAGCAGGGTGTCCACTGTGCTCCTGATCCAGCTAGGTGCCCATTGCCCCTCCCAATCAGGCTAAAGGTTTGCCACTGTTCTTGCATGGCTAAGTGCCTGGGTTTGTCCTAATCGAGCTGAACACTAGCCACTGGGTTCCACGGTACTCTTCCGTGACCCACGGCTTCTAATAGAGCTATAACACTCACCTCATGGCCCAAGATTCCATTCCTTGGAATCTGTGAAGCCAAGAACCCCAGGTCAGAGAACACCAGGCTTGCCACCATCTTGGAGGTGGCCTGCTGCCATTTTAGAAGCTGCCTGCCACCACCTTGGGAGCTCCGGGAGCAAGGACCGCCCCCCCTTGCCTAACAGCAGTAGAGTGAGTTTTCAGTGTTAAGTGAAATGTCCAAAGTCCTGAGGGTATGGAAAACTATATAGGTGTAAACTTTGAAAGTTCTGTTTTTTTTTTTTTTTTTTTTTTTCTCTTTATTAATGAGACAGGGTCTCCATCACCTAGGCCAGAGTGCAGTGGCATGATCTGGGCTTACTAAAGCCTCCGCCTCCCAGGCTCACTTCAGCCTCCCAAGTACCTGGGACTACAGGTTTGTGCCACCATATCAGACTAATTTTTTGTATTGTTGGTGGAGATGGGGTTTTGCTATGTTGCCAAGGCTGGTCTCCAACTCCCGAGCTCAAGTAATCAGCCTGTCTTGGCCTCCCAAAGTGCTGGGATTACAGGGATGAGCCCCCATGCCAGCCTGAAAGTTATTTTCCATGAATCAAAACAAAAACACTTTAATGGTGGATAGATGTTATTAAAAATTTGTCAAAACCCATAGGATGTACAACACCAAAACCATACCCTTATGTAAACTATGAACTCTGTGTGATAATGAGGTAACACTATAGGTTCATCCATTGTGACAAATGCATGACTGTGGTGCAGGATGTCAATAGTGGGAAAGGTTGCACATGTGTGGGGGACAGGGGTTTAATAAAACTAAAACTAAAATAGCAATGAGAACAATAAAAATCACTTGTGTTTTGTATTCCCCTTTTAATACATAGAAATTTGCCTTTAAATATAATAAATTTGTAGCCTTGTCAGAATTTAATCAAGTTTAACTGTAATGTGGCACTTAAGGAATATTGCTAAATATTCTAATTGGTTTTTCTCTTGTACTTCACACTATACAATTCACAAAATATTCAAAGTGATGTACAAAAAGAAGGGAAAAAATGGTATGTACTGCCACTTATACATGAACACACACAGATACCTGGGGAAAATAATTCATTAGTCAATGAACAGCTCTATATATGCCAACAAACTAGAGTTCTGGGAAGAAAATAATAAATTAAAAGATCACTTGACAAAAATGCTTAATTATTTCAGTACTTATTTCCCCTGATGATATTTAGAAGTGGGAAGAAAAAGATATGCATGAAATGTGTTTGTGTATAACAGAGAGAGAAAGAAAGAGAGATTGTAACTGACTATAAGCAGAACAGTTTTGCTTAATTGTATTTCTAGCTACTGCTGTTAACTTTAAATTGCCTAGCTGGAGTTCCAGGCATTGAAAATATTGAGAGGCTCTAGCTGCACAGTCACAGCAATTTTTAACTGAGATACATTTCTAAACATGATCTAAATTTTGCTTTGTTTTGCTTTTGCTTCAAATGTGAAATGATCTTTTCTTTATTTGTAAATGGAGGAAGGTGGACTATAAAAATGAGAAACATTTTATAGCTACTCAGTAATATGGCAGCAACAATGATAAAGTATAATGCTTTAAATAAAATTTAGGGAAATCTTAGTAAGCCATGGAATTCAGTTAAGATGCAATATGTTATAGCTCATCAAATTATATTACAATGCAATGAGTTAATTTTGAAAAATATTTAATGCCATCCAAAAAACAATTTTAGGGTGGGCATGGTCACTCATGCCTGTAATCCCAGCACTTTGGGAGGCCAAGGCAGGAAGATTGCTTGAGCTCACGAGTTTGAGACCAGCCTGGGCAACATGGTGAAACCCTGTCTCTACAAAAAACACAAAAATCAGCTAGGTGTGGTGGTGTGCACCTGTGGTTCCAGCTACTCTGGAGGCTGAGGTGAAAGAATGGCAACAGCCAGGGAGACAGAGGTGGCAATGAGCAGAGATCATGCCACTGCACTCTAGCCTAGGCAATAGAGCCATACCTTGTCTCAAGGAAATAAAAATTGTCATTTTGATTACTAAAATAATAATGATATTCAACATTTGTTATGTACTTATTTTGTGCCATGGACTCTTTGAATGTGTTCACATATGTCATTTAATCCTCATAATAACCGTTTGAAGTAGATACCTAATTTACAGATTGGGAAGCAAAGCCATAAATAGAGTCATTTATTTAAGGTCACATAGCTAATATATGTTGGCACTGGAGTTCAAACACAGAAAATTTGACCCCATAATTCTTCATTACAAGGGTTCAAAAGAACATTGTAATACAACTAGCTGGGAACACATACTTCATATACGTTTTTTACTTCCAATGTTTTATGTGAAGATAACAGATATTTTGATCAGCATTAACAAATAATTTTGTCATAAATTAGGTAATAATGAACACTCTTCCTGCTAGATTTGTTTCTTAGAGGCTTTTTTCTACCCTAGAAATATTTTTTAGCTTAAATAAATAAAACAATATGTTAACCTAGTTCAGTAAATCAAGCAATGCTTATAGTTACATCATTATGGAATCTATGCATTACTACAAATCAGTCATGAAGGAATCAAAAAGTAGATTGATAAACTAAAAGAATTTCTCTGTACATTAAAAAGAAAAGGATATGTCTCCATGGAGATTGCATAAAAGGAATCAAATTTTAACAGAGGAAATGCATGTTCTTAACTAAGATTGATATAGTGCTTAATAAGCTAGAAATTTTAATATGGACATGTCAATATTCTTTCCTTGTGAAAGAATTTTTGTGTTGTGATGTATCTTCCTAAATTTCCACTACCAAGTTTTTCTTGACTCCTATTTTCACATGGGGCCAACTTTTTGACATTTTTTAAAAGTCAAAAGCATGACTTTTAGGACCTCCATTACCATATACTACATCGGGCCTGGTTTATTGGTTTATTAATAGTTTTCCTCTTTTTTTACTTTTGCATATACTATTACTTTACAGGCTGGAATCTTCACAATTTCTCACATAACTTTAAATTATTTGCTTACTCTATTACTCTAGTAAGAATTAAGTTGTTCCCATTAGTTTTTAGCTTCCATTGAATCATTCTGATCATTCTATGATGGTTTTATTTGACTCAGAAGAAAGTCATCCTAAACATCACTACTTGTTATCACTTCCCCTCATTCCCTATGCTTATCTTACATTTTCCTAAGTAGATTTTTTCTCTGGGGAAATTGATGCCGGAATTTTCTTCATAAAGAGCGTTTGCCAGTGTTTTACACTAAACACTTGAAAGCATCATAATAATAACATTCACAAGGTACTATATTATCTCATGTAATCCTTTCAAGGTAATTGTGAGTGAGACATTATTGTTCTGACTTTGAAGTTGTACCAAAACACACACACACACACACACACACACACACACAGAGAGAGAGAGAGAGAGAGAGAGAAATTAAGTAACATGTCCAGGGACACACAGATAAAGCTGACCAAGCCAAAATTGACTCCAGAGCTTTATAGAACACACCAAGTTTGACAGTACATTCTTCAGAAGATCTCTGAAAAGACGGCCAGTTTTCAAAAGCATAGCTAACAACTAAATCAGTTCCACTTATATTTAGAAGCCAAATTTTGACCTCCATGTATGGTTGCCCAAATTCTGATATCCTGACTGCTAATCCCCCAATCCCAATTCATCTGTGGACCTTAATTTTCATGTCTGCCTCTTTAAGCATCCCCCTTTTTTCATCCCATTGAGTCCTTGCTACTAGAGTTCTAAAATGATCAATGATCAATGACCATTTTAGGAAGACGCAAAGATCTACCTAAGAAAAAAATTTAAAGTTTTCTCTATGTCCCTGGGCATGTTACTTAATTTCTCTCTCTCTCTCTGTGTGTGTGTGTGTGTGTGTGTGTGTGGTACACCTTCAAAGTCAGAAAAATAATATCTCACTTAATTGATCATCGATCATCGATTAAGACTGTCTCCCTGAAACTTCCTTGTTATAGTTGCTCTGCTTTATTTATGTTGTTTCTTGAGATTGTAATTTTCATCCTTTCTCCCCAGGTCTCTGATACGTATATCTTGATCTTGGCTCATTTTCTTCTGTCTTCTTGTTCATATCCTTGAATATCCATATCACAGGCTGTAATTTCATTAAGTGGGACACAATTTGTTTATTTTGTGACCATTTGAGGTCTTAATAATATTCTCATTGTCTGGGCATGTAAAAGTGTCATTAGCTGATTGACGCCTTTGTCTAAGTATATTTGAAATTCTCAGCTACTTCTCGAATCTTTGACTTTCTTATATCATGCCTAGAACATTTTTATTCTTTTTTATACGTAGATATATGTTTGACTTTGTATTTTATACAGATTGGTGCCTTTGTTTTGACAGAGTTCAGTGATATAATTTTCAATCACACTGGGCTTCAAGACAATATTTTGCAATATTGTTTACAGAACACAGCTATCAGAAACATCTGTATGTCTATAATTTGAATTCATGTAATAAAAATGTCATTTTAACTTTATCAGTTTTGCAAAATATGCCATAATGAGTCGAATACAATAATTAAATAAATTTCTAAAATATAGGTTAAATAACCCATTCCTATGGAACCCCAAGGAAAATAACTTCAGGTACACCTAAAGTTTTCTAACACACTACTTTTACTCTGAAAGGTTTAATGCATTTACATTAATTATTTTAATGAGACTAACTACATATTTACTAAGGTACATCGATAAAATTAAACAGGCTTTGGAAATGCATTTATTATTATCTGGCTACTTTTGTTGGTTGCTCAGAGTCTAAGCAAACTTTCTGCAGGTATTTTCAATTACTATTTAATTATGTTACAGTGTACTGGCTGTGTGCTTCTCATTTAATCAGCAGCCATTGATATCATGTGTCCAAAAACACTTCAGATGAGTTTGTTTTATTTGGCTCACTGCTCTCAACTCATGGCAGCTCTGAGATCCTCAGCATATCCTTTGAGCTATGACAATGAAAGCAGTTTCTACAGAACTTCTTGAGTTCTCTCCTGTTTAAAACAGACATTAACACCTGTATGCTTGATATGAGTATGGTGGTCTTAATCATGCAGCATCTGGATAAATGACACCTAGCGGTTAGATATTTTAAATATGTAAGTGGAGTTAACATGTAGAAGAAATAAGGTGTTGGACAATTGAGCTTGTTCTATCATTATAAATAATTCAATATTTTAGGGTTGCTTTATTATAAGAACATAGGCTTATTGTAGAAACCTTCAGAGAGTCAAATAAAAATCAATTTGTAAAAGACAGACATGCAGATTTAGTATAATTACAGTAAAGAATAAAATGAATAAAATGTGAAATAATATACCATGTCAAGAGCTTTTAGTCACTGTATTTCAGTTTAATTCAACAAACATTTATCCAGTCCCAAGAACAGGCACTATGGCAGTGTGCAAGGAACAAAGATATCAAGATTAATACAGCACAGTATCATGTCAGTGCAGATCTCTGTGCAACTACCTTTGATCTTAAGATGCTTTCTATTCTATCTATGGGTCCTGACCATGCAGCATCTCATTATCTCCTGCAGTTTTGGCAGTTAACACTGACTATTAAAGCTCCTGTTTCTTACTATAGTGATTTCTAATAAGATTTATCTCAGTTTGTCACTCTGACCCAAAGCAGTTGAACATGCATAGCTTAATTTTCTTCTGTCCTTAGGAGACTAGGCCAAGATGATTTAATAGCACTTTCCTAAAGATTCTAAGATAATAAAAGGATATTATTAAATGGATTATGCAAATAGTGAAGATTAGCAAACGGATTTGACAGAAATTAAGATCTACAACTCTGACACATCATGCTTGAGTTTTTACAGCAGGGTTCTCAAGCCTAAATGTTCATTATAAATCATTTTAGAATCTTATGAAAAATGGAGATGTTGTGGTCTGAGGTAGGGAATGACCTCCCAGGTGATGCAGCTTCTGGTATACTAATGTTCTCTTGGCTATTGAGTGGTGAGGCCTTCTTAGATGTCTTTCTAACAATCTAAGGGGTTTCTTGTGTCCTGTCACTCCTTCTGTGTCAAAATTCAGTTTCACTTTTGGGTACCCTTAAACACACATGATCTGCTCAGACTGTAGTTCAGAGTGAATGAGGAAGTGGGAAGAAAATAAATTTCTTTCTCACCCTCAAATACTACCCAACTTCCCAGGTCATATTTCTTGTCCCAAAAATGTTTGACACAATGAATATTTATTTCTATATTAACCAAATGTAACGTGTAGTTTTAAAAATCTAAGGAAAGAGATTTTTCACAATCAGAACCAAAACCAAAACAAAAAACTCAACCAAACAAAATGTAAATTGATAGTTTCTGTTTAAAACTCTTTCCAAAGTTGAAGAATGAGAAGCTCCAGAAATATTTCCTGTTTCTCAAGAGCTTATATAATACCGGTATCTGCCCAATCAAGACAGTGCTTATGAAGTCCAATCCAGATACTTTCATCAATCTTTCATCTTGATTCTGGTAGAGAAAAGACCTGCACAGAGTTTCTGTAGTCTTCTGCAATTGCTCACAAACAATACAATATAACCAAAAGCACTCACTTTTACAGAAGAATAAATATGACTTCACAGGCATAACACAGCCTAAATCCATTCTAAGACAGAAATATTTTCTGAGGAATTATATGCATTGTATGGAAAGACAGAACTCTACCAAACCAGATTTAACCTTTTATTATTATACAAGTTCTTTAGCTCTTACACATCATAGTTCCTTATCCCCTTCTACTTCTAATTATTGTCCCTAGTTTTCCTTTGCAAAACTAAGTGGTACTTTTCTTGGTCTTTCTTTTTCACAGGGATTCTAAAAGCTTCACCACATATTATACAGAAAATTACTTACAGATTTTTTCCTATCCCAGGACCTACTGAGATGTTACAGATTTTCCTCCATTTTTTTCATCTTACAATCCTCACTCTAAGTACAAATATATTGAAATCATAGATTAAAGGTAAAGATGTTTAACCACAAATGGGTTTATATATATATAAAAAAGAAAGGACACCTCCAACTTCCATAAATAAAGAGAGATGTAAGTTACTGGTAAATATATAAACTAATTCTATGGTGACTCATAAAGATCAGATAATGACAATAGGAACTAGAAGATAATGCTCATTAGAAGACAGGAAAGGCAGAATTAGGTTCATGTAAGGGAGGCGGTTAGAAGTAAAGACCCTTTACTAAAGTGCGTTTAAAAGGCTGACCTTTACAAGAATTATTGACATTTACAAAAAAGGTTGACTTCTCCTTTGTAAAGGAATTATTATAGACCCTACTAGCTTTACGAAGTGTCAGGAAAACTTGTCATAATTTGGAAATTCATGTAATTTTTAAAAAATACCTTCAGTGAGAAATACCTTCATGGGTATGCAATCTCAATCTATATTTCTGATGATTCAAGAGACCTAGATGAAGAAAATTGGCTGATGAATTGTACTGGAGACAACAAACACTCTCAGAAAACCAATGAAATTTAAAAAAAAATTCATTCTGTAGCTATATTTTCCTCACTTGTATAGGAATTAATGGAGGGAGATGAAAGCAAATGTGCAAGAGGAGTTTCCAAATAAAATTTTATTTCATACAATGGGGAAAAAAATAGAAAACACACATAACATGAGAGAGCTAAAACGAACTTGAGGTAAAGGAAGATCTGGATCAGGCATAATGGCTCACACTTGTAATCCTAGAACTTTGGGAGAACGAGGCCAGAGAAATACTTGAGCCCAGGAGTTTGAGACCACCCTGGGCAATACAGTGAGATCCCATCACTCAAAAACAAAGAAATTAGCTTGGTGTGGTGGCATATACCAGGAGGCTGAGGCTAGAGGAATGCGTAAGCCCAGGAGCTCCAGGCTGCAGTGACTATGATTGTGCCACTGCTACTCTAGCCTGGGTGACAGAGCAAGACTCTGTCAAAAAAAAAAAAAAAAAAAAAAACCCGAAATACATAATTGTGGCTTAAATTAGTATAATAATAAAAAGAAGGGAGATAACGTACAATGAAAATATAATTTAAAAATTCAGAAATGTTAAAAAAATTGAAATGAAAAGGAATCATTAAAATTAAAAAGTCTTGAATGTAATGCTCAAGAAGAAAATAAAATATGTATAAATTAATTAGTGAAATCCCACCAGAGACCATAAAATGTGGACATTTATCTTTAAAGTACTGAGGAAAAGTAGCTGTCAACTTACTTGTATACCCAGCTGAACTCTGTAGCTGAAGAGCATAAGTGAATCACTAATATTTTTAGGAGATTAACATAATCATAGATTATGGTTCAAATAATAATTAAAAAGATATACTTCAGGAAAAAATAATCAATGAACTCACAAGCAAAAATGAGGATATAAGAAGCCATGTTGAAAAAAGAATTTGATAAATGTGTTGATGTATTAAGATATCATGGATTCTCATGGTCAATTAAACAAGTATTGCCAATTTTCTGGCAATTAAAAACAACGTGAAACTAAAATCACAAACAATTAAATTGATGAATGGACAGTGATCACAGTAAACTTTTCCGAAGTCAAATGTGCTGAAGCTTTAGGGTGTCTCATGCACTTACTAATTTTTATTTTTACAAACACTTAAATATTGCTTAATATTTACCTCAAATGTGATCAAAGATGATATAATAATATGTAACCTGTGGTCACTACTTTTGATGTATTTATTTTAAAGGACTATTGCATCCATTTTCCCACAACCATTTTTAGTATTTTTGGTGGAGATGGTGGTGGTATCATTATTTTACTTTTTTATAATTTTGTTTTATAACTCATTCTCCCCCAAACCAAACTACTTACTACTTTTCTTTCTTCTTTTTTCTAATTTTCTTTCTTTTTTTTTTTTTTCCTTCCTTTGTCACCCAGGCTGGAGTGCAGTGGTGTGGTCACAGCTCACTAAAGCCTCAAAACTCCCGGGTTCAAGAGATCCCTCTGAATAGCTAGGGCTACAGGCACATGCCACCACCATGCCTCGTTACATTTTTAAATTTTTGGTAGAGACAGGGATCTTTCTTTGTGGCCCAGACTGTTCTTCCACTCCTGGCATCAAGCAATCCTATGATCTTGGCCTCGCAAAGTTCTGGGATTACAGAAATGAGCCACTGCATTTGGTCTTGCTTTTCTAATAAAATGTTTTTTTTTTTTTTTCAATATCTAAAACCAGAGAACCCTCTGTTCAAATAAAATATTAATATAAGTGTAAAGCAAGCCAAACAATATAATTAGGGCTCCTCTTTATAAAGAGATAAAGTGAATAGCTGTGCAGCAAAGGAGTCACAGACACTTACCAGAAATGTTACATAGCACAGACATAAAAAAGATGTTTGAGAGGAGATAGAGGCCTCTTAGATAGGCTTCATAGTAGAAGAACACATGCAATCCCCAAACCTTTACTAACCCACAGGTGAGGCCAGGCATAGATGTGTTTAGGCACCATGGTCATCTTTCCAGAAGACTGAAGTCCCATACTCATGGCAAACAAAGAACGTCTAAGTGACTATGGATCAATGGAAGTCCTCTGGTTGGAGAAGTACTTTGATTAGAATGGAGCCTCAGAGCCCAAGGACTTTTATTAGATTGTTCTTCTGTTGAGCCCATCACTCAGAACTGCTAAGCCAACTGTCTGCTATATTCCCAGAAGACAGAATAAATAAGTCTCCAGTGCCATGTATTTGTATCTTTTCAGCACATCTTCCTTATCTGTATGTAAAGCAAATTTTTAAACAAGTTACCTCTACAAAGTCACTTTTGTCATTCAATGTAACATAGCTCTATACTAGACACTATGGGGTGAAGATAATTGTGGGTATTATGGAGGGTAGCAAAATTCCATCTATGACATCACACAAATGTCAACCAAAAGAAACTTTGTGTGGCTATAACAGTATCAGGCACAGTAGACTCTACTATAGTGATAAAGGAGGCAATTTCATAATGTTAAAAGGTCAGTTAAACAGGCAGTATAACCTTCATGCCTTTGCTTACAACGTGATGGTAGGCATGAATCAACAGGTAAAGAGAACACATTGTACACACAGCCTTATAATTAAAAATAAATCCAGTTAGGGTTATTTTGTAAACAAAATGTAGGAGGGATTTTAGGAAAAAAATTATCTTAACACTAGACAGAGGAAAAGATAACTCATATGCAAGGAACCAACCGTAGACTATAAAACATTAACTGAAATAAAAAATAGTAATATAATATCCTCAAAATTCTATAATACTTATCAATAAATAATCAAGAACCCAGCAAAACTAATTTTAAAAAAGAAAAAAAATATTTTGGATGAACGAAATTAGAGACAACCACATAAGTATCCCCACTAAATGAATTTTAAGGATATATTTCAGTAATATGGAAAAGATAAAAGATACTAAAATAAATATCTGAGAAACAAAAGTTGTCATGTGTGCAAATTTTACCAATGAATGAATACAAGCTATAATGGAGTCTTAATTATGTAGCTAAAATATTCAAATATTATTAAAATGCTCATATGTCACAAGGGGTATAATAGGAGGAAGTGTTTTAGATCCTTTACTGTTCTGGAAGAAGTTTAAGTATTGATTAATTCATTCACTGTATATTAATACATGCATAACATTTCAAGGAGAGTAAATTCAATCAGTCAGAATAAAAGACAGAAAAGCATGGAAGTTATGGTGTGACATATAAGGGGAAAGACAAATCAAAAATCAGAAATAATTCTCCCTGTTGAAAGCAGAAGAGAGTTTACGCATTCCCATTTCTTAAAGCAAGTACTAGGTATTGTTTATAAGGAAAACATGTATATAATGGGTTGTATGTGTCACTATATAAAAGGGTGAAAATCCTTTATATCTTTGCAATCTGTTAGGAAATTGGCCATGATGCACAGTATATTCTGGATTAATACTTATTTAATAATATTTTTTTTTTTTCTAACTTTGAGGTGAGGTTTTCTGGGTTGAGAGGAAATTGTGTTTTGTTTTGTTTTGTTTTTTAAGACAGAGTCTCACTCTATCACCCAGGCTAGAGTGCGATCTTGGCTCACTGCAACCTTCATCTCCCGGGTTCAAGCGATTCTCCTGCCTCAGCAGAAATCCCAAGTAGCTGGGATTACAGGTGCCCGCCACTGTGCCTGGCTAATTTTTATATTTTTAGTAGAGATGGAGTTTCACCATCTTGACTAGGCTGATCTCGAACTCCCAACCTCGTGATACACCCGCCCCAGCCTCCCAAAGTGCTGGGATTACAAGCGTGAGCCACCGCGCCCAGCCAGAAATTTTGGTTTTAATTACATTTCCCCAATAATTCTGAAAAGGATGTCTGAAAGACCCTAAACTAAGGGACAGCTAAAGGTCTTTGGCCACACAAAAGTCAGTTCTTTTTATGTGGATAAATTAACACATTTACTAAGAGACTCTTAGATAGACCTTATTCCAAGCAAGTGAGTTACTGATATTTATGCAACGAATTGAATTCTAAAGGCGGGGGGAGGGGGAAGGTTCAGAATCCCAGAAGAAAAGATTGAGAAAAAATGGAGAGGAAATTGGAGAACTAAAGACACTTTCCCCTTTCCAGAAACCTCCTGCTCATTTTTTGGGATGTCCCTGCTCTCTCTGCTTCTCCTGCTTGTCTCCCCTGACCCCTACTGCCTCCAATTCTAGCCACTGCCACTGCCTCAAGCTAACTCCCAGGAAGAGGGAGGTGATAGATTGTTCCCCTCATTGGTAGATTTCTCTGTAAAGAGAGATGAGGGCACAGCCTCTTTAACTGAAGTGAATTACCTGCTGTGCTTGAGAACATGGTTTTGTGTGCCTTGTGGCCTAGTCCTGAGCCACTTCATATCTTGGGCCAGAATCCATCTCCAGGAGCCCCTTAATATCTGCACATCTTGTAGCTACAAACCAGATATGATAAAGAGACCTAAGGAAGGAATAACGAAGAACTTGTATACAGACTGTGACCCTGTATGAAAACAACAAGACGGAGAGTAGCTGCACTGCTCACTTAGAAAAAGACAAGCTAACTAGGTGTTAAACTGATGAATGTCATAACAAGAAGGGAAACCAAAGTGCCATGTATTTTACTTTTTTTTTTTTTTTTTTTTTTTTTTTTTTTTTTTTTTTTTTTTTTTTCCCAATTTGAGGAAGCCCAGTGCTTCCCATTCAGATCCCAGCAAGCTAATGTGATGGGGTCCAGAAGATCACCACATCAAGGAATCTGGTGGCCAAGGAAAACCAGCTATCCACTATCCCCGCAACTATGGAAGAACTAAGCATTTTAGAGATGCTTCAAGAGCTGTGGCCAGAGGCGATGCTTAAACCCTCCCTGGAAAAGATGAACTGGGAGAGGTTGCAGCCATGTACCTAGAAGACAGGTGAGTCCTTCATTGACTTCCATAAGCAGTTTGTTGAGATTTTCTCAAAATTCACTGGTATGAACCCAGAGGCAGATCAAAATAATGCTCTAGTCTTAGCGCCCTTTATCTCATTTCTTCTTGGTCTACATTAGGGCTATCCAAACCCAAGTTAAAGAAAAGATTGTAGGAATTGCAGAGACAAGAGTCTAAAGTAGGGAATACTTGGCATATGGCTCAAAATTGTAAAAATATTGGAGGTAGGAACTGGTAAACTATATATGTCAATACTTTCCCTCAAGATAATCTAACTTTGCCTTTTCTGATAGATGGATGGATAGATGGATGGATAGATAGATAGACAGATATTCTGTAATTTACTTGGAAATTTCTCATGTTCTATTTGGTGGTAATAGATCAACACAAATGGTTGGCATTTTGGATCAGCTTTTCACTTTTTCTTTTTCCCCCCTAGTTCTCATATAGATAGGTTCTCTTATTAAGGGAATGTGTTTTTACTTTCTCTTGATTCTCCAGTAAATCTATTGAAGAGAGACCTGCTGTACAACATAAAGGCTGTCATATTCTTTACTCCTGATGGAGTGTCTATGGAAGAAACTCCTTGGGGAAAATGCCCCAGACTTGGTTGCTATATGCAAACGGGTATGACAGAGAACAGCAGTTTCACACTATGCTAGAAAAGCATCCTGATCTAAGACAAATCATTGTATTACCTTGGGCCCTAGGAAATAGTGATATTGCTATTATTTGAAATATAGAACCAATAAAAAATAGTTTAGCAAAAGCATAAGCCATGGCCACCTGTAAAACAGTGTTCTTTGTCAAGAGCTTAATTAAAAAATAATTAAACCAGTTATAAAAAATTAAACAAGGAATGATATTTAAAAGAAGCATTCACCCTGTAATACCTCCATACTTCTAATAAGGAAGAAAGGTTAATTTAATGAAGATGGTTGACCACTGCATATATTTGGACAAGATTTTATCCACCAATCTTTGTAATTCCTAACCCTTCAACTATTCTGCCTTATGACTTTGTTACCATTGTCTGCAAAGTATTTCTCTGTAATAGATGTGTTCTGCAATTTATTGCCCTTCCTTCTTTCCCTCCTTGGTTCCTTCCTTCCTTTCTTTCTTTTTATTCTTCTAGTGGGTGAGTCTAAAGTCTTGTTTGCCTTTGCTTATGAAAGAGTTCAGTATTTATGGAAACAAGAAAAAAAAAAACAGAAGTGTTTGAGGATTCTTCTTCTATTTTCTCTAGTCATTCACAAAATATAAAATACAATAAAATTTTAAAAATCTGCCACACCAGGAGGATCTATAATTATTCAATAGGTGGATGATTTTTGGTAGCCTCAAAAACTAAAGAGTAATATAAAATTGATCGCTCTGGCTTCGTGACAATTCTTTGCTTCAAAGGGGTACAAAACCCCACTAGACAAATTACAATATTACAAAACTGAAGTAAAATATTTGGGAAATGAGTTATCAGCTATAGGCCATAGTGTGTTAGGTCCAAGAATCAGCTCATTTGGCAGATAAAATGTCCTACTACAAAAACAAACAAACAAACAAAAAACTCAGGCACTTTATGGAACTTGTGTACTATTGTAGATAGTACATTTTAACTTGTGCAGAGTGGTAAAATATCCTATGGAGCAATTGAATGATAATTCTCCAGATCCTCTGGTTTGGTTTTTATAATTTGAAGAGGCTTTTGAACAACTGAAATTGGCTATAGCCTCTCCCCCAGGTTTAAATGTTACAAATTTGGAAAAACCCAATCTAATTTATTTGATATTCATATTCATATTGCATATTTGATAATAGTTATTGATAATACACCCAGGAAAAAGGACATGGATAGCCCAGATAAGGCTTCCTAGTTGTGACTTATAAAAAACCTGAAAAACTTATATTTTGTTTGGAATTAAGTCTGCACAAGCATATGAGTTAATAGCAGTTAGTAGAAAAGTAGTTTCTTAAGACTAAACAAAGTAAATATATATTCTAGTGATAGATATGCTTGGTGTCAATGACATGCAATAGAGGAATTTTTTAAAATAGGATTTCTTTTTACTTCGATGAGAACTGGAATATCTCTTGAAACATTGGAAACTGGTAGGTTACTTGTTACAGGCTTTACAACTGCCTGCTTGGATATCAGTAGTTCATTATACAGCTCACGTACTACAGGATGAAATTTCTAATGGCAATAATTTTGCTATAGAACTGCAGAAGCTGATAAGCTTGGCAAATCCCAAGCTTAGAAATTCATCTTGTCATAAAATAAGGAATATTTATTCATTTTCAAAAATATTTTATATAAAAGAAAATGGACAAATGGATGATAAAAGAAGCTAAAATAAACTTAACTGGACTATGGAATTTATTAAACAAAATAATTTCCATACCATAGTTACTATTTGCTTGGTTAGTATTGTTGTGTCATCAACATTATCTGACTGTAGGAGAATTTTGAAGGCAGTAGACTGTTACTAAGCCTAACAAAAAGACAAAATTATTCAAAACATTTAATAAATATGTTATGTGTTCGCAGAATTCTTACAGGTTATTCTTAAAATAAATCCAGAAAGTTTTTCCAGACCAACTTTACTAGGAATCTGGTGTCAGTTGGATTTCATAAAACTAATTATTGCAAAAAGTTAGAGATTGTATTAAGTTCTGGTTGCATGATGTCTGGATGGCTTAAAGTCTTTCCTTCTTTATAAGCCAATAATCAGACAGTGATAGCTTGTCTTAATACACGTAATTCCTGCTTTTAGGATACCAGAGCACACTGAATAAGACAACCGAAGTCATTTCATTTCTATTGTAACTATTATGCAAATGTTTGCAGATTGCTATGACAGTCCTTTGGACGAGCAGAGCAAATGAATCAAACTAAAAAACAAAGTAAACAAATTCATTGACCAAGATTCTACAACTTAGTATGTTAAAATGCCCTAGAGCTTTACTACTAGCCTCGTTAAAAATTAGAGTGACACTCAGAAGCATACATGGAATCTTTCTTTTTAAATTTATGTGTCAGAGTCCCATGAATTCTGGACTGAAACCATATACTATACCTGATTTAATGGAATTCTCTCAATCATGTTCAAGGGCTTTTCCTTTCCCTAGAATTGAGACACAGAGTGATAAGGTCCTGGAAAAAACAGCTAGGAAAAGTCTGCCAACTCTATTGAAGAGATTTTGTCTACATAAAACTGTTCTATAGGATAAAAACAGGATATCGTTGGACAGGACTGGGAGAGATCCTTTCAAGTGTTAGGTACCCACATAACTATCAAAGTGGCAGGGGAGACAGGGAAGCCACTGGAGTTTTGCCATCCATGTGAAGCTAGCACCTCTGGACTATGATTTTCACAAAGGGACTGAAACCAAAATTTTCTAGAGTAGCTGATATTGATAGTAAACTAAACCAAAAGGAGGTGTTTTAGCAAAGATATTGAAAATCTTACAGAGATCTTACTGTCCTATTCACAGATGGATTTTTTCTAATTACTTTAAAAACCACATTTTACTGGAAAACAAATGGAATTTATTACATAACATTTTTTATACATATTCACAGTAATGATTTCTAAAACTTCATTTCTGTCTAGCTCTAAATTCTAATCTGAATATAAATAGGATCTCAATTTGTAAATTCAAAAACTTGGTTATAGACAGAAAAAATGTGAGAAGCACCTTCATTAATTTTTTTTTTTTTTAAATAACAAAGTAAATGACAGGCATTTCAATACAAGTGAAGCCCTAAATTTAACCAAAAAAATGTTTTGTTAACTGGTTTGATTGGAAGGATGATATACTAAAGAAGAAGAAATCTGTCCAGGTGCGGTGACTTATACCTATAATCCCAGTACTCTGGGAGGCTGAACCTTGCAGATTGCTTGAGTCCAGGACTTTGAAACCAGCCTGGGCAACATGATGAAACCCCATCTTTACCAAAAATACAAAAGTTATCCGGGAGTGGTGGTACGTGCCTGTTTTGCCAGCTACTCAGGAAGCTGAGGTGTGAGGATCGCTTGAGCCCAGGAGGTCGAGGCTGTAGTGAGTTGTGATCAAGCCACTGTACTCCAGCGTTGGCAACAGACTGAGACCCTGTCTTAAAAAAAATATATATATATATATATATACAGAGAAACAGAAGGTTTGGCATTCATATTCAGAGACTGCCCAAACCAGATCTAATATCACTAGATTCACTTTGGAATGAAAGTTCTCTCCAGTCCCAGCAGATCAATAAAGATGACTATGTGTTATTTATAGAGATTTGGTTAACAGTTTTAATCCTATACATAGGGTCTCCAGTTCTTGTGCCTTCTTTCTGTGTCATCTTGACTGAAAATCACAGAGTGCTTTGATCACTCTGTGACCCAGTGAGCTACAGATTTTTCCTGAAGGCTTGAATCCAAACAAGGACTTTGACAATTCATTCCCAGTCATTAATAAAGGTATCTAGGTTATTGCACAAACATCATCCCAGACTCAGCCAAACCCCTTAAACCTTCATATAAACTCCCTACCCTGACTCCCTCACCATGGACATAACGAGGTACACAGCACCCCTTTTCTCTTTCAGTCCTTTGTGAGCATTGCTACAGCACTCAGTAAGTTTCCCTAACAAAGGCTTGGGACTGATCACCCTGGCATTTAGTGTCTCTTGATTTGGGATCTCAACGGGCTCCATCTGGGCATGGTTTGGGGCACTCCCACGTGAAAATCTCTGCCGCCACTTTTGGAGCTACTCCAGCCATGGGTTCAGCAGGACAAAACAGTTTAATTGTTAATTTAGATTTGATGCAAGAAGAGGAGGAGGAGGAGGAGCACAAGGAGAAGCCCACATAGTGGAATAGTTCTAAAGGCTTGAAAAAATTAGAGCCATATATATTAAACGCTGAAAATTCAGTCTGTATCTTTCAATGGGTTCTCTGTAAGACTTTGATGTTACATGGTGGCCATATATGTCTCTGCATATTATATCAGAGGAAACTATTTTAAAAGATAGAACAATGACTAAACGGCCTAAATTGTTATATAAATCTTATGACACTGATATGTTTACTTCATTTTAGTCTTAATTGCTTCCAAATCGTTTGCAAAATGCAAATGTCACTTTTATAATGTATTTTTCTTTTTTTTTCCCAGTAGGAGCATTGACTTGTCCCAACCTACCATTTCATCCAGAAGCATAATTTTACAAAATTTACATATCCATAATGATTGTCTCTTTTATGCTATCTTTACTCGGGACATCCTACTTTTATTATCTTTAAAAAAAGACAATTTCAGAGCAGTTTTCAGATTACAGAAAACTGAGAAGAAAGTAGAAAGTTCCTACATACCTATTTTCCTCCCTACAGTTTCCCTCACTATTATATCACTCTTAAAGGTGATATAATAATAGTGCAATAGTGTATTTTATTTGTTACAATAGAATAATCAATACTATCACATGATTAACTAAATTACATGGTATGCATTCATATTTTCCCTTTGTGTAGTAAATTCTATGGAATTTGACAAATGCATAATGTCATGTACCCACCATTACAGTATATAAAATAATTCCATTATCCTAAACATTTCATGTGTTCCACCTGCCTATCCTTCCTTTTTCCCCCACAAAACCCTGGCAATAACTGATCTTTAGTTTGATTCTCTCCAGTTTTGCCTTTTCCAGATTGTTAGGTATTTGGAATCACATTGGATTAGCACGTAGCCTGTTGAAATTGACTTCTTTCAGTTAGCAAGATGCATTTAAGTTTCTTTCATGTCTTTTCATGGTTGATAGCTCATTTTCTTATAAAGCTTTTTTTTTTTTTTTTTTTTTTTTTTTTTTTGTACGGATGCACCACAGGTTATTTATTCACTTAGTCATTGATGTGCACTTGGTTATTTTTAGTTTTTGGCAATTATGAGTAAAGCTCCTATAAACATTTGTTGGAAGGATAAATTCAAAAAAACTCTATGAGTAAGCATGTCATATTCAAAGTGTAGAAAATAAAATACAAAGAAAATGTTGAAAGAAGGCAGTGAAAGTATTTCCAAATCCTTTCTTCTGCTTCTTGTAACATTGCTGTAATTCATTTCACTTACAGGTAAGTTACAAAAAAATTTATTATTGCTAATATTATTTTGAACAAACGTATCTATTAGATAAATAAACAATAAAAAAATTTATTTTACTTTCATATATTTCTTATTTAACACTCTTCATTTCTTTATGTAGACAGGAGTTTCTAACCTATTTCATTTTTCTTTCCTCAGGGGAACCTCTTTTAATATTTCCTGGAAGGCAGTTCTGCTGAAAGCAAATTCACTCAAGTTTTCTTTTTTTTTGAGAAGTATTTATTTTCTTTCACTTTTGAAGGAAAATTTCACTAGATACAAAATTCTAGGTTGATGGTGAAGATTTCACTCCATTCTTTTCTTGCCTACCTAGTTTGCTAAGAGCTTAGCAGAAGCTCTTTAGTTTAATTAGATACCATTTGTCAATCTTGGCTTCTGTTGCCATTGCTTTTGGTGTTTTAGACATGAAGTCCTTGTCCATGCCTATATCCTGAATGGTACTACCTAGGTTTTCTTCTAGGGTTTTTATGGTATTAGGTCTAACATTTAAGTCTCGAATCCATCTTGAATTAATTTTCCTATAAGGAGTGAGGAAAGGATCCAGTTTCAGCTTTCTACTTATGGCTAGCCAATTTTCCCAGCACCATTTATTAAATAGGGAATCTTTTCCCCATTTCTTGTTTTTCTCAGGTTTGTCAAAGATCAGATGGCTGTAGATGTGTGGTATTATTTCTGAAGGCTCTGTTCTGTTCCACTGGTCTATATCTCTGTTTTGGTACCAGTACTATGCTGTTGGTAACTGTAGCCTTGTAGTATAGTTTGAAGTCAGGCAGCGTGATGCCTCCAGCTTTGTTCTTTTGACTTAGGATTGTCTTGGCAATGCGGGCTCTTTTTTGGTTCCATATGAACTTTAAAGCAGTTTTTTTCCAATTCTGTGAAGAAACTCATTGGTAGCTCGATGGGGATGGCATTGAATCTATAAATGACCTTGGGCAGTATGGCCATTTTCACGATATTGATTCTTCCTATCCATGAGCATGGTATGTTCTTCCATTTGTTTGTGTCCTCTTTTATTTCACTGAGCAGTGGTTTGTAGTTCTCCTTGAAGAGGTCCTTTACATCCCTTGTAAGTTGGATTCCCAGGTATTTTATTCTCTTTGAAGCAATTGTGAATGGAAGTTCATTCCTGATTTGGCTCTCTGTCTGTTACTGGTGTATAACAATGCTTGTGATTTTTGCACATTGATTTTGTATCCTGAGACTTTGCTGAAGTTGCTTATCAGCTTAAGGAGATCTTGGGCTGAGATGATGGGGTTTTCTAAATATACGATCATGTCGTCTTCAAACAGGGACAATTTGACTTCTTCTTTTCCTAACTGAATAACTTTTATTTCTTTCTCTTGCCTGATTGCCCTAGCCAGAAGTTCCAACACTATGTTGAATAGGAGTGGTGAGATAGGACATCCCTGTCTTGTGCCAGTTTTCAAAGGGAATGCTTCCAGTTTTTGCCCATTCAGTATGATATTGACTATGGGTTTGTCATAAATAGCTCTTATTATTTTGAGATGTGTTCCATCAATACCGAATTTATTGAGAGTTTTTAGCATGAAGGGCTGTTGAATTTTGTCAAAGGCCTTTTCTGCATCTATTGAGATAGTCATGTGGTTTTTGTCTTTGGTTCTGTTTATATGCTGGATTATGTTTATTCATTTGTGTATGTTGAACGAGCCTTGCATCCCAGGGATGAAGCCCACTTCATCATGGAGGATAAGCTTTTTGATGTGCTGCTGGATTCGGTTTGCCAGTATTTTATTGAGGATTTTTGCATCGATGTTCATCAGGGAGATTGGTCTAAAATTCTCTTTTTTTGTTGTGTCTCTGCCAGGCTTTGGTATCAGGATGATGTTGGCCTCATAAAATGAGTTAGGTAAGATTTCCTCTTGTTTTATTGATTGGAATAGTTTCAGAAGGAATGGTACCAGCTCCTCCCTGTACTTCTGGTAGAATTTGGCTGTGAATCCGTCTGGTCCTGGACTTTTTTTGATTGGTAGGCTATTAATTATTGCCTCAATTTCACAGCCTGCTATTGGTCTATTCAGGGATTCGACTTCTTTTTGGTTTAGACTTGGGAGAGTGTAAATGTCCAGGAAATTATCCATTTCTTCTTGGTTTTCTAGTTTATTTGTGCAGAGGTGTTTATAGTATTCTCTGATGGTAGTTTGTATTTCTGTGGGGTCGGTGGTGATATCCCCTTTATCATTTTTTATTGTGTCTATTTGATTCTTCTCTCTTTTCTTCTTTATTAGTCTTGCTGGCAGTCTAACAATTTTGTTGATCTTTTCCAAAAACCACCTCCTGGATTCATTGATTTTTTGGAGGGTTTTTTGTGTCTCTATCTCCTTCAGTTCTGCTCTGATTTTAGTTATTTCTTGCCTTCTGCTAGCTTTTGAATGTGTTTGCTCTTGCTTCTCTAGTTCTTTCCATTGTGATGTTAGGGTGTCAATTGTAGATCTTTCCTGCTTTCTCTTGTGGGCATTTAGTGCTATAAATTTCCCTCTACACACTGCTTTAAATGTGTCCCAGAGATTCTGGTATGTTGTATCTTTGTTCTCATTGGTTTCAAAGAACATCTTTATTTCTGCCTTCATTTCGTTATGTACCCCGTAGTCATTCAGGAGCAGGTTGTTCAGTTTCCATGTAGTTGAGCGGTTTTGATTGAGTTTCTTAGTCCTGAGTTCTAGTTTGATTGCACTGTGGTCTGAGTGACAGTTTGTTACAATTTCTGTTCTTTTACATTTGCTGAGGAGTGCTTTACTTCCAATTATGTGGTCAATTTTGGAATAAGTGTGATGTGGTGCTGAGAAGAATGTATATTCTGTTGATTTGGGGTGGAGAGTTCTGTAGATGTCTATTAGGTCCACTTGGTGCAGAGTTGAGTTCAATTCCTGGATATTCTTGTTAACTTTCTGTCTCGTTGATCTGTCTAATGTTGACAGTGGGGTGTTGAAGTCTCCCATTATTATTGTATGGGAGTCTAAGTCTCTTTGTAAGTCTCTAAGGACTTGCTTTATGAATCTGGGTGCTCCTGTATTGGGTGCATATATATTTAGGATAGTTAGCTCTTCCTGTTGAATTGATCCCTTTACCATTATGTAATGGCCTTCTTTGTCTCTTCTGATCTTTCACGCTTTAAAGTCTCTTTTATCAGAGGCTAGGATTGCAACCCCTGCTTTAAATTGTTCTCCATTTGCTTGGTAGATCTTCCTCCATCCCTGTATTTTGAGTCTATGTGTGTCTCTGCATGTGAGATGGGTCTCCTGAATACAGCAAGCTGATGGGTCTTGAGTCTTTATCCAGTTAGCCAGTCTGTGTCTGTTAATGGGACCATTTATTCAATTTAGATTTGAGGTTAATATTGTTATGTGTGAACTTGATCCTGTCATTGTGATATTAGCTGGTTATTTTGCTCGTTAGTTGATGCAGTTTCTTCCTAGCATCGATGGTCTTTACATTTTGGCATGTTTTTGCAATGGCTGGTACTGGTTGTTCCTTTCCATGTTTAGTGCTTCCTTCAGGGTCTCTTGTAGTGCAGGCCTATTGGTGACAAAATCTCTAAGCATTTGCTTGTCTGTAAAGGATTTTATTTCTCCTTCACTGATGAAACTTTCTTTGGCTGGATATTAAATTCTGGGTTTAAAATTCTTTTTTATTATTATTATTATACTTTAAGTTCTAGGGTACATGTGCATAACGTGCAGGTTTGTTACATATGTATACATGTGCCATGTTGAGAATGTTGAATATTGGCCCTAACTCTCTTCTGGCTTGGAGAGTTTCTGCTGAGAGATCTGCTGTTAGTCTGATGGGCTTCCCTTTGTGGGTAACCCGACCTTTCTCTCTGGCTGCCCTTAAGATGTTTTCCTTCATTTCAACTTTGGTGAATCTGACAATTATGTGTCTTGGAGTTGCTCTTCTGGAGGAGTATCTTTGTGGCATTCTCTGTATGTCCTGAATTTGAATGTTGGCCTGCCTTACTAGGTTGGGGAAGTTCTCCTGGATGATATCCTGAAGAGTGTTTTCCAACTTGATTCCATTTTCTCACTTTCAGGCACACCAATCAGACATAGATTTGGTCTTTTCACATAATCCCATATTTCTTGGAGGCTTCGTTCATTTCTTTTTCCTCTTTTTTCTCTAGAGTTCTCTTCTCACTTCATTTCATTCATTTGATCTTCAATCATTGATAGTCTTTCTTTCAGTTGATCGAGTTGGTTACTGAAGCTTGTGCATTTGTCATGTACATCTCATGTCATGGTTTTTATCTCTATCAGTTCATTTATGGCCTTCTCTGCATTGATTATACTAGTTATCCATTCTTCCACTCTTTTTTCAAGATTTTTAGTTTCTTTGCGCTGGGTACATAGTTCCTCCTTTAGCTCTGAGAAGTTTGATGGACTGAAGCCTTCTTCTTTCATCTCGTCAAAGTCATTCTCCATTCAGCTTTGATCCGTTGCTAGTGATGAGCTGCATTCTTTTGGAGGTGGAGATGCGCTCTGATTTTTTGAATTTCCAGCTTTTCTGCCCTGCTTTTTCCCCATCTTTGTGGTTTTATCTGCCTTTGGTCTTTGATGATGGTGACGTACTGATGGGGTTTTGGTGTGGGTGTCCTTTCTGTTTGGTAGTTTTCCTTCTAACAGTCAGGACCCTCAGCTGTAGGTCTGTTGGAGATTGCTTGAGGTCCACTCCAGACCCTGTTTGCCTGGGTATCAGCAGTGGAGGCTGCAGAAGATAGAATATTGCTGAACAGTGAGTGTTGCTGTCTGATTCTTGCTCTGGAAGCTTTGTTTCAGGGGTGTACCCCACCGTGTGAGGTGTGAGGTGTTGGTCTGCACCTAGTAGGGGATGTCTCCCAGTTAGGCTACTCAGGGGTTAGGGACCCACTTGAGCAGGCAGTCTGTCTATTCTCAGATCTCAGCCTCTGTGCTTGGAGATCCACTGCTCTCTTCAAAGCTGTCAGATGGGGTCATTTACATCTGCAGAGGCTGCTGCTTTTTGTTTAGCTATGCCCTGTCCCCAGAGGTGGAGTCTACAGAGACAGGCAGGCCTCCTTGAGCTGCAGTGGGCTCCACCCAATTTGAGCTTCCTGGTGGCTTTGTTTACCTACTTAAGCCTCAGCAATGGCGGGTGCCCCTCCCCCAGCCTTGCTACTGCCTTGCAGTTAGATCTCAGACTGCTGTGCTAGCAATGAGGGAGGCTCCGTGGGCATAGGACCCTACTGGCCAGGTGTGGGATATAATCTCCTGGTGTGCCGTTTGCTAAGACCCTTGGTCAAGTACAGTATTAGGGTGAGAGTTACCCAATTTTCCAGGTGTTGTGTGTCTCAGTTTCCCCTGGCTAGGAAAAGGGATTCCCTTCCCCCTTGTGCTTCCCAGGTGAGGCAATGCCTTGCCCTGCTTCAGCTCTCGCTGGTCAGGCTGCAGCAGCTGACCAGCACCGATTGTCCGGCACTCCCCAGTAAGATGAACCCGGTACCTCAGTTGAAAACGCAGAAATCAACTGTCTTCTGTGTCGCTCGCGCTGGGAGCTGGAGGCTGGAGCTGTTCCTATTTGGCCATCTTGCTCCAGGACCCCGGATTTTTTTTTTTTTTTTTTTTTTTTCATTTTACAAAGTTATTTTAATAATCATCGAAATACTGGGGTCATTATAATTTACTAGTGTTACTTTTTTGGAATAATTTAAATGGATGCATTTGAATATAGTGTCTGCTTTTTAGGATTCATTAATTGGTATGAATCTTAAATGTAATAATTTCAAATGCTTATCATAGTATCCTAGATAATTTTCAGTGGCAGGACAGTTTTCATTACTAATGCCATAGAGGGGCAAATGTGACAGTAAATTTATTCTTAGTACTCTACTATTTACTTGCCCTTCTACATATCATTTCCAACTCTTCTGAACTCAAGCCCCTGGTCAGTCTTTCTTTCTTTTTTTTTTTTATATTATTATTATACTTTAAGTTCTAGGGTACATATGCATAACGTGCAGGTTTGTTACATATGTATACCTGTGCCATGTTGGTGTGCTGCACCCAACAACTCGTCAGCCCCATCAATTCATCATTTATATCAGGTATAACTCCCCAATGCAATCCCTCCCCCC
>NC_045447.1:35687262-35714562 GCF_002776525.5 Piliocolobus tephrosceles | reverse complement strand
GTTTTTTCGAAAGCTGTAATAAAAATAAAGACTGTCCCCGGTGACTCTATACCCCCACAGGGCAGACTTTAGGCTGAATCACCCCCCCCAAACCCCCCCCCCCCCCCCCCCCCCCCCCCACGATAGGCCCCAGTGTGTGATAGGACCCTGGATTTTTTAAAAATTATTTTTCTCCTTTGTTTCTGAGTTGGGAAATTACTACTGACATATCTTCATGTTCACTGATTCCTCCTTGGCTCTGCCCAGTCTACTTATAAAATCACCGAAGACATTCTTTATTTTTATTACAGCTTTCGAAAAAACAATTCTAGCTTTCCTCTTTGACTCTTCCTTAGAATTTTCCTCTTTTCTGCATACATTACATATCTCCTATCACATGTTGTCCACTTTTTTCATTAGAGCCCTTTGCAGTTTAATCACAGACATTTTAAATTCCTATTCTGATAATTTCAATCTCTGACACATATGTGTCCAGTTCTGTTGCTTGCTTTGTTTCCAGTCTGTGTTTCTGCTTCTTTCTATCTTATGATTTTCATTAAAAGCT
Organism: Piliocolobus tephrosceles; assembly: GCF_002776525.5. Classification (NCBI taxonomy): domain Eukaryota; kingdom Metazoa; phylum Chordata; class Mammalia; order Primates; family Cercopithecidae; genus Piliocolobus; species Piliocolobus tephrosceles. Next base: position 35,714,018 of record NC_045447.1, on the reverse strand, counting down.
AGGCATGATGTAGCAGGTGAAAAATAAAAATTGAGGTAAATAGGTCCTTAGTATGAGGTTTTATGTTCATCTGGAGAGATATTAGGCTGTGTTTATTGTGGTTAGTGTTTTCTGCAGCTGTAGGCATCAGAGGCTAACTTTTTTCTAGTGTTCTTGTTTCTGTCTTTTTTGTGATCTTTAGTTCCCTAGAGACTCATTGTTAAATAGAAACTAAACTTTGCAGTTATTTCAGCTGTAATTTTGTTATTATAAAAAAGCCCTATTGATGTGGTGGTAAGCTATGGGAGAGGTGAAAAGTTGTAACTGTATGGCCAAATCTTAATCTTTTATTAAGACTTTGTCTTTTGGGCTGTGATCTTCACAAGTCATACTGAGTTCTCCCTCCCCACGGCCAACACTTACTTGAGAAAGCCTTGACAATAGAGCTGAAGTCAATTTTTCCCTTGACCTATGTTGATAATTTGAGTACTTCTCTTTTTCCAGGTCAGATAAATCCTAGTAAAATGGTCTCTTTTGATAACAATCTTTATTTTTAAGGAGAACAGAATGAACTGGCTATATTTTATAAGGTTACTTTTCCTTTTCTCAGAGGCTGGAGGGGATTTTTCTCTCATTGTCAACCTAACAAACTGGTGAGGTTCTTGGAAGGAAAATTCATAAAAGTGTGGGACTTTCCTAAGCCTGAGTCCCTAAAAGTTTTTATCTTTCTAGAGCTTTCTAGGGCTTTCTCTTTCTAGGGCTTACTCTTCAGCACTTAGTAATTACCCCTTAAGTGTTTCTACCAGTTGTTGGCTCCAGCAGTAGCTTCTGCTTGAGTTAAACTGTGTTTCTCTGTATTCTCCTGTCTATCCAGTTTTGGTGGCAATGATTCGTCCTGAGACCTCAGTTCCCTGATCGAGCTAAGAAAAGTTGTTCATTTTTAGTTTCTTTGCCTTATTGCTTGTGAGAAAGGAAACTTATCAAACTAGAACTGAAAGTCTAATTACCTTTGTAATGTGAATTACTCAAATTATTCATCAAGCCCATTGGTAAAAATAAAAGTAAGTGCTCCACTTCTAAGTTTGGTTTTAGTCTATACCTGGGTGTACACTACAGCTCTGATCATCTAATGGCCCTCTTCACGTCTCTCTGTCTCTCTCTCCTCACCAGCGTGCAAAGCCATGTCTGGATCTCTTAAACACCAAACAGCCGTATCTATAACCAACCTTCCATCGTCTGCTCTTGCTCTCTTGAGACTGCTCACCATTATTGTGTACACATGGGGCTCCCTTGAGCAATGGTATCCTCCTCAGGGTTCCAAAGCCTCTTTCCTTTCAGCTTTCCCCCTAGTGTTTCGGTTTCTTGTACTAGACTTTGGCTCAAATAAGTTGGTATATTCCTGCCCTATTTTTGTTGTCCTGGTTGTTTTCTTTCTTTCTTCTCTACTCTTATGGGAATAGAAAAAAAAAAAAAAAATACGGACTTTCTCCTATAATTTTGGTTTGAATGGGACATCTCATAACATTGACTTTTTCCCCATCCTAAAGTTTATAAAGACAGTGATTTTTTAACTATGGAAGAATAATAAGATGGGCTCATATTCAAATGTGCTAAATAATTTTCAAACCTAATTTCAAAAAATGATGTTTATTTTCTGCTTGAAACTGATAAAAAAAAAAAAGATTCTAAACATCAGTTAAGGTTAAATGGTTACATTTTTGTTCTAGCATATATCAACCTTCCTCCTACAGAAGTAAACTCATTAGTCTTACAGCTAAAAAGACAAAAGGAAAAAAAATACAGAGTCTAAAAATAAAATAAGATTTATTTCAAAAAACATTGTCTATATATATGCTCAGTATTTCTATTATATAGCACTTTTCCACAAATTTTCTTCTCAGTTTCTAATTTTTCTTGTGAATGAATAAAGTTATAAAGACTCAAATATTTCAAAAATAAAGTCATTAGATTTCTGATGTTGGAAATGAGAGCTTATTCAGACTCAACAGGTATGAAAATAATATGAAATGAACTAGGCTTTAACTTCAAGTTTTAGTATTCTACTCTAGGCCATATTTTAAGAGATGTGAAAAATATTCTTTTAAAAATGAATAACACTGAGCCGATGCAATCAATGGCAACAATAACACGTAATTGGCTGATCTTCGAAGTGGAAAAACTTTTGATTGCATATATGCAAGATGAGATGTAGCAAATCCATATGCCTGCAAACCAAGCAACGATTTCAAAAAATATGTTGTCTCATTTCAAAATGAATGAGATGTGGCTAAGTGCTACATTAATGTAAAAGTTTGTAGCAGAAGTAAGTTTTGGCAGACTGCTTCTGCAGGCAATGATAGAAAAACCAGTGTTACGAGAAGGTGTGATGGAGCTTTGACAAGTCAAGAAGTAAGTGAAGGATTTTTAAAGAAAGGAGCAATACACCTGAGATCTGAAGAGCAACAGAGAGTTAACTTAAAAAGCAGAAACTGGATGTGTGTGCCAGTCAGAAGAAACGTGGGTACAGTTCCAATGCCAGGCGCACATCACAAGGTGATGGAAACAGACAGCTAAATTGAAGCAGAGGGTATCAGGGAGCATAAATGAGACCAAGAAACCCAATTATAAAAGGCTTTTGAAGTTTTGTCTATTTTATTAAAAGCAATGGCAATTAAATCATGTAAGTATCAAAGATTATTGGAGGCAAATGAAAGTATTTTGATCAAAATCATACATCTAAAGGATAAATCTGTAAGTCATGTTGAGACAAGGCATGAAGAGAAAAGAATAGTTAAAGGTAGAGTCATTAGGCAATTATTATAGTATTTAGATGAGAGACAAGAGTAGCTTTGACTAGCTTGGAAGGAACAGATGAAAAAAATAATTCAAGTGATATGTAGGAAGTGAAATATATAGTAATTATTATTTTAATCATTAAGATTCTGTGGCATATCAAAAAATTTCAAAATCCTTCTGGCTTGCCACAGCAAACATGTATTTTAATGCTCATAGGTCTACAAGTTAACTGCCATTTATGTGGTTTAGACTGGAGCTGTCTGAACTTTACTGGACTCTAGGCTACTACTGATTGGGCTCAGGCTTCCTCTATGTGCCTTCATTCTGAGGCTTAGGATAGAGTGTGCTGCTGTTTCAGACATGCTGTTTTTAAGGTGGTTCACCAGAGTACAACAGGGCAAACTAAACTATATACAGGGTGTTGGCAACTATGAACAAAACACTGTAAATAACATGGGAAATGGTGTGGATATATAATCGTATTATAGGTGAATGTAGAATTTGAACCATTATTCAGTCTACCAAAGTGTTGCATATAGCACAGTGATTATGGTTGAATCAGGAGTCCAGAATGATATCTATCTTTGTAGAACTTATATGCATCATTAGATGAATGATAGTGCCATTGATTAATATAGAAAGCAATGAAAAGAAGCTAATCATGTAAGTGGAGTAAAATAACACAGTTTTGATGTGTCAAATTTTAGTTGCCTTTTTAAGATCTAGAGGAACAACTCAAGTAGATCATTAAATGTAAGCCTCAAGTGCAGTGAAGAGATATATGTGGGGAATAAAAATCTGGATATCTTTGGATAAGTGGTAATTTCCATTCATAATGAACATTTCCCAGGGATACCACAACATGAGCAAAGTGTACAACACAGGACATATACTGAGAAGCTCAACTATTTTATACTTGGGTAGAGAAAAAAAAACACATCTAACCACAGCACAAATAATTTGTTAAAGAGGGAAGAGAAAAAGAAAAAAGGGAGATTATTTGTTATATAAACCAAGGAATGGAGAATTTCATATTTGAGACCATAACAAGATTAGGAATAAAGCATCTCCATTGAATTTAGTTACATGGTTTATTGCTGACCTGAATGAGCAATCTTGGTGAGTAATAGGGTTTGGAATTAGCATTGCAGTAGTTTTAGGCTGAGTGAGAAGAGGAGAAGTAAAGCCAACCCTGTGGATATTTTTTAGAAGTTTCACTTAAAAAGAAATAAAATGAGATCATTGCTTGAGGTATAAGAGGATGTTAGAAAATATTTTTTAAGTCTTTTATTTTTGTATCAAAGTACAGAGAGTTAAGTGTACTTAAATCCAATGAAAAATATCCATTTCAGAAAGAGTGAATATCCATTTCAAAAAGAAGGCTGGAGGAGTAACCTCCATGCAGGAGGGTATATGTTCCAAGCCACATGATATGATTTAGCCTTTGATAAGAGAAGTGGAAAAAGAAGAAAGCTAAGGTAGACAGTAGATGAGACAGAAAAATAAGGGCATAAAGGAATCCTCAATTTAAAGAAAAGGGATAAGATAAACAATTTAGAGTGACAATGAAGAAAATGTAGTCTTGAATAGATGGCAACGAACTTGGTGGATCATACAATACATGTTGACAATCAAAAGACATTTTTTTTTTTTTCTCACAGGCAACACGGATGTAGAAATCCAAGATAATCTATAAGAAAACTTGTTAAAACTAATAATTAAACCAGAAAGGTGTGAGTTACTAGCTCATTTTTTTCTTCTCATGTTTTTAAAGCCACCCTAGTAGTATGTTTACACATCTCCTAGGGTTCTTTCAGAAAATTAATTTTTGTATTCTAGAAGATACTCACAAATTGATAACCTCTAATTTATCCAACCTCCTATTCATGACCCCTTGATCAAGTACACTTGAAAATATATCCCATACATTCTCTACTGGCTTCTGCTCCTGTGTACTAGGTGGGTCATGTTAAATTTTTGAGTTATAGTTTCTTTAATTTCTTATCAGACATTCCTTATATTTAGATAGAACATATTGTACTTTAGCCCCATTTATTGGGGTTCAGGCAAGGAATGAAATTGAGGTCTATTCTGAGGGGCTCACATGTTGTTTTAGGGAGAAGTCTCTGCATCGCATTCAACCAAAATGTGGAGATGGAATTTAATAGGGAATATTGGTCCTTTTTTGCAGGCTCAGAATGTGCTGAAGAATATAGACTTTCAAGTCTTTTCAGTGCATTAGCCCAAATTTCTCCTTTCATTGGTCAAGCTTTCATTCTTTCCCAACCAGGAGCCTGACATTAGCATGCCAGACTTACCTGCCATATGAGACTTACCTCCTTGGGAGCTCAGCCAATCTGATAGTTTATTCCAGGCTCAGAGCTTCAGTTTTCTCTGTTCTCCCTTGATAGGGATAAGAATCTGTCTTGGCAATGCGGGCTCTTTTTTGGTTCCATATGAACTTTAAAGCAGTTTTTTCCAATTCTGTGAAGAAACTCATTGGTAGCTTGATGGGGATGGCATTGAATCTATAAATAACCTTGGGCAGTATGGCCATTTTCACGATATTGATTCTTCCTATCCATGAGCATGGTATGTTCTTCCATTTGTTTGTGTCCTCTTTTATTTCACTGAGCAGTGGTTTGTAGTTCTCCTTGAAGAGGTCCTTTACATCCCTTGTAAGTTGGATTCCTAGGTATTTTATAATAGCAAAGACTTGGAATCAACCCAAATGTCCATCAGTGACAGACTGGATTAAGAAAATGTGGCACATATACACCATGGAATACTATGCAGCCATAAAAAAGGATGAGTTTGCGTCCTTTCTAGGGACATGGATGCAGCTGGAAACCATCATTCTTAGCAAACTATCACAAGAAGAGAAAACCAAACACCGCATGTTCTCACTCATAGGTGGGAACTGAACAATGAGCTCACTTGGACTCGGGAAGGGGAACATCACACACTGGGGCCTATCATGGGGAGGGAGGAGGGGGGAAGGATTGCACTGGGGAGTTATACATGATATAAATGATGAATTGATGGGTGCTGACGAGTTGATGGGTGCAGCACACCAACATGGCACAAGTATACATATGTAACAAACCTGCATGTTATGCACATGTACCCTAGAACTTAAAGTATAATAAAAAAATAAAATAAAATAAAATAAAAAAAGAAGAATCTGTCTATATGCAACCAAGGCAACTCTCGATTTTGAACTTAAATTTACTTGCCAATGAATTGCTCTCAACATTTTTTCTTTGTCCAGAGCATCAAGAGTGCTTCCAAATAGCTACCCAAATCCATTGTCCTAATAGTTCCTACATTCTCCATATTTCTCAAATGCTGTATACTTTGCACCAATTAATATATCGACTTTCAGCAGTATACTATACCAATTCAACAAAAGTGAAAATTTGAACAATTGCACATCTATCTTGTACTAAGAACTCTCTGTAGTCTACCAACAAGAATTGTCAGTGAGGGACCATTATTGCCATCCTGGCAGTGAGTAACCCAGCCACAAAACATCATTCTATTATCTGCTTTCTTAGTTCATTTCTGGCATCAATTGTAATAGGCCGAGTTTCTTGGGAATCAGACACTATATAAGAGGTTGACTTTCATAAGGCTTATTAGGTCATGCCCTAGTAATTTAGCAAAACACAGTAGCAGAATATTTTCTAGTCATTTCTGTCTTCACTGCTAAACTAAATTTGGAAAAAAAAATTCCGCTGATGCCTGGTTTTTGTTTCCCAAACTTTCATCTCATATAATTTGAATAGATGATTTTGGGTAATAAAGTCAAAGTGTGAAGTGTTAAATAGTCCTTAATCACTCTGTTAGATTTCCCCTTTTATCCCTTTCATCCACACACATCTGACACAGTACACAAACACCACTTACTATATAGGTTTAAAATAAATGTCTAAAGATGTAACTCTCATAATCTAACGTCCAATTAAAGGATTTGATTATGACAGACAGCAATCAATAGTTTAACGTGACAATGTCTTTTTTTTTTTTTTTTTTTTTTGAGATAGAGTCTCTCTCTGTCACCCAGGCTTGAGTGCAGTGGCGTGATCTTGGCTCACTCCAACCTCTGCCTCCTGGGTTCAAGCAATTCTCCTGCCTCAGCCTGCCAAGTAGCTGGGACTACAGGTGCATGCCACCACGCCTGGCTCATTTTTGTATTTTTGGTAGAGACCAGGTTTCACCATGTTGGCCAGGATGGTATTGCTCTCTTGATCTCGTGATCCACCTGCCTCGGCCTCCCAAAGTGCTGGGATTACAGGCATGAGCCACCGCCCCCAGCCTGACAATGTCATATTTTAAGAAGCCAAAGGCTTTATTTAACAAAGGATGTAACTGGTTTATAACTATTATTTATTATTTATTGTCCAATAACTTATTTTTCAACATTTTTTATCTCCTAACCAGGACCAAACAAAAAAAAAAAAAAAAAATCACTCAATACTCAACAAATGGTTAAATAATCCATAAGTAATTATCATATAGTTGAAGATTCAAGTATTAAAATTTAATTATTCCTTAAGACATCTTACCATGTGCTCCAACTTTCATGTTAACTTTAAACAGATTATTGCAAAATCAAAAGCAATCTTAGATAATGTAATCACTACCCTCTCCTGCTACAAAAATTATTGTTTACTCTGATGTTCCTTAACAAATAAATAATAGAGTAGAATTTTTATTTGATTATTTTATTAAATTATTTAACTATATTTCTTAAGCACTTACATGCTAACACTAGGGAAAAGAAATGAACAGTAAGGCAGGCATTAGCCCTCACAAATACTACAAAGTTTCAGAATTACTATTAAAGAAAGGACTTAATTATAGTAAATCATTATTAGGTTAAAACAGAAAGTTCATGTTGTCATAGGAATATAATAAAATAAAATTTATTATTTGAGATTTAGGCAGGCCTCATTGGAGAAGATAAAGGATTAGAAGGAGCAGCTACAATGCAAAGGAAGGAATGAGGGAGGGAGATAGAGTCTCCTGGTAAACAGCTCATGCAAAGAAGTCTAAATTGCAGAGAGGCTTGCCTCCTCCAAAGTCACAGAAACCACAGCTGGAGCATGGATTTCACTCAGGTACACAAACACCAAACTCCCTTTTCTATCCACACACTTCATGTTTTTGTTATAGAATTGTTTCCCAGATTATGTTTATTCCTGCTGTTCATCTTTCTCATTGAAGTCCTGAATTTTTGCCCACAGTAAAAAGAGACAAAAAGGTTATAAGAGCTTCATGTCTAATGATTTCCTTGCAAAAATCTGCTGCTGCTTGTGCCTAGATCTCCCTTTTGGGCTTCCCTGTTTCATCTGACATGCTCTGAGAGGAACTGCATAACCTGAAAAACTGTAGGCACCTACTCCACAAGCAGTAATTAATAAAGCATATGAAATTAGGTTAAGGGAAAATAAAATTTGGAGATGAATTTTAAATGTAAGATAATATACTGAAGCTGTGCTTACAAATCCAATCAGTCATGTAAATGTCTGACCTTTTATTTATAGTCTCTGAGTTGGGATAGGAAACCTCCTGGAGCTTTTCGGAGTGGCCAGCTACATGATTCATGTGACCCATACTCTCATCTCTCTAACATATTGAGTATTCTCTCACTTGGCGTATATCTTCATCTGCGTGTCCTCTTCCCTCCATTAACATAGTCAATCATTTTCTTAGAGCATCCGTCAGTCAAAAAATACTCACAGAGGTACTAAATTACTATGTTCTCTCTCCCCTTTCCCTATCACCCTCCTTCTTAAGGTCTCTGTAACACCTCTTTTCTGATAACACAGGTACAAATTAATGATTTCTCTTCTTCTAGAATACAGGGCAGTGAATATCCTCAATTGTCAAAGGTTACACAATATTGAGTGAATGTGTGTATTTGATTAACTCCTATTCTTCCTTGTTAAATTTATATATTATTTTGTTTAAATTTTAAGTAAATTTTCGGGGCCCAGCTACTAAATATGATCAATGTAAAGGGATTCTAAGATCATTGTAACATCAGGCACATTAGTACAGTGACATGTATACCAACTTCAAAATTTTGTTCATAGGAAAGGCTTGAGTGATCTGCTCATATAATTATACTCACAGGAAAATAAATTCCTCCTAAAGTGTCATGAATAAAAGAAAATGTTCTTTGAGGAATGTTTCACTCTTAAAATTGTAGCTAAAGAAAAGAAATCAGAGGTGATTGTCTGTGACTACGATTTTAAATACATGAAGTATTTTTGCTGGCAAATTTCGTAAGTTGAGGGTTATAATGGCTACGACAGCAAAATGTAGATCCCTAGTGCACTCTCAAAATGTTCAGAACGATTCATTTCAGTACTTTAGTTTACTCTTTATACCTGAAGAATTCATATAAGTTTAAACTTTTTTTGTCTTGAATATGTTTTCTCTGTTGTTTTATTGATTTAGATTACTTATATTTTCATCACTTTTGATTGTTTAAAAGCCATTTCTTTTCTAAAAGCAAAACTTGAAAGCTTCAGATTTAAGAAGGACCATATAAAAGAAACTTCTGCTCTTTATTTATGTAAAAAATTTTCATTGTTGACACCCTCAAATATAATAAAACTACTTGCACCATAGCCATGATTCTCAACAATATTTGTCACTTTTATTCTTTTTGTCAACTTCTAAGTAGTGTTTGATCACTTAAAAAAAAAAAAGCCTCTCTTTTCTTCTGTTTGATAACTCCAATCTGCCTCAGCTCACTTTTTAATAACTCTGTGGATATCCCTTCATCTCTTTTCCCTGTGAAGGCTGATGTTACCCCAGAGGTCTATACTTGACCCTTATATCCTCTCTGTAATCTGTCTTTGAAATTTTTAACATTCTCGTGGATTGAACTTCAATAATCTGCTGGGAATACTTAATTCTGTATGTCTAAAATCTTAACATTTATTTCAAATGTCCCAATTAGATATGAAAATTCAGCTTGTTTGAAGTACAGTGTGTATGTTCTGTTACCAAATTTATTCCTTCTCCTACATTATATATCCAAGATAATTGCATCATCATCCACCTTATTATGGTTACATTGGTTATATATCCCTTTCCCACAATAGTCACATCAACATATGCATTGTGTTGTTTCGATTTTCTAAAATGCTTCCAAACTATATATTCTTAAACTGTGAATTCTCTAATCTAGGCTCTTGTCATTTTTTTATTTGTTTCTACGATTTCAGTATTTGTCCTTCCAAAACTCATGTTGAAATTCAGTTTCCGTTACGGCAGTGTTAGGAGGTAGGACTTGGTTAGGTGATGGGCTGAACCCTCATGGGTGGGATTAATGCTGTTATAAAAGGGCAAGATTGGCCCCCTTTTACCTCTTTGTCAGTCTGTCTTTTGCCAGGTGATAATGAATCATTCTTCTCTTCAGAAGGACACAATGTTTAAGGCAGTATCTTGGAATCAGAATCACCAAACCTACCAATGCCTTGATATTAGACCTCCCAGCCTCCAAATCTGTGAGCCAATACATTTGTGTTCATTGTAAATTACTCAGTCTCAGATATTCTGTTATAGGAGCACTACACAAACTAAGACACTTGTGTACCTGCAAAGACCTTCTAATTATCTCCCTTCTTTTTCTTCTACTCATTCTCCATACTCTCTTTAGAGAGATGTTTCTAAAATTAAAATTTGACGTATTCATTTTATATTACTTACATGTCTAGTATAACAATTATATGTTGATTTAATTCAGGCTACTTGCTGTCTCTCCTAGAGAACCTATATCAGAGTACCTTGGATGGCACAGATGATAGTGGTAATAAAACTGTTGCTCTATGTTGCCAGGAGCTTTTGTCTTTTAGGAAGAACAGAGATCACCTTGAATCAGATTGTAGGTGTTTTACAAGTATCCACTTGAATGATCCCCCTTAATTATGTAAATATTGAGTGAGTCAGCATTCATTGACCTCCAGAGAAAGCAGTGGAAGAACCTTTGGTGACTTCATTAAGGACATTACTTGAGATGCAAAAATATTCCCTAATCGTCAAAGCTGGCTGTGGGAACTGGGAAGGTGAAGAGGGAGAGTGTAACATTTGCAGCACCATTCATAGATATAGTGCTTCTGAGAGGTAAGGAACAAAATCCTCAGAGTCGGCTTTCCAGATTTGAAGCTATGGAGGCCTATCAGGGTGGACTAAAGGGTCCCTAAAGAACACAGAAATAGAGATGAGCAACAAGTTGCCTGAAATAAAGTTACCCCCAAAACCTGAGTCCGGACTCCTGAGGTTCAAAATTTAGTCCTTAAAAATTGATAAGGCCATTTTGTCCCTCTTTTTGTAACTCTTGCTTAAAATGTCCATTTGTATCTTAGCTACAAAGATATCAGATTAAACATCACATTACCAATATAATATCCAAAATTCTGAGAGCTTAAGTTCTTTCTAAGTTACTCCAGGATCTCAAGGAGAATTACTTTTTAAAACAAGGTCTTAGGCATGCATGCAATAACTTGCCAGTTTTTACAGAATTGGAGCCAATTACATCAAGTGATGGCAGTGGGGAGAAAGCCTAATGGAACTCTACTGCCCCCAAATGTTGATTTTGAAGCAACTTGATAACTTTTTTATTTTGGATGTTGAGGATTGAAAACCGAATTTATAAACTTATGGTGTAAAAACTTACCAAGACTGCAAATTATGTAAGAACCGGCTTCTTTACCAAAACCAGAAAAAGAGATCTACAACACCCTCCCATCAAAGAAAAAAATATCTACAATTTTTGGTAAACAACTTTATTTGAAACCCGTAGTCTGTACCTTTAGCCAATTAAAAGTGAATACCTATTTCCCACTTAAATGAATCCCTAGTCTTTTCCAGTGTTTGATTTCTTCCCTAGAAATAAACTTTGAAGCATAACCTTAACAGTAGTACTTATAAAGATATTTTTGCATTTCCTTTTAGGGAAACTGTTGAGATATTGTTCTAAAACACATTCTCCCTTAATGACAGGGCAGTTAATAAAATCAATATCCTTTAATATTTTAAAAGAGATTGCATGATGCTTTTTGTGGGAACCCCAAAGGGATCCTCACTTTATCCTCTATATGTGTATGGGTGATTTTCCTGATGAGTTGCTCTTATTATTTCAGATAGGAAGAATGCAATAGTTAACAGTGGCAGTGAGAAAATGACAGTTCAGGGCTCCAAGGACCCTTGGATAAGTTTGAAAACTCTGTGGGTATTAGTTCATAAACTTAATTTAATATTATTCAAGAAGATATATTTTGTGCCCTTTGCATGATTATATTCTGAATTTGGGTGGAAGGCAGAGATCTCCATCTGTACAACCATAATTGTTTTAATAATAGACAGTAATAAGGATTATATATAATTCTGTTTCAGTCACATGGAACTAATAGTGTCATCGGAAAATTTTGGTTGAGAGAATTTACTCTTGAGAGGGAGAAGGAAAGGAAGGGAGGAAATATCAGATCAAATGGAAGCTGATTTTTTGGAGAAGGATTTGGAAAATGACAGTTCTGTGAAGCCATGGCTAAATTATAGAATAATGGGGAATTTCAACATACAAAACAGCATTTCAACATTTCTCAATGTTTATTTCAGAACTGGGAACTAAAATATGCTTGCAGACCCTTTGGCATTATTTTCATGTAGGAACTACATAATCTGAGGAAAGAGTTGGCTAAGAAGGTTAGTTTCTGAGGCAAGAAAGTTGGTTGAATGAAAAGGCAAATTGCATATCTTTCTTTATAATGTGTTCATAAATTGTCACACGATTCAAGATTTAGTGGTGGTGCATTTCCCTTACAGGGGAAGGAGAAAAATTCAGGCTAAGAGACAAATATGAGCTCATTACTGGTGCAAAAACAAGCTGAACACTTGGCCTATTGACCTGGAGAAATGAACAGACAGATCACATCAATGAGGCTTCGTGAAAAATAGACAATAGTTAGCAACTGAATGATTCTTTTCTAAATATTAGGTGGTATTATATGGTACTTCCCTACCAGTGGTCTAATATGGTATTCGAAATTTTACAGCCATTTGGGAGATTCAGTTTATTAAAGGAGGGGATGCTGGAAGGAATAATTGAAAAATAATGACATGAACTGAGAAGATCTTAAGTCAGTAAAAAAAAAAAAAAAAAAAACAGTAAAATGAGGGTTAAACCAAAACCAGGAGCTAAATCATGACTAGAGGTTCCTGTCATAATTATTTTGTGAAAAATATAAATATTGAACACTAGAAGTTGTGGCTCAAACTGTTTATACTTTGTTATGAACTGAATGTTGAGTCCCTCCAAAATTCGTATGTTGAAACCCTAACCCCAGTATGGCTGGCTGTATTTGGAGATGGAATATTTAAGGAAGTAACTAAGGTTAAATAAGCTTGTAAGGGTGGAGGCTTGACCCAATAGGGTTAGCATTGTTATAAGAAGAAAAACCAGAGAGCTCACCTCATTCTGTCTCTACCCATGGACATACACTGAGAAAATATCACATGAAGACATAGCAAGAAAGCACTTCTACAAACCAGGAAGAGGGCCTTCACGAGAAATATAATCAATTAGCTAGAACTTTGACCTGGGTCTTCGTGCCTCCAAACTCGTGAGAAAATCAGCTTCTGTTTTTTAGGATACCCAGTCTATCATCTTTTGTTATGGCAGTCCAAGTAGACTAATACACTGTCAGGAGTAAAAACAAAAATACTCTGAGGAGTAGAAAATGATGATTCTTAGTTAGAAAAAGCAAAATGATCCAAGATATCTTAAGGCGAAAGATTAATGATTTCAGTTTTCTGTGTCAGTTTAGGGCTAGGAAAGTGGACCACCCTGAAAATGACTGCCAATGGTAGGACTGAGTAAACACTGCTATTTTGAGTATAAACAGCAATAGTAGTCAAATGAAAGAAACTTAGTCTCTAAAAGAGCATTGAATCTAAGACAGATCTATTGAGCTTTGGAGATGGACATGACATACGTTAAAAGTAGAATAATGGGAGTTCCACTTCCAGAACGGCAGCCAGAGGGTTCCCACAGACCTGCAACTCAGTGAAACACACATAACTAGTGAAAATTATACAAAAACCCCGAGTATTTAAAATCTCTGGATAACGTCCTAAAGTATACAGCAAAAGAGAAAACAAGATACAAGGAAACTATAAAAATTCAGCAAGAAGAGTAAAAGTATGTGGCATTTCAATCATGACCAACCTCCTTCCTCCATTCCTCCCTATTCCTAACCCAGTGTGATAGAAACTCCATTTCAGATTAGGTATCTTACAGGAAATGAAATCAATTCTTGGAAAGACCCAAACTATTGACACTGACTGGAAAAGAATTAGCAAATCTGAAAATCTATATGAAGTAGAGACTGAATTAGAAATTTAAAAGCCACCCAGAAATAAACTCCCAGGTGCAGATTATTTCAATGTTGAAATCTACCATATGATTAAAGAATTAATATCGATTTTTCACAAGTTCATACAAAGTACAAAAGAGAAAGGAACTCTTTCCAACTAATTCTACCTTTATTTAAACACTAAACAAAACCATCTCAGGAAAATAAATCTAGAGACCAGTATCTTTTATGAATATAGATAAAAAATTCTCAATAATTCTAGCTAACTGAATTCATCAGCATTTAAAAATGATTACATATGATTACCAATCAGGATTTATCTCAAAAATGTAAGGTTGGTTTAATGTGAAAATCAATTTATGCATTTCACAATATTAACAATAACAACGAAGAATATAATAACCAAGATCATCTCAGCAGGTGCAGCAAAAGCATTGGATAAAATCTGAAACCCGTTCATAATAAAAATGATCAAAATATTAGGAATAAAGGATCCCCGGCCGCGCGTGCGCACACACACACACACACACACACACACACACACACAGGTGGGGGGGGGAGAGGGAGAGGGAGGGAGAGAGGGAGAGAGGGAGAGGGAGAGGGAGAGAGAGAGAGAGAGAGAGAGAGAGAGAGAGAGAGAGAGAAATCCACAGAGAACATTATACTTAATGGTGAAAGGCTGAATGCTTTTCTTTAAGTTTGGGTACAAGATAAGGATGTTTGCTCTGCTGTTTCTATTCAACATTTTACTGCAGTTTCTAGATAGGAAAGTTAGGTAAGAAAAAAGTTAAAAGGCATCCAGGTGGTAAACGAACTAGTAAAATTCTCTCTACCACAGATTCCATTATATAGTATCAAGAAAGTCCTAAGAATTCTGCTAAAAACTTCATTAACAAACGAGTTAAGCAAGGTTCCACAAGATCAGCATGCAGAAATCAATCATATTTCTATGTTCTTACAATGAAAAATGAGAAGAGAAAAAAATTAAAATTTTTATTTAAAACCTCATCAAAAATAATGAAATAGTAAAAATAAATTTAGCTCAAAAAGTACAAAACTTACACACTTAATAATACTGATTATTGAAATAAAGAAGATCTAAAAACTAGAAGTAAATTCCACCTTTATTGATTGAAAAACATCACATTAAGGTGGCAATACTCTCCCAGTTGATGTACAGATTCAATCTTTGCAAAAATTGATAATTTAATAATCCATATGAAAGTTGAGGACATCCTGAATAGCCAAAACTATCTTGTAAAAGAACAAAGTTGGAAGTCACACTTTCTAATTTCTAAACTTACTACAAAGCTTCAGTAATCAAGTTTGGTACTGGCAAAATGGTAGAGATTCAATTTTATAATGTTTGATTTTATGATGGTGTATTACATATGACACCACAGCACAGCAACTAAAGAAAATAGATAAATTGGACTTCACCATAATTTCAAACCTTTGTGCCTCAAAGAACATCAAGAAAGTGAAAAGAAAAGCTAAAATATAGGAGAAAATATTTGCAAAACATATCTATTTTATGATGAACTTATATCTAGCATATAACAAGAACTTTTACAATTTAATCACAAAAAAACAAATTATTCAGTTAAAATGAGTAAAAGATCTTAATAGGCATTTCATCAAAGAAGATATACAAATGCTCTACATGCACATAAAAAGATCGTCGACATTATTAGTTATTAGGTAAATGCAAATCAAAACCACATTGAGTTTATCACTTCTTAAGCACCCTAGGATGGCTATTATCAGAAAAATAGGTAATAGCAAGTATTGGCAGGATATGAAGATACTGAAATCCTCCTGAACTGCTGGTGAGAAAGTAAAGTAGGGCAATTATTTGGAAAATGATCTGGCAGTTCCTCAAAAGGTTAAGGATAAAATTACAACATGACCTAGCAATTTCACTCCTGGGTATATATCCAAGTGAACTGAACACATATGTCCATACAAAGACTTATGTATGAATGTTCATAACAACATTATTCATAATAGCCAAAAGGTGGAAGCAAGTCAAATATCCATCAATAAAGTATTATTCAGGAATAAAAAGGAATTAAATACCAATACGTGCTACAACATGAATGAACGTTGAAAACATTATGGTATGTTAAAGAAGGTTACATATTGAATAAGTTCATTTGCATAACATATCCAGAACAATTTTACCAGGTCTGGGTGATGGGGAAGAGGTGGGAAGATGGTGACTAAGGGATATGGGAGTTTTTTGGCGCTGAAATGTTGTAAAGTTGATTTGATGGTTTCAAAATTCTGAATATACTAAAGCCATTGAATTGGACATATTAAATGAGTGAAATGAATGGTATGTCAGTTATATCTCAGCTAAGTTATTTTTTAAAAGTAGTTTAATCTATGTAGCACATGATTTCAATATCATTTGCAAATTTTGATAATAGTACATATTCATCAAATTATGCTTTAAAAGTTCAACATAGGAGTTTTGGCCAAGATTGAAATTACAAATTATGTATCTATTTCATGCTATATAGAAGATAATACTGTTTGTCTGCCCCATATTAATCCTTTCCTCTTTTCTCCCAGTGGAAGACAACTTTTGTTAAATATCTACCCTCCCCTCACAGCCGTGCACCCTGGTGAAGGTGACACTATCTCCAGTATCAGGAATAGATCTAATTTCTCAAATGCTATTTCCGTTATCCTCACTGAGAATGTAATCTGGATATAGAAAATGAGAAAATAGGAGAAATCTGCTCCAGAGCAACTGAAAAACTTTCTCAAATCTTCACAGCAAGCCACAGTAAATATTTCTTCCTCTAGATGTTGCCTGGATGATATAACTGAGGATTTCAGTTTTCTCACAATCAGCCTGAGGATGAAGCAATCACTGAAATGGCAGTACATTGGGACATAAAGAACTCAAGTCCTTATGAATATGCTGCCAAATCAAGCAATCCTGGTACCAACTCTACCTTTGAAATTTCCTGTGTGATAGAAATTTTCCTTATATATTTACCCAGTTTTAATCTGGGATTCCTTTGCCTGCACTTATAAATAGATCACTACATAAACTTTTGATTTGTTTGAATTGTTAGTTTAAGTCATAGTTGTGAATGAATATATATCCATATGAAGAATTTTGTTTTGCCTATATTATTAAAATAGCACAAAAGGTAGGATTATCAAATCAGACTCAAGAGAATCAGAAATCTTACCAATTACCAAATCCTGGTAATAATTTCAAAGATAGAAGTAATCAGAGGACATTAGCAAAACAGGAAAATTCTGGGACGGCCAATCTTTTTCCAAGGTTCTTTTAGATACATAGGTGACACTCTGTTTCAGATATAACATATGAATTATCTAAGTGATGCATTGACTGTGGTTTCCTGCCTCCCTCTTAGAACACTTGCAAGTCCAAGACAATCTCCCATCTGAAGAACCTTAATTTAATCATATCTTCAGGACATGGACATCATGAGGATCATTATTCAGCACAACACGGAGAGCTTGCATATATTGTGTTAAAGTGATATCTAATCATTTCTTGTGATTTGGTCTAAATAAAGGATATTTTGTTTTCAATATCTAATTTTCCATTGCTCGTATATAAAAATGCAACTCGATTTTGCATATTGACTTTGTATGCTGCAACTTTACTAACCGTACTTTTTAATCCTGATGTTTTTGTAGATTCTTTTGGATTTTCCATGCAGATAATTCTGTAATCTGTGAATGGAAACTGTTTAATATTTTTCTTTCTAATCCATACATGTATTTTTTTCCTATTTTATTCCTCTAGTTTGGAATCCTAGTATAACTTTGAATAGAAATGCTTTGAGTGAATCTTCTTGCCTTATTCCAAGATTAAGGAGAAAACATTCAGCCTTTCTCCATTATATAGGATATTAATTTCAAATTTGTTTTTGTTGTTATTTACTTTATAGATGCTCTTTCCCTTCCATTACTGGTTTTCAGAGTTTTCATGATTACTTGGTGTGAACTTTGCCAAGCAACTTTTCAGCATCTACTGATATGACCATATGATTTTTAATTCTTTAGTTTATAGATGGTAAATGATAGTTTATTTTCAAGTAATTAACTTTGCACTTCTGGAATAAATGGCACATGAAAATAATGATTAACTTTTTTACATTTTGCTAGATTACATTTTTATAAATTTATTGAGCCCCCATTTGTATATGTTTTTAAAGTTATTGGCTTTTATCTAATTTCTTCCTCAGTTTGGATATTAACGATATTAATTTTGTATAATATCAAATCAAAATTTCATATTTTTTTCTTTTCTTCTATTTTCTAAAAGTGTTTCTCAACCTCAGCCCTGACATTTTTGTTCAAATAATTCTTTGCTCTGGAAGGCATCTTACCTTCTTTTGACTTTTTACTTAATTATTGGGTTATTGAGAAATGTGCAGCTTTATTTTCAAATAATTGAGAATTTTCCATATATTTTTGATTATAGTTTCAGTATAATTCTAACTAGTCCAAAAACATCCTTTATATAAGTTATCTTATATTTTAACTTTTTTAATATTCCAAAATTTGGTTTACATTGGCATTCACTATACATTTGAGATGAATGTACATCCTGTGATTTTGCATTGAGATGTTCTATAAATTTCTATTAGATTGCTTGATTGCATCATTTAGATTTACTATATTGTTGATTTTCTATTGACTTTTGCTATAGAAGAATGTTAAAATCTCCAAAAAAATAATGAAGTTGCCACATCTATTTTCAGTCCCATCAGTTTTTTTTTTTTTTTTTTTTTTACATATTTTGAAACTCTATTGTGGGTATGTACATATTTATGACTTTTTTCTTGTCTTCTTTATAGTTGTTAAATGTTTCTGCTTATCCCTAGTGATATTTCTGTTTCTGAAGTCTACTTTAACATTAATAAAGCTACCCTAGCTTTCATTTGATTAATGTTTATGTAATACATCTTTTCCCATTCTTTTACTTTTAATGTATATCTATGTTTACATTAAAAGTCGGTTACATTTGGCCAACATATAGTTGTGTTTTTTTAATAGACATTCTGGCTATTGTTACGTTATTTGATACATGTAGGCCATTTACAAATAATGCAATAATAGATATCATAAATATATATGATTTTTCAGGTTTCTATTTGTTCTATTTATCATTTGTTACTTAATGTTTCCTCTTTTTGCCTGTCCTTTAGTTAGTTTGAATTGTGTGATTTAATCTTGTGTTCACTATTGGTTCAGTATGTATACATCTGTTTTGTAAAAGTGGTTCCCTTAGTGTTTACAGTAGGTATTTTAATAAATCAGTTTTTTAACATAATATTATATTGTTTACATAGAGTTAAGGAAACCGCTTGTACTATGTTTTCTATTCCTTTATCCCATCATCTGTGCTAATAGTGTCATATATTTTCTTTTACATATTCTGTAAATCCACAATACATTGAAACTAGTTTTACACAGGAAGTTAGTAAATTATGGCCTGTGGGTCAAATCTGGCCTGCCATCTGTCATAAGTCAAGTTTTATTAGAAGAGAGCCATATCCATTTGTTCACCTATTGTTTGCAACTAGTTGCAAGTTGAAACAGCAGAACTGAGTAGCTGCAACAGAAACCAGGTGGTCCACAAAGGCTATAAAATTTACTGGCTCTCCCTTAACAGAAAAAGTTTGTAATCCCTGTTTTAAAAAATACAATCATCTTTTAAAGTGATTTTTAAAAATCCCTCAAATTTACTTTTAATTTAGCCATTTCAAGGCATCATTTTTGTATAAATTCAAGTTTTATCAAAAAAAGATTCCTTTTGCCTGAAATACTTTTGAAAATATTTCTTGCAGTGCTCATCTGCTAGTAATAAATTATCTCCAATTTGTTTCTGTTCTATTGAAAATATATCATTTTATCTTTAATTTCAAAAGATATTTTCACTGTTCATATCATTGTGGGTTGACAGTTTTTATTTGTAACCCTTCAAAGGTGTTACTCTATGGTCATTCAGTTTGCATAGATCCTGAAAATAAGTCTGCTATGTTTCTTAAGCTGCTTCTTTGTATGTATTCTGTCTTATGTTTTCCGAATGCCTTCAAAATTGTTCCCTTTGCTTTGCTCTTTAGCCAGTTGAGTATGATGTGTCTTGTGCTGATTTACCAAAATTATCTTACTTGGGTTTCTCTAAAATCATTACATCTATAGTTTAGTATGTTTTATTGATTTTGCCAAAGCTGAGCTCTCATCTCTTTAAATACCTTTCTCTCCCATTATCTCGCTCCTCCTCCTGATATTCAGATGCCATTTATATTTTTATATATGTCTGTCATTAAATAGTTTTACATTGGCTGGGTATGTTGACTCATGCCTGTAATCCCAGCACTTTGGGAGGCCAAGGATGGTGGATCACCTGAGGTCAGGAGTTTGAGACCAGCCAGGCCAACATGGCGAAACCCCGTCTCTACTAAAAATACAAAAATTAGCTGGACATGGTGGTGGGTGCCTGAGACACAAAAATCACTTAAACCCAGGAGGCAGAGGTTGCAGTGAGCCAAAACTGTGCTACTGCTCTCCAGCCTGAGAGACAGACTGAGATTCTGTCTCAAATAAAAAACAAAAGCAAAAAAAAAACAACCACAAAAACAGTTTGACATTTTCTCAGAACTCTTGGATTCTCTGCTCTTTCTTCCCACTCTGTTTTCTATTTGTACTTAACTTTGGGTAATTGCTATTGACCTACTTTTGAGTTCATTGATTCTTTACTGATTAATTCGTTACTCAGAGTTTAGTCTACTGATGAACTCATCAAACGCATTCTTCATCTTTGTTACTCTGCTCTTCATTTTCGGCATTTCTAGGTTTTCTTTTTTTTTTTTTTTATAATCTTCTTCTCTCTGATAAAATTTCTAATTTACTAGATCATGCTGTGTATAAGTCACAGATACTTAATATACCGTCAATAGCATTAATATATGATTTTTCTCTGATTCTCATTCTATTTGTTGCTTTGTGTATCGCCAGTGAATTGATTTTTCTTGCTCTGTTTTGTCTCTTGATTTTTTAAAATTAGAGACTAGACCTCATGATTAGTACAGAAAAAAAAGTTGTAAATCATAATTATCACTGAAAATGGGCATTTCTCTTCTTGTGCTAGGCTACTGGTTTGAGGGCTGAGCCAAACTAATCAGAGTTGGGCTGCACTCAGATTTCATTTTTGTTGTGGTCACTTTTATTGCCATTTCTAAAGGGAGTTTCAGTTAAGGATTCAGCCCCACTGTGGCCAACTGCGATCTTACACAAATCTGCATTCCTAACCCAGATGCCTACCATTAGAGGTCTTTTTATCTGGGGCCTTCAACAAAGGCCTTCCTCGGGTGCCTCTGCCAAGAACTTGTTATTAGAGAGATGGAGTGTATTAGTTTGTTCTCACAGTAATATAAAGAACTACCTGAGACTAGGTAATTTATGAAGAAAAGAGGTTAAATTGACTCACAGTTCCACAGACTGTACAGGAAGCATGGCTGGGAGACCTGAGGAAACTTAACAATCGTGGCAGAACAGGAAGCAACCACACCTTACCACGGCAGAGCAGGAGAGAAACAGAGAAGGGGGAGGTGCCACACACTTTTAAACCATCAGATCTCGTGAGAACTCAGTCACTATCAAGAGAACAGCGAGGGGGAAATCCTCCCCCATGATTCAATCACTTCCTACTAGGTCCCTCCTCCAGTTTAAGATGAGATTGGGCAGGGACACAAATCCAAACCATATCATGGAAAACGGGGCAGAGCTTAGAATATGCTTCTTTCCACTCTGACCTGGGACTCAGTACTTTTCTACTCCCAGGACTTTTCCCCATGCTCCTCCCCACTTCTGGGTCCATATAGCTGTAGCAGCCTTTTATTTGGGGCTCTCTCCGCAATGAGAGGATCCTGTGTCTGTGCTGATTTGCCTGATCAATTGGCAAGCCATTCCATGGGGGAAAATGGAAGAGGGAGGATTTGCTGCTTTCTCCAGTTTAACCTGTTGCCAGTACTATTGCCGTAAGTAATTAAAGGTTTCACTGCTATTTCATTCTGCTTTGCTGACTCAATTGGCTATTCTGACACCTGAGGGGGCAGCTCCCCAGGCTCAGCTGAGTTCTTGGTATTTGTTTCACCTTTGCTAAGCTGGTGGTGGCAATCATGGTTTAAAAATGTTTATCTTTCTGGGGCCCAAAAGTTGGGCTTTCTGAAAGATCCTAATGTTTCTCTGGTAGTAGGAAATGTCTGATGAATCAAACATAGCATGGTTTTCTTTCTCTCTTCAACAGTTAGAGAGATCTTTAAAAATTCTTTCTCCAGGAGCAGCGCGCCTTCACCTGTGTGCTTAGGTTTACGGGTCTTGCTGCTCCTCTCCCAGTGGTTTAAGGCTTTTGTTTTATAGCAGAGTTGTGGTGGGGCTTTGTGTCTTTCTTTTATTGTTCATTTTATTTTATTTATTTGTTTGTTTGTTTGTTTGTTTTGAGACATAGTCTTGCTCTGTCGCCCAGGCTGGAGTACAGTGGCACAATCTGGGCTCACTGCAACCTCCACCTCCTGGGTTCAAGTGATTCTCTTGCCTCAGCCTCCCGAGTAGCTGGGACTATAGGCGTGTGCCACCATGCCGGACTAATTTTTTGTATTTTTAGTAGAGACGGGGTTTCACCATGTTAGCCAAGATGGTCTCGATCTCCTGACCTTGTGATCTGCCCACCTCAGCCTCCCAAAGTGTATCTTTCTTGAACAGCCGTGTTTCCTTCGTTCAGGCATGCATGATTGATAGATGATTTATCTACTCCTCCTTCGTGTCTCCCAGTCATTGTCCTGCATGACCTGTTGAGGTCTATGTGTGAGGCCTTTGTATGAGGCTCGCCTGTGGGTCCAAACTACATGTGTTTCCTTGACTCTCATGGGTTCTGAGTGTGTACACTACACCAGACTAAACTTTCAGTAACTCATTAAAACTTTCCTATGTTTTTATTTCCCAGTTGTATCATCCCCCAGCATCTCTTCCCAAACTTATCAAGAGATGAGTCATTATTTTTATCTTGTTTCTTCATGGATCTCAACTATGTAATTGTTTTCCTTGTTAATTCAGCTAACTAGTGGGTTTAAGATAGGTTATCATTTTACATATCATCTATTTCTTCCATGCTGTTAGTTTGGAAGGTAATGTTTTTTCATACGTTTCTACATCCTAGGCAGAAACAGGACCTCTTATATCATTTTTATTTGTTTATTTATGTTTACTTAACTGACAGATATTTATAACTATAACATGATGTGTTGAAGTGTATATGAATTGTAAAATGGTTAAATTTATCTAATTAACAAATACCTTATCTCACAAGGGTATCATTTTTGTGGTAAAACACCACATCTCCCCTTTTTGCACTTTGTAAGACTACGAGAGATTATCATTAACTGCAGTCATCATGCTTTAACATAGACTTCTTGAATCTATAGCTTCTATCTAGCTGTAACTATATACCCTTTGGCCAATATTCTCCCACTTCTTTTTCTCCCCTAATAACCTCAGCCTCTGGTAGCCACCATTCTATTCTTTAATTCTATGAGATCAACTTTTTAATATATTTTGAAGGAAACATTTACTTGGGTATCTTTTTTGATTTTCTAAAGACTGAAATCACCTTTTTTTCTGTCCAATGCATAGCTATTTCATCAATATTGTGATTCAAATCTGTCTCCTGAAATATATTATTACTCTGAACAGCTGTTGTCTGCATAAATTTGGTTTTCATTTTGTTTTGTCAATGAATTTACCAACCCTTTTGTTATACCACATATCTATGGCAGGGAGATAAAAGTAACATTTAACAGACTATACAACATAAAAAAGAGAGCATGGTACTTCCTTTCCAGCAGAAATTACCTTCTTATATGTACTATAAGTTCTCATTGATTGGAGTGTTGACAAAAGGCTCTGTTTCAGTCAGTTCTGGACTCCGTATGCTTCATGATCATAATCATGTTTTAGAAATACTAATATAGGTTTTACAGGTCCTGGCTTCCAGGTGCCATTATGTAATACTGCAATAGTGAAAAGAGTTTTACATGATCTATCCAATCCCAACCAGCTGAGTCATAGGGAAGACAGATTCCATTTTGTCCTGTATACAAAAGCTACTGGAGATCGACTATAACAGCCCCAATATCCAATTACAATCTGCATTAATTTATCTGTAGAACAAATCCCAACTTCCTGTCCTGGTTTTCTAGGACTAATAATCACTGACCTTTATGTTAGATTCCACAAATGATAGAATACTCACTAGTTGTTCCTATGTGAGAGTATAATGGTTTTCCCAGTATGGTTAATGGTAATGTATGTTTTTCTTCGAGAATTATTATTTAGCTAGTTCATTTGCGTATATCTTTGTTAAACCTTCCAGGCTGATTCCAGCCATGGTCATTCTCCTGAAATAGGAAATCCCTCTAGTGTTCTTATTTAGGTTAGTAAGTTAAAGACTCTTGGTAAGTATTCCAAGACCAACTTCTTAAATTGTCACAGAATATCTTATGCTTCATGGCCAGTTCTGAACAAGCCATAGAATATATTCATACCGTTGAATATTTATTGTTTTTGTACAACTTTGGATATTCTGTGCACCCAAAAATATTATGTACCCCATGAGACTGTCATTTAGGTATATTTGATCCTTTAGGTATATTTGATCCATCCTCATCTGGCTATGACAGCAGGCATCACATAATTGTCCCTTGCATGTCTCCAGAGAAATATTGTTGATAATATCAGGACACCAAATAAAATCCAAACTGACCCCTTGAAGATCTTCATGTTTAATTTGCACTTTCTTTAAATACATTCAGTTGACATTCATGTTCCATATACTCAACGTAGCAAATAAACTTCTGACAGGCAGACACAGCAATCTGCTTCCTGTCATACCCTGGCAGCTGTCTTAGCAATGTATCATCTTGATTAATCGCCACAGCAGAGTAACAGAAGCATTGCTGTTTAGCATTTTCCACTTTTTGTGATCCATTGGTAGTATTCTTCTCAGGTCATGGAAAAAAAGAACCAGAATGGTAAATATAGACTATAAACTGTGAATTAAATGGTAGTAGCTAGTTATTGATAAGTTGAGTTATCGGGGTAATGCATCACTTCTTTTTGCCAAATTATCCAGGTGGAGTTTCAGGGCAGAGCTCATAAATTAGCAAGAGTCCAATTTATCTTTTCCAAAGGGAAGAGATCCAGAGGTCTCTCCCAGCATCTGTCACTAGTGAATGCCAGATTTGGGAGAGATGGCTAACAGTCTTATTCTCTTGCTCTGAGGCACTTTTGCATAAATAGTGTAGATGGCATTCTTTGCTGAGATCGCAACTCACTTATGGGCATCCATTTGTTTCCCATAATTTACCCCATTTAGACTTATTGCTTCTTTTAACCCACACATTTTTGGGTTTGGGGGGCTCAGATGTATGGGTCTCCTGTAGCTCAGATGTATGGGTCTCCTGTAGGGTTAGCAATAACAGCATATTTGTTCATTCTTCTACTTTTCACTAGCCTAGAAAGATTTCAAAGTTTTGGCAGGTAACAGATATAATGTCTATTTCTTCCACTTGCTCTGAGGATGATCAGCATCAGAAGTCTAAAAACGAGTATAACTGGAATTGATGCTAATGTGAGGGCAGAAACACCCCTCACCCACTGAAATACTTATATCTCAACCCTCAGACCTGTGAATGTAAATTACATGGCAAAAGAGACTTCGCAGATGTGATTGAAGTCCTGAACTTTAAAATAGTGAAATTTTTCCTGAATTATCCGTGTGATCTAAATAGAGTCACAAGAGCCTATAAATGCAGAGAATTTACTTTGGCTGGAAATAGGAGAGATGAGGCAGAAATGAAAGTCAGGTATATTCAAAATGTGAGGAGCACCATCCCTCTGTTGGCTTTGAAGATGGAAGAAGTGGGGCATGAGGTAAGGAGTGTGGGAGGTCTCTCAAAATAAAAAATGACCCTTGGCTAACAACCAGTAAGGAAATGAGGATTTTAGTCCTGTATCCAAATTGTGCTGAATTCTGCCAAGAAACTGAATGAGTTTAGAAGTGCAGATCCCCAGTGCTTTCACAAAGAAACATAACCCAGCTACGCTTTGATTCTGACCTTGTAAAGACTCTAATCAGAGGTCCCAGTAAGCTATGCCTTACTAGGATTTTTTAAATCTATGAAACAGATGTTTAAAAATTAGTATTTTTTTATGCCTCAACGTTTGTGGTAATTCGCTTTGGCAGCAATAGAAAATGAAAACAGGCTGACTTTACAGTGATTGACACTCTTCTTATTCTTTTTTATCTTCTACTCTTTCCTACTCAGATGATCCAGGATAATATCTCTCATATAAGGTACGGAACTTTAATCACTTCACAAAGACTCTTTTGCTATGTAATATGGCACAAACACAGATTCCAGGAATTAAGATGTGGGCATCTTTGAGAAGTACATTTTTACTCATTTGGCCCACCATGACATTTATTTTGATTAACACTATACTACTAATCACATAAAAATTAGAAAAAAA